>NC_137915.1:21516114-21788614 GCF_963457725.1 Sprattus sprattus | reverse complement strand
CTCTGCAAGACAGATTTCCACACTGCCCTAATTGGAATAGACTCTGTGTGAAGCCTAGGAAATGAAAGGGGTCTCGTGGTCTCGATAGAAGTCATTAAATGTTCCTTTGGAAGGCGGCCGTCCTGTACACCTTTGAAGTTTGAGGTGTTGGCGATGGAAACCTGTCAAATCTTACTGTTTCCCTTTTGTTCTGGAGGACAATGTCCTGGAAATAACCAATTCCATTTCAGTCCTCTGCTTTAAAAACTTTTTAACTTCTTCTTTATTCTTCTTTTAGTGGAGTTCTTGTGGAGAAGCTGCAGCAGTGTGTGTGCGTGTGTGGTTTTCCCTTCTGGTGCGCACTCAGCCATTCTGGGCGAGAGAGAGACCCTCACTAACACAATTAAGTCAAACAGCAGTCTTTTTTTTTCGTTTTTTTTTCTCCTTCGATTCGGATGCTAATTTCCCCATCACAACCTCATAAAGATAGGAGGCAGTGTCTAATTAGCCTGGATGGGTAAACGAGAGCGCTTTCCCAGGAGGAATCAAGGTGTGTTTACATTGATGAGTGTGTGTGTGTGTGTGTGTGTGTGTGTGTGTGTGTGTGTGTGTGTGTGTGTGTGTGCGTGTGCGTGTGCGTGTGCGTGTGCGTGTGCGTGTGTTTGTGTGTGTGTGTGTATGTGTGTGTGTGTGTGTGTCTGTGTGTTTGTGTGTGTGTGTGTGTGTGTGTGGGTCCCAAACTAAAGAAAGCCTTTGTTCACTGCTCTCCTTGGTAACGGAGGCAGTGGTAGAGAGGGAGGTACCGTTTCTGAGAATAGGGTATAGAAAACCAGAAACAACCCCACTAGGGCCCTCGATTCATCCTCCTCCAGATATTCATTAATCTTTCATAACACATCACACCAGAGACATGGTTCCCACTAATTATCAGTTTCTGCCGCATTGTCTAACGCAGTCACGGGGAAAACCCAATGCCCCCTTGAGGAGAAAAAAGGTCTGCTCAGTCAACTGATCTGTGATCACTGCAGACAGAATCGGTGAGGAGAGGGAAAAGTGGAGGGAATGAGAGGAGTTATAAAGAGTTGGGGGGAAAAGAGTGAGTATAGTGGATAAAGATGAATAGAGGAGAGGAGAGAATTGAAGAAAACTAGAGGAGAAGATGTGTAATGAGCTTGGGAAGAGTGCAGAGGCTAGATGCAGCAATGGGGAGAGGAGAGCGGTCAGAGGGGACAATTGGAGAGAGGTGAAGGGAAAGGAGTGGAGAGCAGGACCTTGTAAAAATGTAAAGATGAGTGTACAGGAGAGTAAGAGGAGAGAGGAGGAGAGGGAATGAGAGAGGGATGACAATAAGGAAGAGAGAAGGAATGGAGAGATAGCAAGGGAGGGATGGAGGTAAGGAGAGGCGAAAAACTTGCATCGCAAAAATTAATTCTGCGGCTAGGAGTCTGACATTTCTAAAAGATTCATTCTGCTGCTCCATTTTTAACAACTTGGGAGAGGAGAGCCCCAGCACTGCCAGCTGATTCAAAAGAGCTCGGCGCTGCAGAACTCTCGCTCTCTCTGAAGACAGGGCCAACTCATGCTCATACATCAGTGGAAGTTTTCTCAGATTTCAACTTCACTGCTGAAAAAAAAAAAATCTTCTGATGCTGGTGGACATATCATCATCTGGAGTAGCTGCAGAGACTTTGGGTTTAATCAGAAGGGGGATGATGAGAATGCCCATGGCCTTTAACTGGAGAGGGGATGAATGTCATGTTTTTGAGAGTGTCCATCAGACAGAAGTACACCGAAACTTGTGGAGCTGATGTGGGAGTTCAGTGTAACAAGCACAACCAGGCAGAAAGGGTACTCCATGGCTGCAAAAACACAAGGTCACCTTTTGCTTGCTGCATTAAGATCTTATACATTATCACATCATGATCTATTCCACTCCTATATTCTACTGATGTTACTCTAAAATATAGAGATGCTTCATGTGAAGGTTCCAACAGCTAACATTAGTCACAGCATAACATAATATGAAGTGCCCTTCAAATATAAAATGTATGGTAAATGCTGTTATTCATAGTTTATTCACACTAACTAATGAGTTGCATTTATCATCCTGAATCTGGTATATACCATTTTATAACACAAAAACAACATGAATTAATTATTTCAAACCTTTCATTGTTAACCTTAATTAACTATAAACCTATTAATAATCTTAAACCTGTTAAAATATATACATTCCATGTAAAGATTACTTTGAAGGCTTCCAAATGTCACTATACTATAACACCACAAGATTCTCTTATTTGGCTTATTTTGCCATCTACCATGCTTAGCTTAACTACCATAATCACTCTGGTATTATTGCACTCTCATCCTACCACACCTTTACCTTTCTGTAGTGTGGGGCATTGTTAGCGGAATTGTTTGGACTGTCACAATGGGACTTCCTGTCCCTGTCCCCCTGTTGTCTAAAATGAGTTCCACGCTGTGCAAGGAGCCATTTTGTTGTTTCTCAAACAAAGCAGCCGTGAAACAAAATCCTTTTTATCCCTCCCATCCCTATCCCTCCCTGGCGTGGGACTGGGGTGGGTGAATTAAACCAGGAGGCTCAACGAGGATCCGAGTTAATTGGGTTTGTTTGTGTACATCAGCGGCTCCACTCCCAGATCACGGTGCGACCTGGGGCTGCTATTTAATTAAAGAAAAGATGAACTGTTTTTATTATTCATACTGACTCACTGGAGGAGATGGCAATGTGTGAACGGAATTTTGTTATTAAGTATGTATGAAAAAGTAAATGAGGGGCAATTAATTATCTCTGCCCAGCACCCCTGCAGACGCTTTGCCAGGGCCGGTAGGGACTGATGTGTTAGCATTAGCATATTAGCATAACCTATTGGCATATTATGTTTGGGATATAACTGGAAATAAAATATAACAGCACATTGTGTTACGGTGTGTATACTAATAAATGGTTAGCATGGCAAGGATTCATGAGAACTTCCTGCAGTCTACCCTACACATGACAGATCTCGCAGTTCTAGGATAGATGTAGTGGATAGATCACACACACACACACACACACACACACACACACACACACACACACACACACACACACACACACACACACACACACACACACACACACACACACACACACACACACACCCACAGAAGAAATTGAATAAACCTCAGTCTCTCAGATGGCACACAGCTCTGTCCTCTAAGGATAATGCCCTTCTCTTTCATTAAGTTCACTTGACAAGGACAGTGATATTAATTAACATTTCAGTAAATATGTCAGCATTGGCCAAAAGGCTGGTTTACATCTGCTGTCCCTCACCAAATGTTACAAGGGCATTAAAGCCACACACTCAGAGTTCTACAGACACACACACACACACACACACACACACACACACACACACACACACACACACACACACACACACACACACACACACACACACACACACACACACACACACACACACACAAATACTCACTCACAGGAGAGAAAGAATCCAATTCAGTTTTACCCCTACAATGAGGCAAAGGCACCTAGATTACAACACGCACACACACATGCGCTCACACGCACGCACCAGGCCCGCACGCAAGCACGCTCACACACACACACACACTTACACACGGACACACGGACACACAAACACACACGAAATGCCACAGGCAGCTCACACATCTGTGATTTCACACATACGTATTCTCGGCGTAGGGTTGAGAAGCAGGTGAAGGTCAGTTAACAAGCCGGAGCTGTATTGCGTCTCGTTGGGCAAAGGCAAGTAAACCCTGCCCCCTCACTGCTCAACTTAATTAATACCGATGGGAATACTGGAAGCCTTAATAGTTGAAATCAGTCATCATAAGTGATTTCAAATACAACGCATGTACTGTTTCCTTCCCAGCTTTTCTATTTTTGTATTCTGTCACTGAGCCTCAGAGTCTTTTTAGACCCACTCTCATCCCTCTCAAGGTTCATCAGTCATGCATGTCAGTTATCCCTGTTGGAAAGCCTACAATCACCATACCCTTTTCTGTCAGCATCAATATAAAACATTGAAGATAAAGGCAGTGGGCAATGGGCATGTATTATGAGAAGCCATGGTGGTACATAAAAATAAAATATAATTTTAACGCTATATCTGAGTGCTGATAATTTCTTAACAAATTATAAGACAGGCTGTGAAAGGACAGTCTAAATTCAGGATACAACAAGCTTGTTCGAGGTCACAAAAAAAGGAAGAGCTGGAAATTAGAAACATTAAAAGAGTACGCAAATTGTTTCGTCAATTTAAAACCTGAATGTATCTATATGTACCAAACTCAAGTAGTTGGTTGGGCATAATAAAAAGGCAAAACCAAACAATAACGACAGTGATGTTAAAAAAGACACAACCAAACAAAAGACTGACAAAGACAAATCCAGAAGTGAGGCTTTGTGTCAGACATACCCTGTGTTTAGGTGTGTCTCATCAGAGCTGATTGGCCCAGCAGCTCACTGATCAGCTGCAATCAGAGGTAAACGCTTACAAGACAGAGCAGACAGATCATCCCACTGCATTCTGGGTTCTGTCCCACATGCCTGATGTGGCAATATAAATAAATAAGCTTGAACTGAGTTGAATTTTAAAGACAATTTAAAGACAGGACATTTTTACTGCAGTGCGTCGCTTCATCTATTTAATTAACTACTCCCAATTAAATATAAACTTGTGCACTTTGTGCACTACCTATAGCATAATTTCTTTTCAAAATGTACCATTTCATAATTCCACACATAAAAGTAGGGTGTATGTGAAAGATAAGCATGTCATGTATATATCAGTGAGGTGGGTGACATGAGAGAGACATGTCTGAGAAAATGTGGAGGTGTAATGCTGCTGACACATTATTATAACCTAATTTAGACAAGGCAAGTTTATTTCTATTGCACACTTCATTACATAGAGGCAATCCAATGTGCTTTACATCAGTACAAATAAAAGGCATCCACAGGGAAAATAAAGACAAAGTGCTTAAGAGTGAAAAACAATAACAGATCTAAGAGACTATTCATATATAACAAAAATACATGTAATTAAAAGGAAGTACCATAAGTCCATACAAAAGTAATTGAAAATAATTAAAATGAGAAGATATACAATTAAAAAGGACAGTAATTAAAAGAGAGTAATATAATTAAAAGATAAGTGATAATACCTCTCAATCGTAGGCACATGAAAAGATAAATGTTTTTAACCTGGATTTTAAAAATGGCTACATTTGGGGCACATCTAGGATCTTCTGGCAGTTCGTTCCAGTTGCAGGCAGCATAAATAATAAAGCTAAATGCTGCTTCACCATGTTTAGTTTGGACTCTCTACATGTTGACCTGTGGATCTCAGAGCTCTACACGGATTAAATACTTAAAATATATCAGAGATGTATTCTGGGCCCAAACCATTCAGTGATTTATACACCGATTGTAGCACTTGACAATCTATTCTGTAACCAGGGTAAGGACTGGTTTTAGGACTGGAGTGCTGTGCTCTGTTCTCTTGGTCCTGGATAAAACTCCGGAAGCAGCTTTTTGAATGAGCTGAGGGTGTTTAATGGTCTTTTGGGAAGACCAGTCCAGAGATTATTAGATTATTAGTAGTTCACCCTACTGGAGATAAAAGCATGGATGAGATTATCTTCGTCTTTTTGGGACACAAAACCCTTAATTCTGGGTATTTTTTCAGAGTGGGGTATTTGCAAGGACATTAAGGTCAAGAAACAGGTATCTTCACTAATATCACACGGCAAAGACAATGTGGCGCATTATGTTTTCTTCTCTGGTAACTACTGGTCGGAAGGTAAGATACCTCAGAGATAAAACAGAGGGAAGGCAAGGGAAAGACACACACAGACACTTGATCCACCATATTGATCCACCAGTCTCATTAGTGCCAGTGCTCAGCCCTGAAGGGGGAAGGAGAGCTGAAGAATGCTGAGTGATCATCTTGAAAACAAACAGCTCCAGAACAGCTTTGGCCCAGGACCCGATTCAAACTGACGAAACGGATCTCAGAGTCAGCGGTTCCATGGGGCCCTGGAGGTCCCGGTCCTGTCTTTTCCCAAATGAGTTGCAGCTGCACAGTTTCAAAAATGTATTAAGAAAATCTTTAAGCTGTACATGAAAGGTTAAACACCAAATCATGCTGTCTCACATTTTGGGCCTATTAATTGCAGTGCTCCTCAGAATCAATTTGGTATTGACTAGACAAACACTGTTGAGTGGCCACAGTTCAGCAAGAAATGTCTTCCCTCATGCTGTGAGATGCAATGCAACTGATATTAATGCAGAAAACGAGTGAAGCCAGACCCTGAAAGGGAAAGTACATTATGGGAGATGTGAAAGATATTACAGCCAGAACATATAGAACCTGTTCAAGCAAGCACATCGGAAAAAGATTGCATGTGAGGGTAGAAACTATAGGAGCTGAGGAAAAGAGGTGAGAACATCAGGGGATCATGTGGAGCGTGTATGGGAGAAAAAGTGTGAATATGTTTGTGTGTGTGTGTGTGTTTGTGTGTGTTATTGCGTGTGTGTGTTAGAGAGATAAAGAGAGAGCGGAAGAAAGAGAGAGAGAGAGAGAGACAAAGAGAGAGCAAGAAGGAGAGAGAAAGAGACTTTAAATAACACCACTTAAGTGCTAATTAGCCATTAATGACTGCTTCATGAACAAGTTAACCATTATGAATTTGTCGTCTGTCATCTATCTTTCTGACAGGTAAGGTCAGTGCTTCATGAAGGGCTGTGGATCACCACCCTTCTTGGAGAAATGAGCAGCCAGAGGACTCTCTTGTTCAGTTGGGAAGAGTCAGTCTCGGGTGGAAGCGGCAGATAGCTGGTTTCATGTCACTAAAGAGCATGAATGAGAAGTTGTAAAAAAACTTAAAAGCTTAACTTATTTTCTTTACACACCATACTTTCATCTGTGCTTAACTACCTATGAATCGATGCCTTGTATTGCAATGTTTTGCAATGCACTGCATATGTGCTCTATAAGACTGATTACTGAGATGATTGTCCCCTGTGTTGTACAGAGCATTACCTAGTGGTTCTGTAGCAAGAATGACTTATTTATTTGAGTATATGAGTATTTGTATCATTGTCGGTTACTGAAAGGCAGGCACAGGCGGCTTGAGCGGTCTCTGCTCCCGATGAAAATCGCGGGTACCTTTGGTATTTTTATAGGGAGACTATAAATAGAGGTATGAAAAACACTGGTTGGGAGTCTCTCTATGCATGCATGTATTGGTCTTTTCTTTGCTTTTCAGTGCATTTAGGGATGGTCTTCGCCAGTGTTTTGACATTTGTACAGTGGGAACCTTTGATCAGATATCAGTGCCTTCTGTGTGTCCATATTAACTGCCATTTAAAAAACACCTCACCTGTCTTCTGTTCCTTGCTGAAGGACATGCTGTCTCCCTCTCCAGTCCTCTTGTGTCTCTCCACTCCTGTCCTCTCCTATCCACTTCACCCGACTCTCTCTTCACTGCATATGTATCAGGTAAACCTAGCCCCTGGTACATTTCACGAGGCGGCCTAGGCACCATTTCAGCTTTATCATTTCATCATTCCATTTCATTCTCTCTAAGCAGTTAAAGATACCAAACACATTTAAAGGCACCATAACAAACTGTGGAGTGGCTCGCTCACTTGAAATGCAATTGAGTTGAGCTCTGGGCCGTGTTTCTTGGGCTGAGAGGGGACTGAGGGAACAGCAGGACAGCGAGGAGCATTCATCCACACATCTTAATTACTGTAAGCGCTCTCCTGTCTCCATCTGTCAGAGCTGCTCAAGGTCCTCGCTTTGTTCTCCTCTAAATTCAATTAGTGAGTAGCCAAAAAGCATGTATACTCACACACAAACACAAACACACACAGACACGAACACATACACACATTCCTCAATCATAATCATCACTGTCATAGTAAACACAATTACGCGACAAGAAATATACTACTTTACTGCACACAATATACCTTAACAAAATGAACAACTGATTCTCACACATAGACAAACACACACGCACAAATTAAGGCTACAACTCAACTAACACAAACAGACATAAACATTCACTCACAAAAAGAACCACCAACAAACACAAAACCCTGAGAGCATCACACATTTGAGTATGTCACCTAAATATACAAAGAGAGAGAAAGAGAAAGAGAAAGAGAAAGAGAAAGAGAAAGAGAAAGAGAAAGAGAAAGAGAAAGAGAAAGAGAAAGAGAAAGAGAAAGATTGAGGCTGTGAGATGGAGGCTGTCAACATCTGTAAGCATCACTTTGAAGTGTGGATCCTCTACTTACTGTTGCTGGCGTACATTGTGCCTCTCCCTCTCCTCACTTTTTCCTCTCACGCACACGCGCACACACACACGCGCACACACACACACACACACACACACACACACACACACACACACACACACACACACACACACACACACACACACACACACACACACACACACACACACACACACACACACACACACACACACACACACACACTTAAGCCCCACAGCTGCGAAAACAAAACACACCCTACTCTCGATTCAAAACCGCTCAAATAAATGTGCAACAAATGTGAAATGAGTTTTGGTGTAATTATCATGTGGAACGAAACCGTTTATATTTTAATGACATGCATTTTAATTGGCCATCTGAAAGTTATTTTCTGAGTGGGGATGATAAATTAGTGCCGGTCTGGTGAATATGGAGGTCCGGTGAGTTCACTGGCACCACTGGACATGTGTGAGAACCACCTCCATGAATAAATGAATGTATCACCAATAATAAGACCTCTACAGCCCTGGTATTTGAGTGTGCAGACATGTGTAGATATCAGTAGATATGCTTAGGGGGAATAATTCATGAACAGTAATATGGACACAATCATGTTTTATGCTGATGATGAGGATAGAAAGAGACTGACTGCATCGCCTTACACTGCACCTAATGCAGTTCTCTGTGTCTTGCCATTAGAAAGAGCATACTTGTACAAGACTCAATAAAATACTGAATAAACAGACGTCGGTTTGAATGTAGTCTAGGTGGATTCAGTGCGTGTATGTGCTAGAGGGGTTCACAGCCAGACACTGAGGACTGCATCTCGATAGGTGCCTCGTATCCCCCAGGTGTTATTCCACCTCCTCGGTCGGATTCATAAGAACAGCTAATTAAACAGACCTTAAAGGGCTTCTCTTATCAACCTGTCATTCTTCTCTGAACTCGCAGCTCTTTCATATTCCGCCGTCGAAAAAAAGGGGAAACTTTTCTATTACGGCGCTTTTATCGGCAAAAAAAGGGGGATCATTTCACCGTCGAGTGAAAAAAAGACTTCATGTGTTCTTCTCCTTTTTCTTTTCTATTACAGATGAGAGCTTTTCCACTTGTCTGCTTAAATGGCCTCATTTCAGCGGTGTATGGGTGTTGACTGCCAAACAGAGCAGTATACTGTGGGGCAAATAGAGCAACACAACTGTGTGTGTGTGCGGGTGTGTGTGTGCGTCGGTGCGTGTGTGTGTGTATGTGTGTGTGTGTGTGTGTGTGTGGCTGTGTAGGTGGGGGTGCGGGTATGTGGGCTGGCATTTTAAAATGTCTCTGCAGTGGTCTTCTCAACAAATGAGTTTCCATTCATGTGGGAGAAAAATTCTTAATAACCTGATTTGCATGACTGAACTCAAAGATGGTGAGACATTTCAACTGAACACCACGTCACCTCAAATAACCCAATGTCTCCTGTTGCTATGAATAGTACTCAATGGAAACTCATCACACTGGTCATCAATTAGACCTTTTCAAGAACAAAAGCTTACAATCTCCCCTATAAAGTCACACAGTATAATTAGTTATAGACCAATGCCATTTTAAAAACTGACCACAGGTAATGGGAGTCTCTGATTATTGTATTCATATTAGAGCTTTGTTGAATCACAATAGATGAGCCTTGATTCCTAAAAGCATGTTGTAATGTCGCCAAAGTGCCCCTTATTTCTATTCAACTCCTGCCAGAGAGAGAACATAGGAGTTATTGTTGAGAGGGTAGATTCAGGAAACGCAGTGGTACACAACATGCTGAACAATAAGAGGTTTAAGTCCTAAGCCGCTGTCTGTTTTCTTTGGCAAAGGTTTGTTAATTGACTGGACAATAGAGATAAAAGCAAGGCAATTCCATTTACATTTAGTAAATGGCCAGATGCTTTTATCCAAAGTGACCTACAAGTGAGTTTCAAAACAAGCAAATAGACAATCAAGGAAACAATGCAGAAATAAGTACAGGAAATAATGCTTCAGATCCTTTTGGCTCGAATGCTTATGAGCTCTGAGGATAGTGTAGGAGGAAGTAACTTGGTCATATGGAGCCATTTCTGGGGTGTACTTCTTTCAACCAGTCTCCAGCGCAAGGTTGTGACGTCGGTGTTGCAAAAAGATGGAAAATATATTCAAGCCTCATACGTGTAACTGTAATGTATTTGCCAGCCATTTCTCCATTGCTACAGCTCAGAACTGCACTAGTAACAATTATATACTTTTTCTTACATCCTTATCCATGTTACACAGGGTGTCAGCTGTCTCTGTCAGATGTGAGGATGAGTTTGGCACATAATCTTCCAAATGTCACACTGGTGCCTTTATAGAGGGAGATGACAGACCTCTCCTCTGCCTCACAATGATATTATTTGTGGCATCTCTCGACCTAACCGGAACACATATAGACATACACACACACACACACACACACACACACATGGAATGTAAGCAAGTCCTAAATAATAGGCTTCTGCATCGGCTGAGCAAAGAGGTGTAATTGCAGATTGATTTGACCTCACTCCCGCCTGAACAAAAGGAGGGATCGTATGGCAAACAAGAAATGAAGAACGCGCAGATGGACGGACTGGAGATTGCTATGGAGGATTTCTCTTTCATTATGCTTATTACAGCCCACCATTTGACAGGGGACTGGTTGTCATCCACGACTTCCTCCAGCAAGATTGTGCCTGAGAGCCCTTGAATACGTTTGATTTACCCAGGCCTTCATTTTCATGTCAATTAATATTTCTCCAACTTGAAAGAGCACGTTTTAATTCCTATTGAAACCAAAACTGGCAAGCATGCAATACCCAAGAGAGGTCCACATTGAGAGAAATATGTGGTCAGTGGGTTTGCTGCCACTATTTAGAGGATAATTATGGGGGAGCAGTGACACTGGGACCTGAAGGAGAATAATGTTACCTGTTATTATTAACAACAATACTGTCCTTGCTGACACCACTACTGGGTTTCTTCTGGGGGTCAACCACAGCGGCTGGTCTTGGAGAGCAGAGAGAGAGGGACTGCGGTATCTGAGAGAACCATCTCACCCTAATGAACCCTGTGCTGTGCTGATCGACATCTGAGACTAACGGCCTGAGTGTGGGCCCTCACCGCTGAGGTGGTGAGTTACAACAACCCTGTGAGTGGCTGGTCTTCTGCCTGCCAATATGGAAAGGGATTGAAGAGAGACAAATGAAGGATGAATGGAGAGCCCAGGGTGGGTAGAGAAGGAGGTGGAGGCAGAGGGAGGGAAGAGAAGGATGACACCGAGAGAGAGGGAGTAAAATATACCTCTGTTATCATGGATCATCCCATTCAGTCACAGGCTAAACCACAGGCATGTCAAAAGGAAAGGTTTACCTGCATTTTCAGCTTACCTCCAATAAAGTTGATGTTATCTTCTTGATTATGTTAACCATTACAGAAACAAAGATGCAGCTCCTAACAAGTGGAGGATGGGGAAAGAGATAAAGTGTGTGTGTGTGTGTGTGTGTGTGTGTGTGTGTGTGTGTGTGTGTGTGTGTGTGAGAGAGAGAGAGAGCGACGGAGAGAGTGAATTTGAGAAACCGAGAGGGACAAATGAAATGCAGTTTCTAATAAAGGGATAAAGGATGTCTGGAGATGCAAAAATAAAACCCATTAAATAATACAATCTCTGAAGCCAAGTTCTCTTCTTTTCCCATGAGCAGATGTGTAAGGCTGAATCCCATTTCACCCCCTACCCCTTCGTCTTTCCCCTTCCCCTCCGTTTTCCGCATTCACGTGGAGGGGTAGTGCTATCCCAATTCACGTTAGGACAGAGGGGTAGGGGCGAGGGGAAGGGCTTTCCACCCCTCCAAACGGAGATTTTCCGAGGGCACACTTCAAACGAAGGGGTGAGACCGATTTCCCCCAATGCATTGCGAACCCGTGATCATTAAAGAAGAAACATCGCGCGGGCCCATTTAAAAATGTCGGAAACAGCAGGAAAAGCATCACACAAATGAAAGTATTTTCTTTGTAATTCATGGTTTTAAAACTTGTTTGATGAAATGTTGCATTGTGTTAATAACAGCTGCAGGCGCCATGTTTGTTTATGTCTGGTGAGTGACAGCTGTGAAAAAGCGAGGGCAAAGGGGTAGGGGTAAGGGTAGGGGTGGAGATTAGAAATGGGATTGGGCCTAAGAGTCTGCTAGTTTTTTGCTCAGACATAAACGGCTGATTAACGCTGCTTTTTATCATCAAGGCCTTGCTGAAAATACCTGATTATGAAATTCCATAATTCAGCCATTTTGAGCACATTACTGCTGAGTTTTCAAAACAAATGTGCTAATCATCGCTGCATTTCCACACTCACAGCGAAGTTGATACCTGCGGTACTCAAATATATCCCAGACAGCAACTCACTCAAGAGCTGGGCAGCTCGATCACATCCACACAGACACACACCCACACAGCTGTACTGACATATTCACATCTTTCAGAACACACACAGACACACACACACAATCTCACTACCTCTGTCTTTAACTCTCAAATGAATGCTCTCACACCCAGCCATGCATGCACAGAAATACATTAAAAGTTAAGAAATACATGTTAAACACATACACACACACCCCTTTATATACTTCAACATAAACAATTATTTTACTGACACCAGAGAGACCTAGCCATGCCATCTGTGCACCATAGCTCTTTGTGCAACACTGCTGCCACCTGCTGGTTTGGACTAAGCACTGTTGCTCAACCACATCCTGAGAATGTCTACACATTTTTTAGATCTTAAGGTTATGCGTGTGGGAAACGGGCATGTATGTATATATTTTATCATGTTTTGTTAAATTGTATTTTGAATTCAATTGCTGGGCAAGGGGGGGTTTTAGTCATTCCTGTGCATTTACACAAGGCTAGGGGCCTGTCACATTTACATTTAGTCAATTAGCAGACGCTCTTATCCAAAGTGACGTACAAGAGAGAGAACAATCAAGCTACGAGCAATAGAGACCTAGTGTAACAAATACTATTTTACATAAGAAATAGAAAAAGTGCAGGAATGTAACTACTGTGTGTGCAAGTTAACTGCTAGTAGAAGTGCAATTTAGGAAGGGAGGTGCTTTCTGAAAAGAGCTTCTTAAGGGTAGAGAGGGATGCCCTTGCTCTGGTAGCACTAGGCAGAATGATACAGAATGGATGGAGGAATGGAAAAGTGCTGATGGAAAAGTACAGGTGTAACAACTCTTTGGAAGAGAAGGCTGCAGTAGGCTCTCACTGATGCCATAAGTGAATCACTGCTCAAAGCTGCTAAAGAAACACTACAGACTGCGGTGAATATCAAGCAGGCTCCTCCGATAATCCAGTTTGGCCCGCTGCACTGTAAGTGTGTCAAAGGCTGCTGCAATGCATTTTTTGAGTGCAAGACCAAAAAATAGGAGGTCAACAGGAATAGACAACATTAGAGGCATCATAAAGAGATACAGTCCTCTAGAAAGCTGCCCCTGTTTAAGTGAAGTGTTTTAACTAGCGAAGTAGCTGGGGTCTTGAAGTGAGGGGGTGTTTGCTGCTGTGCCTGTTCTTCAAAGCCCCCCCCCCCCACCCCCACCCACCCACACACCCACCCAGTGCATTGATGCATGAGGCAGAGCCAAGGGGACCAGTACACCCAGGGGGGAGGAGGCCTACAGAAGTCCCCCATTAGTCTGACATGTATAAGAGTTGAACAAAACCTCAATCAGAAGGCCACTCTGCCCTCGCTTTCTTTTCATGTTCTTTTTTTCTCCACATATACTGCTTGGCTTTGAAGGGGAGGACGAGAGAGATATTAAAGAAGAAAGCAAAGAAAGTGCAGAGAGTGGCAGCACACTGTGTTCTCCCCTGTGAATGACTTCAAGAACACACAGAAATGAAATCAATTAATTAGCTTGGTTCTGTTTAAATGAACAAAGCTCACTGTGGAAAACAGCACACTGCATTAAATATGAAAGCAATGTGAAACAAGGCAATAGAACATCCAGTAATAAGGCTCGGATCATGTAAGTATTCATTTTTACAAGTTTACTCAGACCTTGAAAAGGAAACTGGTTGAATTTATGCATTAATCATTAAGTTTTAACTTTACTAATGGAAACAAAACCTTAAAAAGACAAAGCATATAAGTGGTCTTTTTTTGTTTGTTTGTCTTTTAACGTATCCAAGCAGTGGCTAGTGAGCTGACTTAGAGATCAATGCAGTTGTTCAATTCAACGAATGATACAAATGGTGGACCCTCATGTATTCTATTGCATTCACTCTACCTATACCAGACACATAAACACATAAGTTTGAAATGGCCTAAATTCCTATCCTTTTCAGCAGCAGTCTCCACTGAGGAGCAACATATAGGCCTACTCCTTTACTTTCAGTTAACTAATTTATGACTGAATAAACATACGGTGATCAGAATAACAACACACATAACCATGCAAGTCTAAAGAACGTGCCAGGAACCAGGGATTAAAGAGAAATGTCTGTGCCTGAAGTTATCAGATGGATTAAAAAAAATCAAAACCTTTTATCCATTACAGGCAAACACAAAGTAAGTTCATATCTTTCATCAATTGTCTTGAAACTTGCTGTGAGTACTTACAGCAATGCCCTTGACATAATGACATGACGTTTCCATGGCAACTATGCCCTGCAGAGCTGCTTGGCCCCCTCATTGCTGCTTCCAGCTATATTAAATTTAATTTCCATTCTTCACCAAAAGACATTACATCTTGTGCACGTAACTACTAAGTGTTGATGACAACGGAAATTCAAGTCAAGTAATTTTATTTGTAAAGCACATTTAAAACAAGCAGAGTTGATCCAAAGTGCTTTCCAGTTGAGGCAGATTCATTAACATTTCAAGCACACATGAACATAGGACTAGAGAGTACTTTTAAAAGCTGGCCTGTCGGAAGACACATAGGAGAACAATGGAAGCGAGGGTACAAAAATGTGTGTAAAAGGAATTAAATATAAAGGCAAGGACTTCCGGTAATGGCGGCGAGCTAGACAGACGCTGCTTTTTAGTCTCTGTACTAATTATAATTTCTACTCCTTAAGCCATACAACGAACTCAAATAGAACACGGATACGTTTTAAAGCAAGGTTAACTATGTCAGGCACAAGAAAGAACAAAAATAAACCCGACAATCAACCTAATAAGTCTACAAACACTTCGCCAAGTGGCAAACCGCATGCTAGCCAAGAACTAGCAGCCTCTTCAGTGGAGGATAGCGAGAGGATGGACGCAACAAACAATGGTCGTCGGGATATCCAGAATCAAGATGTTTTAGAGGCCATCGCTTGTCTCAAGACTGAAAGTTTGGCGCGTCACAGAGAAGTGGCATAGCCCACATTAGATCGGATTTGGATGTCATCAAAAGCAGAATGACCACGGCTGAACAACGCATAGGTGACACGGAGGATGTAACAGCACAGCTAACGACAACGGTGTCTGAGTTGGAAGCCAAAGTGAAACAACTTACAGAAAAGAATGACGACCTTGAGAATCGCTCACGCCGTTCGAATCTACGCTTCATTGGGCTGGAAGAAAAGGCGGAGGGTGCCGACGCTGAATCATTTCTGGAGAATTGGCTCACCGAAGTCCTCGGACCAGAGAACTTCCCCCATCCATTGCGGATCGAGCGAGCTCACCGCATCGCAGTTACTCCAACGGTCAACACTTCAGGCAAGCAGAAGCAGAGGCTAAATACTGAACGTCCCAGGACACTGATCGCGAAATTCCTGAACTTCAAAGATAAAACGCGGGTGATGAACGCGGCACGGAAGAAGAAGGTGATTATGTAGCTACAACAACTGACAGGTCAAACTTTTCTCAGACTTTTCAGCCGACGTGCAGAGCCAGCGGAACGCCTACTATGCGGTGAAACAGACTCTATACGCCAAGGGAATAGAGTATGGCCTTCAATACCCCGCCAAACTTCGGGTGACATATAAGAGCAAGGTCATCGTCTTCCAGACGCCCGGAGAAGTGGATACGTTTCTTCACAGCATTGATGATGACTCAGGGTGATGTATTGCTTATATGCAAAGTAGGCTAAACATGCAATAGAAATGCAATATACGTTATTTCTAGTACACACGGCTGATTTGATTTGAAAGATGTTTACAAGTTAAACAAGGAAAATAAAAGAAAAATGGCTCATTTAATTGGGCCCAATATTATTCTGTTATTTCTCATTTTAAAGGGTGTCGCTAAATAATTGAGTCATGCTTGCACTCAGTAACCTATTTGCTTTCAGAACCTTAAAGATTATACGTTATTGGCTATGGCTTTTTCTAAAATGTTCATTTTGTCCTACCATAAAGGGGTGGTATTTTATATTATTTGAATACACAGAGATTAAAGGTGGTTTATTTAGTTTATTTGACTTACTCTTGCTCCTAATCAGGAGCTATTGGAAGGTGGATTTACTTAGTTTAGACTGTAAAGTAGGCAGTCAGTGGGTGGATATGTTAAACATTTTGCATGTTCTAGCAAAATGTTTTTGGTGTGGTTCTGGTTTTCATTATTTCACGTGTATTGTCGTTTTATTTATTCTTTTTTTTTTCTTTGTATTTCCCTCTTCTCTGTCTACCCTCATATTACCCAACTCTTCAGTACAGCTCATGCTCTTTGTTAAGGCTCCCCATAGCATCCCCTAATGGCAGATAACCAGGTATGCAAATTAACCTCATGGAACATAAGAGGCTTGGGCAGTTTGGTGAAAATAAAACAGGTAATGACTAGACTAAAACACTTGGGCTCTAGAATTATATTTCTACAGGAAACGCACCTAGTCTCCACTGAAGTCATTAGAATACGTAGAAGGTGGCAGGGACAAGTGTTTGCTGCTAACTTCTCATCTCATGCTAGAGGAGTAGCTATCTTAATTCACAAATCTGTTCCAATTCAAATAATCTCAACTATTATGGACCCTGGGGGAAGATATATAGTTCTACACGGTAGTTTATTTGGAAATTACCTTAATTTAGTAAATGTCTACGGGCCAAATAAGGATGATCCTGATTTCTACAAGAATATTTTTCTAACAATTTCAACCTTAAGGGGGGAAGTTATAATGGGGGGAGATTTCAATTGTGTTTTGAAACCAGATATGGACCGTGAGGGTGGTCAAGACTCATCTCATAGTCATACAAGAAAGGTAATTCACCACTTCATGGCAGAGTTGGGGCTGTGTGATATATTTAGGAAACATAACCCAGATAAGAGAGAATTCTCATGCCATTCTACTACATACAATACCTATTCCAGACTTGATTATTTTCTAATTTCTAACACCTCAGTATTCAAAATCAAGAGTTGTTATTACTATGGCATAATAATATCTGATCATGCTGCAGTATCTTTAGAGCTTAAGGTTCATAAAGAATACAAAGGTCCTCCTAAATGGAGGTTTGATAACAAATGGCTTCAAGATCCTCAGTTTGTACAGTTCCTTAATGCAAACATAGATGTGTTTTTCAAGGTCAACAAAAATGAAACGTCATCGCTAATCAGATGGGATGCCTTTAAGGCTTACATCAGAGGGCAAATAATAAGCTATACCAGTTTTAAATCTAAAGAATTTAAAAAGAAACTGTTAGAAATTGAAAAAGAAATTAAAGCCCTAGAAGAGCTAATTGTAACTAATAAGACACCATCTGTAGAGCAAAGATTAAACACACTTAGAGCCCAATATAATGAAATGTCAGTAAATAAGGCCTTAAACAATCTAAATAAATTAAAACAGCAATTCTATGATCAGGGGGAAAAGGCAGGCAAATTACTTGCCTGGCGCATTAAAGCTATACAAAATGAGAGATCAATACATGAGATAGAAAAATCAAATGGAACAATGACTTCAGACCCCAAAGAAATAAATGAAACATTTCATAAATTCTATGAAACACTTTATAAATCTGAATTCTCCGCTGATAAAACATCTTTAAATGGCTTTCTTGATGCCCTGAACTTCCCTACTCTTTCTCAAGAAGACATGGAAATTCTGGACAGACCATTAGAACTAGAGGAGTTTTATTGTGCCCTTATGTCTATGCAAAGTGGAAAAACTGCTGGCCCAGATTCGCTGCCCATTGAAATATATAAGACCTTCAAAGATATGTTGATACCCCAATTATTCATTATGCTTGAAGAAGTCTTCAGAATAGACTCCTTACCACCTTCCTTCTCTACAGCCCTCATCACTACAATATTGAAACCTGGCAAGCCACCTACTAAATGTGAATCTTACCGACCCATATCCCTACTAAACTCAGATACGAAACTAATTGCTAAAGTCATTGCACGGAGATTGGAGAAAGTCCTACCTAGTCTGATTCACGAAGATCAAAATGGATTTGTAGTAGGAAGACAAGCTTTTCACAATCTTAGAAGAGTCTTAAATATTATCAATATAGAAGACGGATCCCCCGATGTGGCCCTACTCTCCCTAGATTGTGAGAAGGCCTTTGACAGGTTGGAATGGCCATATCTATTTGATATACTCCCTAGATTTGGCTTGGGACAAAATATTATTAAATGGGTTTCGTTATTATACAATGGACCCACTGCAGCAGTCTTGACAAACTCCATGACATCCAAACAATTCAAACTTACCAGAGGAACACGCCAAGGATGTCCACTGTCGCCCCTTTTGTTTGTATTGTCCATAGAACCACTGGCCCTAACAATTAGATCACACCCTCTGATACAGGGAGTTACAATAGGAAGCTGTGAACACAGAATAAGCCTGTTTGCAGATGACATCATACTCTTTTTTAAAAATCTGACACAATCCCTTCCTGCCTTTCTTAACATAATAGCAACCTTTGGAAAAATCTCTGGCTACAAAGTCAACAAAACCAAGTCTAATATTATGTTCCTAAATGACAAAGAGAGAGATAATCCAATAGTAGGGAACGATTTTCATATTGCATCCAAGGGCTTTAAGTACTTGGGGATACAGATCACCCCCAAAATACAAGATATAGTCTCAGAAAATTATATCCCAATTCTATCATCTACCAGTAATACTCTGAAGAGATGGTCAGATCTTCCCATATCTCTGATTGGTCGTGTAAATATACTTAAAATGAATATCTTACCAAAATTCTTGTATCTTTTTCAATCTATCCCACTTAGCCCCCCACCTACCCTATTTCCTAAACTGAAGGAATTAATGACTAATTTCATTTGGAATAACAGGCGCTCAAGACTTAGGATATCCTTACTTTATCTGCCATATGATAGAGGGGGCCTACAAGTGCCAAACTTTCTATGGTATTACTGGGCAGCCCAGATCAAGGCAATAATGCACTGGTTCTCAAATGAACCTAAAAATTCCTGGGTTGAAATAGAAAATTACACCACATCCCCCTTGCCATTAAAGTTATATTTATTTTCTGATTCATTAAAGAACCTGTTAAAGAACACACACAACCCCTTTGTTAAAAACTCCATCATAGTCTGGCACAAAGTGCAATCACATTTAGGTATTGATCCAGACCTATCAGGGTTCACCCCAATATGGGGAAACCACCAGTTCCCAGCAGGAAGAAACGACTCAGGGTTCAAATCATGGGCAATGAAAGGTATTAGTAAAATCAGGGACATGTATAATGCGGATAAGGTAGTATAGTTTTGAGGAATTACATGGTGCTTACAATATACCACGGAACCACTTCTTCAAATATTTGCAAATTAGGAGTTATATTTTGAAAAAATACAAACAACAGATAAACAAACCACCACTGTCCAGCCTTGAAGAGGTTATACTAAATCATATGCATAGTCGTGGTCAGGTTTCGGTGACTTATAACTTAATTGTGGAAAACTCCAATGAATCTTCAAATGACAAGAGAATGAAGTGGTCCAGTGACATGGATACAGAAATTTCTGAGGACGAATGGGCAAAGGTGTGTCACACAGCACAGACTCAAACTATAAACACCAGGTTTAAACTTATACAGTATAAATGGATTATGCGCACATATATAACTCCTTCCCTTTTGCACCGCTTCAATAACAATAACCCTGACCTCTGCATTAAGTGTGGTCTAGAAGAGGGCACACTTTATCACTGCCTGTGGACCTGCCCTAAAATAAGGGAATTTTGGGAAAAGGTAATAGAACGAATCTCTGACATAAGCTCCACCAGATTCCCCGTCTGTCCTAAGCTGTTCATTCTTGGACTTGTCCCAACAGACTTAAGGTTGTCCATTACAGATAAAAAGATGGTATATATGTGCTCACTACAAGCTAAATACTGTATTGCCACTTCATGGAAAGCTATGGAGGCACCTTCTGTCAATTTTTGGTTCAAGACCCTGTCGAATACTCTGGCCATGGAAAAAATGACTTATGCTAAAAGGGGGAAGCTACAGATTTTCTATAAAGTATGGGAACAATTTACAGACTTCTTGGAAAGTCAACATGATGTACAAGATGTATAGGCTGTATACTTTAACTTTCTGACAGTATTGTAAGAGGGTTTTTTTTTTTTGTTTTTTTTTGTCTTTCTTTCTCTTTCTTTAATGATGTTTTGTTTCTGTTGTTGTTTGTTGTTGATGTCTTTTATCCAAAAAGTATTTTCCTTCTACTGTATGTTGCTAAGCATATGTATTTTCATGTATGTTGTTGTACAAGTTGGAAAATTTAATAAATAAAATTCTAAAAAAAAAAATATATATATATAAAGGCAAGACTAAAATGTAACACATAAAACATAGAACAAAATGAAACTCACAAGTACTTTTCTAAATAGTCTATATACTAAATTATAAAAATCATATATAATACCAACACAAAAAGTTTCAAATTTCAAAATAATACTGTAGTAATAATCATACAATTAAGAGTGAACTTGACAGAAACCTCAACATCATAATGAACTAAAAGCAAGAGAACAAATGTGTCTTTAGATTTGTTTAAAATTGTCAATGGTGGAGCGGGACTTAATGTGAGACTATTGCAGAGCCGGAGGGCAACATAAATGGCCCTGTCAACTTTGGTTTGAGTGGGGAACTGAGAGGGGTTGTTTTGTGGATGACCTAGTTTACCTGGGGGCAGAATACGGTATAAGCAAAACCGATAATGTATTGCTACTAAGCCATTTGGGCTTTAAAAACAAATAGTACATTTTTTAGATCAATTCTGTATTTCACAGGTAGCCAGTGCAGCTCAGACAGAACCGGGGTGATGTGTTCTCTTTTCTTTGTCCTAGAGTCTGGCAGTTGCATTCTGAACCATTTGTAGTCTAGCTATCTCCTTAGTAAAAACAGCTTTAACTCGGTTGTAAGCTGGTAAAAGCTGCCCTTCAGAACACTACTGACTTGCTTGTTACAATTCAAAGAAGTGTCTCAGTGTACATGGAACAATAGCTGTGGTGAAATGATTGGCAATCTACAAAATGAAAGATGTAACCTATTCATTGCAGTGTTTTCCAAAAGCAGTGCAGTCATTTACATTGTTGAGCTGACACTTCACTGAGCCACAGTGTAAACAAAAGTGTTTTGTTTTTGTATTAATAATAAAGTAACCTACTTGATGAATACAAAATATAGGGTTCCTTATAGCTATCTGTGTGTACAGTGCCCTCCACAAATATTGGCACCCCTAGTGAAAATGAGCTAAACAGGCTATACAAAAATATGTCTTTGCTGTTAATCCTCTTGGTTTTTCACTCAAAATATTCATTGTAGTAAATTATTGAAAGAAAAAAAACTGTTTTTCCCCAAAACATGTGTGCCACAATTATTGGCACCCCTAGAAAAATCTTTAATTAAAATCTAGCTGAAGTATATTTCCAGTCATATTTTACATTTTTAAGTTCACATGTTTGATAAGGAACGTCTCGGTTACTTACGTAACCTCGGTTCCTTTAGTGGAACCGCAGACATGACCAGATGGGAAGTGACGTAGTCACGCATCCAACTTCGAATACACTATTCATTCACGCCTGGAAGGCTGAGATGCGTCAATCATCTCCTGAGCCCGCCCCCTCAGAAGCGCATATATATGAGCGCTTTGACGCATCTCGTTCTCTTGGAAACTTGAGCGTAACATAAAACACACCCACTCCAAGAACAAATGGACACTGTACACGCAAACTTGGTAATGTCTGCGGTTCCACTAAAGGAACCGAGGTTACGTAAGTAACCGAGACGTTCCTTGTCGTAGAACACTACGACATTACCAGATGGGAACCGTATCCCTTCACGCGTGAAAAATACAGTGTCAATAAACCTTAGCCAGCTCCTCGTACTTCTGACCTCCCAAGAGGTTCTCACGACAGCTGGTGGTTAACATCACGGGGCAATCCCTTCTTTACATAGGCTACAAGATCTCTGATCACCAGCCCACGGGATTCCCCCTTATATCGGTTCATTTGCATTTATCATATAAAAGCTGATGAACACATACATTACTATGCCTTCCTTTCACGTAGCCAGAGTGATCTCCGATCACCTGCCTACATGAGTCTCTAATATAACAGTTCATCTGCATTAGTTTAAAAGCTAATGAACACATACGTTATCAATAACATTCTCACGCAGACTAAGCGATTTCCAATCGTCTGTCTACATGATTTCCCCATATATCGGAACGTCAGCATTAAACGTGTAAAGGCTGGCAACCGCTCCTATTAATAACCATTCACAGGCTCTGGGGAGCTAATGAATTATCAGCGTGTAAGACTTCTTGCAAGAAAGAAGGAGTAGCCACACCTAACATATAGAATCTAACGAAAGTGTGGCGAGAACTCCAACTCGCAGCCTTACAAATATCTTCGACTGAGACGCCTTTCAACAAGGCCCAAGAGGAAGAAACTCCCCCAGTAGAGTGCGCACGCAACTTTACCGGCGGCTCTAAAGATAAACTATAAAAACAAAACAATAGCCTCCACAATCCAATGGGAAAGGATAGGTTTTGAAAGAGGTCTGTCCCTCGCGTGTGCTCCAAAGCATACGAATAGTTGGTCAGACTTCCTGAAAGCACTGGTGCGTTCTATATAACAGCGGAGAGCGCGCACAGGGCACAGCTTATTCAAGCGCTCCTCCTCCGCCGGAGCGAAAGGGGGAGGCGAAAATACTGCCAACTCAATTACCTGATTGCGAAATGGAGTTGACACCAACTTAGGTGTTCGAGACATTCGGACGCATAACCACTTTGTCACCAGCAATCGCGAACTGTAGGCACGATGTGCTGACTGACAGAGCTCGCAAGTCACCCACGCGTGTTGCTGACACCAAAGCCGACAACAGCGCGGTTTTAAATGAAACAAGTTTTATATCTACCGTCTCAAGGGGCTCGAACGGAGGACCTGTGAGAGCGTGTAAAACCACCAGCAGATCCCATGAGGGTACTAAGTGCCTTTCGGGCACTCTGAGACGCCTAACGCCAGCCATAAAGCGTGACGTTAGAGGGTAATTACCTGGAGTTTTACCATAAATGCCTGCATAGCAGGCCGAAATAGCGGCAAGGTAAACTTTGAGAGTGGAAGCCGCCTTCCCCTCGTCAAATAACTGCTGCAGAAATTCTAAAATGACGCTCAGAGCGCAGTTGACAGGGTCGCACTGCCGCGCGACACACCATTGATCAAATCTGCGCCACTTCAGCGTATAGAGGGATCGTGTCGACAGAGCCCGACCACTCTGTATTGTGGACACCACTGCATCAGACAGCCCTGAAGCAATCAGCCTGCTCCTTTCAGGTGCCAGGCTCTGAGCTGCCACAGCTCCGGTCGGGGCTGCCATATTGTGCCGTGCGCCTGCGTCAGGAGATCTCTCCGTAGAGGCAGCGTCCATGGAGGTTGCACTGACATCCTGTATAGGTCCGCGCACCATGGTCGATTGTGCCAATGGGGGGCTATTAGTATCAATCCTCAGCCCTCGTCCCTTATCCTGCTCAACACCTGCTGAAGGAGATAGATCGGGGAAAAAAACGTATAGACGCATGTTCGGCCATTGGTGGCCCAGCGCGTCTACACCTGACGGGGGGTTGTCTCCCCCCAGCGAGAACCAGAGCGGGCAGCGGGCGTTCTCCTCCTGAGCTCTGTGAAAACGTAGCCAGATCTGCTCGATCACCTGAGACCAGAGGCCGTTTACTGATTTCCCCTCGCAGATCGCACCCCACTCTGACGTGGAAGCGTCTGTCGTTATCACTAAACGGCGTGTCACTATGCCCATCGGAGCTGCCGATGTGAAGAAGTGTGGCGCTTTCCAGATCGCCAGAGCTGTCAGGCACCTGGCATCCACTGTCACCCTCTTGCACCTGTTCCTGGTGGAACTGAGTTTTAAAGAGAGATACCACGTTTGTAAGGGGCGTGTGTGTAGCATTCCGAGAGGAAACGCTATAGCAGCCGAAGCCATCATTCCTATCAGCCTTTGGCAGAGAAGGGATGAAACTTTCTTTTTCAGTCTGAACTGGCTTACACACGATCTGATTGCCTCTATTCTTCCTTGAGATAAATCCACTTCATAGAGGTGGAATTTAAAATCATTCCCAGGAAAAGAGCGGCCTGAATGGGAATAAGAACACTTATAAGTTTGTTCACCACGAAGCCTAGACGATGTAGGTGCAACACCACTAGATGGCACTCTTGTAACTGCGCTTCTTTCGACTTCGAGCAAATAAGCCTGTCGTCAGTAATTGTTCAGCATACGGAGGTCTAAGATTGGTCGATATTTTCCGTCCTTTTTTGGGACTAGAAAATAGCGACTGAAGAACCCCCTGTTCTCTTCTCCGAGAGGAACAGGCTGTAGTGCTCCCTTTCCTAGAAGGGAGCCTATTTCCTCCTGTAGGAAACGCGTTTGGTGCGGTGGCACTAACGTTTGAACCGTGTCCCTGAAACCTTGGCGGGGGACGGGCAAACTGGAGCGTGTATCTTACTGATACGGTATCTAGAACCCAAGGTGATGCGCGCCGGCTCTCCACACAGTCGTGCAGGCTGGGCCGAGAGCGAAATACCTGGTCGAGCATAAGCTCGCTCATATTCACTGCGCATGCGCGCCAGCTCTCCACACAGTCGTGCAGGCTGGGCCGAGAGCGAAATACTCTGTCTAGATCTGTGCCCGCTCTGACTAAAGAGGGAGACTATATCTGGGGTTGCCCCCTCGGTTTGAATAAAAAATGCGTGATGTGTAGGGGAGTTACACAAGCATGTCGAAACGCTGCGCCTAAAGGGACAGTTGGGACAAATACACTTTGTGTGTTTGGTGTAACTTGACAAACCGTAGCTGGCATGATTTTAGCATGCGAGAAGCGGGCCAAATTCCCTGGTGGTGAGGATTCCACCTCTCCCCCTCTCCTATTTTTAGCCGCAGATCAGGAGGCTTAAGAGTTTCCGCGACCACTCCCCCGCCTGGCAGCATGCTGGCGTGCTCCGCGGGTTGGGCTCTGCGTCTGGCGTGGAGCGGGCTGACTTGAGTCGGGTTGCTCTGGGAGGCGGAAGGGGTGTCTGTGCCATCCACGGCGCGCCGGGACCTTAGCTGGCGGAGGTGCTGGCGAATGAAACCAGCTGTGCTTGGCTCCTGTGGCTGGAGTTGTCTGAGGATAGCAGCGCTGGTCAAAGATGGAGCGGGGCATCCAGGCTTGAAGCGCCTCGCTACTCTTTTTCTCCGCCTCGAACTGGGCGGCCGTCATACCCACAGACTCACCGAAGACCCCGTCGACGGTGAGTGGCGAGTCCAGAAGAGGAGCCTTCTCTTTGTCGCTGAGCTCTGCCAGTGACAGCCAAAGCGACCGCAGAGTCGCGACGGAGGTGCCCATGACTCTTCCCTGAGCCTGCGCCGTGCAGCGAGTAAGAGGGAGAGAGAGATCCGTCGCCCTGCGCAGCTCAGCCACCACCTGATGGTCGCCTCCAAGCAACGCGGCTAACTCCGTTAGCAGCTTTGCCTGGTAACGCTGCAGGAGAGCAGAGTTGTTGGTGGAACAGGTGGCTTGCCCAGCCTCCAGATACGTCTTCTCCGCCAATGAAGCCTGGTGACGGGAAATGCGTGAGGGCAGAGCAGGCTTCTGGCCGAGACGCGCCGAGGGAGTAGAGGGTGAGAGGTAACCCGCCACTGTGTCTTCCACCGGAGGCACGGAGAGGTAGCCGCTCTCTTTCGCCTGGTCGAGGTGGAGGCAGGCGGCGAAGCCTGGAACTGGGGCACGTCCTGAGTAGGGCGTGGACCAGGTCGCTGTGTGCTCCCTATGTACTTCTGCGAAGAAAGGGAGGGGGCTGGGAGCCGTAGCTGGTGGGCCGCCGAAGAATTTCCCGTCCAGCAGAGAAGGCTGCACGACAGGAGGTGGAGGTAGAGGGAGACCGAGGTGGGTCGCCGCCCTCAGTGCCACCTCATGCAGCTGTTGGCCAAGGGTCCTGGAAGTGACGGGCGGCTGCTCGGCCACATCCATAACCTCACTCTCCGACGAGAGTTCTTCGGATTCGGGCAGGCTCTCGGTGTCGAGACCGAAGTCTAGTCCGAGGGCTCCTAGCTCCACCGCCTCGCGTGCCGTGGAGACCAACGGGGCGGGGGGAGGGATGGGAGAGGGGGAAGGGCTAGCGGGTGAGGCTACAGCTTGAGGGCGGATGCCAGACACCACGCTGCTGGAAGCGGAGGGAGCACGCAGCCCGACTGGGGGAGCTTCCCCAGCCGGCGCTGGCGTACGCGTCCCTGAGCCCCTGCGTTCCCAGAACGCCAGGTGCTTCCTGGCTCTGGCCAACTCCATCTTGGCACAGAGTTCACACGAGGGGTCGTCCTCGCCGAGGGCAGCAGCCGCATGGTCTTTGCCTAAGCAGACCAGGCACAGACGGTGACGGTCTCCTTTCTCTCTGGCGTGCCCGCAGTCAGGGTACGCCTGTCTGGTAGACATATCTGTAAATACAAGAATTAGTGCGAGTGAAAGTAATTGTAACAAAGCACGTTAGAGGTGGTTAGCAAGCTAGTCAGCGACTGGCTAGTAACAGTTACAATACAGTGACTCGACTACAGAGTAAAACAAGCCAATAAACTCAAGGCACCCAAAGCTAGTGAAGGGATGAACCCGGCTCACCGGCTACAAGAGTATTAAGCACACGAGATAAATTAGCAAGTAGCAATATTTTTCTTGAGCGTAACGAGAAGTGTGATGTTAGGTACTGATACCTAACGTCGAAAGTTGAAAAGAGAACGAGATGCGTCAAAGCGCTCATATTTATGCGCTCCTGAGGGGGCGGGCTCAGGAGATGATTGACGCATCTCAGCCTTCCAGGCGTGAATGAATAGTGTATTCGAAGTTGGATGCGTGACTACGTCACTTCCCATCTGGTAATGTCGTAGTGTTCTACGACAAGGAACTCTTTTGAGGTCAACCATGACTTCCAGTTCCACTGGGGTACAAATATGAGGTGTCACAGGACAAATTCCATTAGTCATTCATCACTACGGGGAAGACCCAAATAACACAGTGACCAAAAGTTGTTGAGCTGCACAAATCAAGAAATGGACACAAGAAAATCTCTTAACAGTTGAAAATACCCATTTCCACTATCATGGAAATAATTAAGAAGTTTAAAGCGACAGGAGATGTTAAGAATCAGCCTGGAAGAGGACGTGTCTGTACATTGACCCCACGCACCGTGAGGGGGATGGTTCTACTGGCAAAATAATCTCCAAGGATCACAGCTGGAGAATTGTAGAGAGGTTAGTTGAGTCTTGGGGTCAGAAAGTCTCCAAAACTACCATCAGACGCCACCTACATCACCACAAGTTGTTTTGGAGGGTTGCCAGAAAAAAGCCTCTGCTGTCAATCACATACAAACTAAAGCGCCTACAGTTTGCCAAATGTAAGTCAGACTTTCAATGGGACTGAGTTATATGGTCAGATGAGACCATAGGCGTCAGTTACGGGGGGGACGGGGGGGACATGTCCCCACCACTATTCAGAATTTGAATTTTGTCCCCACCACTTTCAGAAATGTGCATACCAATTGCGACCGAAAAAGTCACCACATACTCAACCGAAATCGTCTAATATGTGCTTGCGTATGATCCAGTCCCATCAATTCGCAAACATTTCTCAATTACGGTGACAGTTATTCATAATTATGAGCTATCACTTGCCCAATAACCATTTTAACAATAGCAAAGAATTAATTTAGCCTCATTTGCCTTTTGCTGAATGAGTCTCGTTTTTATTAATTGCCATCGAAAAATCGCGAAAAATCGCAAGGATGTCTGGGTTGTCTGGGTTATTCTATAGCCCACCCACAATTGTTGCGATTGTTTCCCACCCTGTGTTGTGTTGCATTGTGTGTTGACTAAGTAGGCTCCCCCATGCCCTTCAAACACAAAAGTGGCTGTAGGAAGTGGCATGAACGCAACGAGCAGGATGAAAGGGTGGCAAAACTGCCATAATTATCTTCATTTGGATTTGTGGCGAAGAGTGTTCTGGAGAACGCAACATCTCTGACCCCCAGCCCAACGGAAATTAGGCCCACCAGGGTAGGCTAATCACATAGCATTTACTGTCTGATATAAGGTCAACTCCTATAGTTCACGTCCTGCTTTTCAAGCAGCGATCTCTCAGCAGTCATGAGTGCAACAAATGGCAAAAGCTCAGATTGTGGATAAGCACTTGGTTACATTAGCCTTTGGCGAGGTGTGCATGGCTCTGCTATTGATTCTTACCGTAGAATGCTATTCTAAACGTCATGCATGTTACGTTTTATAATACGCCCAATACTTCAAATTTATTTTTTCGCTTCAATGTCGTTAAAAGAATAAGGTATTGTTGGAGGAAGTTTGCTTTGTTGCAGCAGGCGCTGACGAGCGGCTGTTCCCATAAATCCATGTAAATGTTCGTAATCGTAATTCACAATAATGTTTGATGACCCCCTGAAGAAGTTGTGTTAATGTTCCCCCATGTGTTGTCTGCTGCTCATTTTACACTGTTTCTCCAAAATCAGTTTGATCGATGAAATACTGAGTTCATTGGTGATTTCATGACAACATATTGTAGCAACCCTTAATGTGTATTGTACATCATAAGTACATTGGCCTGCGTCTCGCTAAATTGCATTATCACTGTTTCTGACGTTACAACGGTAATGGGGAAGTCAAGTCATTGTTACGCCGCTGGCTGATGGTCAGTACCTCGTTTTTTTTCGTACACCCTTTACAATCTGACATTGATTGTTTACTAAACTTTGTTGATGTCAAGTGAAAAGTTAAGTTGCCTTCACTGTTCTTTGTCCTATTTGTATTAGTATTAGGCCTACATATCCCGAGCCAATACCTTGGTCTGCCCTGGTGTTTCCAACGCCGTTTTGCAAAACAAGCCAAAACACAATCTGTGGTTTTCAACTTTTATTGTTCGAATGGGATTTTCAACACCTGACAATACAATGTAGAGCATATTGTAATGCAACGTTGAATGGATGAATAGCTTACATAAGGGTACCCAGCACTTTTCAAACCACACTCAAGCTTATGGTTATTGTCCCCACCACTTCTAAAAACAAACTGACGCCCTTGGATGAGACCAAAATAAAGCTTTTTGGCAACAAACATCAAAGGTGGGTTTGGCGTAGACAGAAAGATAGCCATATAGAAAAGCACCCCATACCCAATGTGAAGAATGGTGGCGGATCTTTGATGTTGTGGGGCTGTTTTTCTTCCAAAGGACCTGGACATCTTGTTAGGATACATGGTATCATGGACTCCATCGAATACCAGCAGATATTAAATGAAAACATAACAGCCTCTGCCAGGAAGCTTAACATGGGCGTTATTGGACCTTCCAGCAGGGCAATGATCTGAAGCACACCTCAAAATGTACACAAAAATGGTTCACCAACCGCAGAATAAAGGTTTTGTCATGGCCATCACAGTCCCCCGACCTAAACCCCATAGAAAATCTCTGATGAGCTGAAGAGGAGTGTCCACAAATGTCGGCCTCTGAATCTGAAGGATCTGGAGAGATACTGTATGGAGGAATGGTCTCAGATCCTGTTCCATGTGTTCACCAACCTCATCACGCATTATAGGAGATGACTCAGAGCTTTTATCTTGGCAAAGGGGGCTGCACAAAATATTAAATGAAGGGTTGCCAATAATTGTGGCACACATATTTTTTTAAATATTTGTTTCATGATAAGAATTTAATGTTTCTTTCAATTATGTTACTTCAATTAAAGGTTATATTTTTGTGAATATTTTGAATGAAAGATCATGAGGATAAACAAATCATGAGGATAATTTTTTTTTTTCGCATCACGTTTTGCTAAAAGGTGCCAATAATTCTGGAGGGCACTGTATATATCCCACAGGCCATTTCATTAAATACACTTTGGTAGTACCAGGTTGGACCTCCTTTTGCCTTCCGAACTGCCTTCATTATTTGTGGCATAGTTCCAACAAGGCGATGGAAACATTCCTCAGAGATTTTCGATATTTTTCCATATTGTCATGAGAGCAGTGGTGGAAGAAGTACTGAAGTTTAGTACTTAAGTAAAAGTACAAGTAATAATAATAAGCAATTGCAAAGGTTGGTGTCCTAATTGTGCTTACCCTCTGTAACACTTTTCACACTCTATTTTACAATTCTGCGGATGACAAGTTATCTACCACGGATTATCTGCAAAGTTAATGCCATTAAGCCAAACCAATGAAGACAACATGTTATATCTTTAAATATTGTATTGTAAAAAATGGAAACATGGAACAAGAAAAACACATGTCATTGTAAAACTGGACAGAACAAGGCATGCTAGCTTGACATACCTAACCTACCAGCTTTATCTTACCACTACAAATATAGCAAAGATACAAGCATGTTATTTTGATGCTATTGCTGTGTGTCAACATGCATTTAGCTAGATAACAGTATAATATCATGTCAGTAACCGAATTAATATTCAAAAGTCAGGGACATTAACTCTGCTTACCTCCTAAAGATACTTTGTTACATTCCACCACTGCATGAGACCATCACGCAGTTGCTGCCGATTTGTCAGCTGCACATCCATGATGCGAATCTGGAATCTCCCATTCCACCACATGGATTGAGATATGGTGATTGTGGAGGCCACTGGAGTACAGTGAACTCATTGTTCAAGAAACCAGTTTGAGATGATTTGAGCTAGTGACATGGCACGTTATCCTACTGGAAGTAGCTATCAGAAGATGGGTACAATGTGGTCATAAAGGGATGGACATGGTCAGCAACAATACTCAGGTAGGCTGTGGCGTTAAAATAACACTGAAGTTTCTGGAGCCGCCAGGTAGGGGGCTACTTTCTGCCGATCTTTTCAGTAACTTATTTGCTGTCTTGCTTTGTCTTGTGTTGCACTTGCTTGATATTTGACTGTGTTAGGAAAGTTGTTGTTGTGGTTGTTGTTGACTCGCTAGTTTGTCATAAACCAAGTAGGCAAATGTCAACAGGTTTTGCTAAGTTTAGCCGCTAGCAAGACATCTCGTTAGCGATGTTAGCAAGCTTGTTATAACACTCTTGGACCTTGATGCTAGTAATAGTGCTCTATGCTTCTTTGTAATGTTATTGTATATGGCTATGTTGGCTAGCTTGTCAACAACTTTCCTAAAACAGTCAAACATCAAGCAAGTGCAAGACAAGACAAAGCAAGCCAGCAAATAAGTTACTGAATAGTCCAGCAGAAAGTAGCCCCCTACCTGGCGGCTCCAGAAACTCCATAGTGTTACTTTAAACGATGCTTAATTGGTACTGAGGGGCCTGAAGTGTGCCAAGAAAATATACCCCAGACCATTACACCACCACCACCAGCCTGAACCATTGACACAAGGCAGGATGGATCATGCTTTCATGTTGTTTATGGCAAACTCTGACCCTACCATCTGAATTCCACAGCAGAAATCAAGTCTCCCCAGGGGTGTACCTAATCACCGAAACGGACCGGAACCTACTGTATACATACAGGTGACTTCTACAAGTGTTCTGAACATGTATCTGGCCAAATCTGGGTCAGTTTCGGCCCGTACCGGTAGGTTCCGGTCCGTTTCGGTGATTAGGTACACCCCTCACGAGGCAACATTTTTCCAATGTTAACTATTGTCCTCGGTTTCCTGTTCATAGCTGACAGTAGGGATTCCTGGTGTGGTCTTCTCCTGCTGTAGCCCATCTGCTTCAAGGTTTGACGTGTTGTGCGTTCAGAGAGGCTTTCCTGCATATCTTGGTTGTAACAAGTGGTTATTTCAGTTATTACTGTTGTCTTTCTATCCTCTTGAACCAGTCTGGCCATTCTCCTCTGAACTCTGGCATCAACAAGGCATTTTCGCCCAGCGAAGTGCCGCTCACTGGATCTTTTCTTTTTTTTCTGACCAGTCTCTGTTACCCTAGAGATTGTGGCGCATGAAAATCCCAGTAAACAGCAATTCCTCAAATACTCAGACCAGCCTGTCTGGCACAAACAACCAGGCCAAGTTCAAAGTCACTTAAATCACCTTTCTTTCCCATTCTGATGTTTGGTTTGAATTTAAGATCATCTTGTCTTGACCATGTTTACATGCCTAAATGCACTGAGTTTCTGCCAAGTGATTGGCTGATTAGATATTTACTTTAACAAGCCGTTGAACTGGTGTACCTATGAGGTGGCCAGTGACTGTATACAGACGTGGACACAATTGTTGGTACCTGTTAGATATCACTGAGTTGATGCACTCAAACTAGCTTCCTGCTATTCATGAGGATTTAATCAAGGTACTCATTCACTGTGATTAAATCAGGTTCAATCATCCACTCAGAAATAGTACCCACCTCTAGACACACCCTTTCCCTCCCATATCCTGGATGACTGTATAAATACCTGTTACTCCTCTCAGTATGTTGAGAGAGACCTATCGTGTACCATGCGATTGGATTGTCCTGTGACGCTGAAATAAACATATTTCTACTGTTGGACACTCTCCCAAGTTTCCTGATTATCTGCAAACCTGACCTTGGATCCAGGACTAAGACAGACTTGTTTCAGTTGGTGTTTGCACCCAGTTTCAAGAAGGACAAGAAGGAATATTTTCATCTTTCCTTTGCTGAAAAAAGAACGGAAAAAGCTGTGTACGTCAGATCCATCTAACAGATATAAGGACTTGTAAAGATTGGGCCCATAAGTGAACCTGTTTTTTCCGAGACAGATCATTTATGAGTAAGTGGTACTTAATTGTATGCACTCGATATAAGGACTTGTAAAGATTGGGCCCATAAGTGAACCTGTTTTTTCCGAGACAGATCATTTATGAGTAAGTGATACATTTTAATACTTAATTGTATGCACTTTGGTTTTTGCGGGACAGAAGTTACCGTATGGTGTGTATGTGTTATGGTGATAAACCGTTTTCGGAAAAAACATACAGTGCACGTCGAACGCAGAGTAGACTGCAGATAATTGCAATTGAGAGATTGCTTATTTTAACTCAGTGAAGAGAAGGCTTCAGCTGTTTTATTGTGTCAAAGCTTGGTGTTTAGTGATTTTTGACAAATAACTTAATTAATACTTAAAGGTCTTGTAGAATTAAATCGCAGTTTTCCCGTGTTTTACAGTGTGTGAGACTGTGATGGATGAGATAACTGGGTTTGATTGCTTTAATAGAGATGTTGTGTAGTAAGTAGGAATAATTTGTCGAAATCAGCCGTTTAATTTAAGAATTACGACTGAAATCACAAACGACCATCTGTTGACATTGAGATTCTTCAGGAGAATCTAGTAGCCTATTCATCCGTTGGCAAAAGCCAAAATGATTGGAAAACAGAAACCCACAAATAGAAGGGGTGGACGTGCTGTCCCTGAGATTGATGAAGAAACAATAATTACATCAGTAAACGGTTTTATTAATGACCATCTGAAGGTAGATGTTCTACAAAAGAAGTTAGAAACCAAATATGACATTGTGCCCGACAGTGACAATGTATGGCCTATTGACGATGCGAAGCGTGCGTGGGGAAAGATGCAGCGAGTGTCGGATAAAAGCAAATTGGCATATGCCGTCATAATTCTGAGTCAAGTTACAGGTAGGCAAAAAGCTGATGAAAAAAAGAAACTTTCTGCGGAGCTCTCAAAGTTGAAGGCCGAAAAGGCTGAGAATGACCGACAACTGGTTGTTGAAAGAAATAAAGTCAGGGCTTTAGCGGAAGATGTGAGATCGCGGAAGGCGGAGAAGCTTTTAATGATCCAGGCTGGAATTAATGCTTCTGATCAACTGACGTTACCTGGCGAGTCTGAAACACGAAGACTGTTGCAATCAGCAATGGCTCCCCACACAGACAGCGACGTGTGTGAGGACAGTGACGACGCAATGGACTCGGATAATCCAATCAAGCTGAGACCTTTAACGACCAGGCATGCCGGTGGAAATGTGACGTATGGATATAAACCGGCAAAACCTCAGGACATTGATCACTGGTCTAGAGACATAAAGCATCCTCGTAAGGCGGGCATGGAGGCATGGTCCAAAATCAACCGTCTGCGAAACATCTACCAACTCCATCCTTTAGACGGCGTCGCAATGATGTGTACAATACTCAATGCCTCTGAATCAAGCAAAATAAGGCGGGCTGTTGAAAGAGGCCTAGGAGACAGTCAACAGAAGATGGAGGAGGGCTGGCAGGCATTACGTGATTACATCCAAAGTTCCACTAACGCCACCACTGATTGGGCCAAGATAGCCGCCTGCAAACAAAGGACTAATGAGGCTGTTGATGACTTTTCACAAAGATTCATTGAAACCTTTTTAAGACACTCAGGCATGAGTGGTTTGACAGAGGAGAACATTGGAACAAGCGACAATGGTGCTCTCAAGGCTAATCTGTTGCACAGTCTTAATCCAGAGGTGAAACAGGCTGTCAAGATGACCACACCTGCATGGGAGGATACCACGTTTACTTTCGAAATGCTTATCAACGTGGCAAGAAGGATGGAACGGGATGTCGAACACAAACTCAGATGCGTCAACACCTGGGATTCGAATTTGGAACAGGAGTGCATGTTGAGACTTTTAAATGCACAAAAGCCTAAACAACAGCAACAATACAAACCACAGTATGAACCCAGAGACAGATCATATGAAACATGTCATAAGTGTGGGAAACATGGCCATTGGGCGAAACAGTGCAACACTCAGAAACGTGGCAGATATACAGCTCGCTATAACCATCACAAAGAGGGTGATGAGGAGAGCAATGATGATGAAGATATATTCAGAAGGTTTGCGAAGTTGACGGATCATCAGAGACAGACCATTATGTCCGCGATTCCGGGAAACTAAGTCTGCCCTCCTTACGGTCTCTTACGGTGGCTGAAAGCCAGCAGCTTGACAAAGATGATGTGTGTGTGCCTAATGATAAAGATGGTCTAGGTTCGGTGCAAGAAAAGGCACAGGAATCTGAGGAGTCATTGATTCCAGACGTGGGAACACACACAGCACCGGAGTCAGTGGAAGATGCAGGCGAAGCTGAGGAAGTCATAAAGAGAACTGTAGGTTTGGAGGGCCAAGGCTTCAATCCTAACAACCTGATAATTGTTGAGAGTCAAGACTGTCCATTAAACACTGGAGAAGTGCAGATACCGCCAGTGGAGAGACAACGACTACAGCCATGTGACAGGAAGAATTTGAAGTGTAAGACAACACACAGAGCACTGTCACTTTCCCAAACTGCAGTCATGGTGAAGGGGGAAACCAAATTGGACAAATTCACCAACCCCATAGAGCGCATGCCTCCAGAACAACCACCTCTGGCGGGCCGCAAAGAAAAAACTTATGATTACGGATAATTTAAGTCATGTCTTTTTGTTAATCATGTCATTACTTTTAGCAATGATATGATGATTGGATGGGAATTTTAGATGCTGACTTAATTATGAACTTGACTACGAGATATTTTTTTACTACAAGATTTTTATTTTTTGACGACATCAGCCATCAGCATGAGAACAACGTCGCCAAGGCGTATCGAGTGGATGGCGACCATGATCCCGATGGTGATGTCCGGCATTCCAAATGCTTCCTCCTTATGCGACAGCCACCACCTGCACCCCTGCACACGCATATGCCCATGCCGAAGGAGAACATTCATGTTGGGTGTGCAGATTGCTACCCTAGCCCAACGCTTCTTTGCAGCCGTCATTCTAAACTATGGTATTACCGTGGTGATGGATGAGTTCAGAGAAGTAGCCTCAATTATGGACAAGATTGCGAATGACGCCGCAGGAGCCTTGTCCATAGTCAACAGAGATTTCAGTATGCAACTATCAAGTTTTTCAATGTGCATTAATACCACTACACTATAGGAATATACATTGAAACCACTACACTACACTATGAAGACATGTGTGTTTGTACTAGAACAATGTTTGATTATGTTTAATCGTGATGTAACATTGATCGATGATCATAGGGGGGTTGTCAGATTTAACCACTACACTATAAGAACATGTGTTCTGTTCTAAAACTTTTTACCACTACACTATGGGAACACATGTTTGTTGACATTTTGTAACAATGTTGGATTGTTTTGATCACTATGTCTGATGATGTTCGTTATGGTTTTGTTAGGTTTTATTGTGATCATGATGTAAGATTGATCGATGATCATAGGGGGGAATTGTTAGATATCACTGAGTTGATGCACTCAAACTAGCTTCCTGCTATTCATGAGGATTTAATCAAGGTACTCATTCACTGTGATTAAATCAGGTTCAATCATCCACTCAGAAATAGTACCCACCTCTAGACACACCCTTTCCCTCCCATATCCTGGATGACTGTATAAATACCTGTTACTCCTCTCAGTATGTTGAGAGAGACCTATCGTGTACCATGCGATTGGATTGTCCTGTGACGCTGAAATAAACATATTTCTACTGTTGGACACTCTCCCAAGTTTCCTGATTATCTGCAAACCTGACCTTGGATCCAGGACTAAGACAGACTTGTTTCATACCCTTCCGTTAAAGAAAGAAATACCCGCAATGGTCACTGAAATAACTTGAAACTGACAAAGGTAATAATAAATAAAAATGTAATGAAAATTAACTTATCAAAATCAGACATTGCTTTTGAATTGTTGTTCAACAGAAATTTTTTAAAAATGAGACTAATGAAACTGGCCTGGACAAAAATGATGGTACCCTTAACTTAATATTTTGTTGCACAACCTTTCGAGGCAATCACTGCAATCAATCAATTTCTGTAACTCTCAATGAGACTTCTGCACCTGTCAACAGTTATTTTGGCCCACTCCTTGTGAGCAAACTGCTCAAGCTGTCTCAGGCTTGAAGGGTGCCATCTCAAGACTGCCTGTTTCAGCTCCATCCACGGATGTTCAATAGGATTTTGATCAGGGCTCATAGAAGCCACTTCAGAATAGTCCAATGGTTTGCTTTTAGACATTTTTGGGTGATTTAGCTGTGTGTTTTGTGTCATTATCCTGTTGGAGGACCCATGACCTGCGACTGAGACCCAAGCTTTCTGACACTGGGCAGCACATAAAGGGCCTGATAACAGCTTTGAAGACACCTGTAATGCTAATTAGAGGACATGACTTAGTTTAACATGTCCCTATGGTCAAATTATGTTCAATCTTTTCTAGGGGTACCATCATTTTTGTCCAGGCCAGTTTCATTAGTTTTTTTAAATTATTATTCTGTTGAACAACAATTCAAAAGCAATGTCTGATTTTTATAAGTTCATTTTCAGTACATTTTTACTTATTATTACCTTTGTCAGTTTCAAGTTATTTCAGTGACCATTGTGGGTTTTTCTTTCTTTAATGGAAGGGTACCACAATTTTGTCCACATCCATAGACGTCAGTAAAAAATGTCCCCATAGACAGCTTACAATAGAATTGTCTATTTCCAAATCTTAAAGGGCCTGCGTCTGAATTCAAGCACAATGACAGACAACTTTATTACATGCCAGGAACTATTCGTTTTACTACAAAGCTGTGAAGGACACAACACTCAGTGCTTAGTGCAGGATATGCCCGCTTGGTCGGTCATGCCAAGACAATAGGCAGGTCTTACAGAGTGCAGCAACTCCAGTTTCTACAGAATGAGGCATGTTTCCCTGGAGGCACCCAGAGGGCTCTGGATTGTGCAGATGCTTTACATTCAAAGCCTTCTTTCAACTGTAATGTTCATAAGGTAAAGGGCTTAGGGGCGGGACAACTTGCCATCGGCCAGAGAAGAAACCGTATGAAAAGTCATAATCAAAACCTCTAATGTGAAGCTTGTTAAAGACAGCAATTTAAAATGTAAAAAAAATGTATGATTACCAAATAACGCTCTGTATGTGTAAGTATCAGATCAGGTGTAGTTTGTGCCTTTGAAAGAGACTCTTTTACATATCTAACCATGCAGCAATAAAAGCTTTTTATATTACTGATTTTTGAGTGTCTTGAATACCAGACCAGTACATACTTGCTTCTTTCACTTGTAAAACAGCAGTCCAAAAATGAACTAATCGAACTGTTATTATTAAACCAAAAGTGTGGTAAGCACAGGCAAAAGATGTTTCCTGGTGGGGAAGTAAAATAACCCCCCCAAGCATTGCCTGTGCTTGCTAAAGGGAAATATATATATTTTTTGTTGTTGTTTGTTGCCACCTGTAATGGTTAAGTAACCAAGAAACACAGGTTATCCCAAACGGTTTACAAGCATGTCCTGCCCAATTCTCCTGGTCGGTGTGCTGCTGAACACCTGCTTAAAACAGAAAAAGATCTGAGCATGGTCAATCTGACTGGAAATCACCTAAATAGAAGTCACAATGGCTAAGCCAGATCTACCAAAAAATCTTTCCAACTCCTATACTTGTTCCATTACTTTGCATCCACTACTATAATGGCATTTTACTCATGAACAGGACACCATAGATAGGAGCAGTTATAAACGGTATTGTGTATAAAATAACTTCAAAGCTGTCCAATTCCAAATGAAGTATAATTTAATAAACTAAAAAAAAACAGAGCACGTCATAACCAGAATGGGACAATAACAATGAAAACAATATCAGGCAGAGAAAGTTAAGAGCTTGCACTAGTTGAGGAGGCAGTAATATTCAGTTCTTGTAGCTTCTCTGTCAACGATCCCTCCGTTGGTTCTGCAGATTCTGTCAGGGGTTCCAAGAACCTGCGACCCGCTACTTTCTTTCCCGTCAGCGGATCCACGACGTTGCCCACTTTGTACACAATCTCCGCAAGTTCGTGATTAACATGCTTGGACTTCTTTTCGGGTAAAGCTTTCAAAAGAACTATGTCTCCCACAATACACTGCTGCAAAGCATCATGTGCAAAGTATGTCTTCCGTTTGTTATAGTACTGTAAGGGGTAGAAAGGTACGAATACGTTCATTATGCCGACACCAAATTCAGAAAACGTCCTTAATGTTAAAATAAAGATCAAATGTGCTCCTAATAGGAACCACACTTACCTTAAGAAGATACGGGTCCAATACGAGCCTAGTAACACGGACCTTAGCAGTCTTCACCATCTTTGTACCAATCACTCTACCGATTACCCACTTAGCATGAACAGATGCTTGTTTCACAGACATCTCTCCTCTACGTCGTAGAAGCCTACAAATATAAACAAAACAAATAAAATCAAACAGGTTAGAGAAACTGGCGTTAACGTTGGCAAACGCTCACAAAAATGCACGACAACGCTAACGTTAGCTGCCGCATCGAGATAGCTAGCATGCATACAGCATTAAAACAGTTAATTGTAAACCCACAAGTAAGTGTCATCGAAACGTTAATAGCAAAACGGTTCCTTAAGACAAAGTTGTGCACCATCAATTAGTTGTCTTGGTATGAAAATAACGTTAAGATAACTCGAACTTGGCCAGTGCTACCGAGGAACTTATCTCCCTGGCAATTGTGAAGCGTAAATTCAAACCTCTACATCTATCAACACAACTTGTGCTGAAGCTATAATAAGAATATAGATACAACTTTCATATTTCCATATACTTTCATATTAAGGGCTTACTTAATATGTTACGAAGGTCAAGCACCCACAGTCAGTCCACCGTCACATTAGGCTAACAACTTCACGCCGCCTTACGACGCTTGGTAATGACGGAAGTACGGGCAACGAGAAGTGACATACATTGTTTTGCGAACCATGTGTCGACAAAGGCGTTTGAATCCTGACAAAAATCCAACCTTGACATTAAGTAATAATTTAATTCCAGTTGTGGTTTTGCATTTTCACGCAAATAGCCTAAATATTTCTTTCATTTCCAATTTTAAACTTACATTTAATTAGCCCAGACATATACATATATGGATCTAATATCACAAACAGTTTAGGTTTAAAAACGTTTTAAATTACTTTTATGTGAATCGTGTTTTCTATGCTTGACATGAAACTGAACCATAATATACAATGGAGATACAATATGTCTTCTCTGTTTTAGGACTAGGTCTTACAATCCCTGGTTGATTTGCACTCCTGAGATGTGAAGTGGGTTGATGCAGACATGCAAGGTGTTTCCAGGTAAGAATCATGGTGCTGTCTGTGGGACAAAAGGGTTAAAGCCTTATTGGAGTCATCAGGTGGGCACCCGTCTTTCTCCGGTGTTTCGATGATAGGCCCACAACACCTCCAGAGGGCTCATCGGCAACACCTGGCATCCCTGATGTGCCCCCCTCTGCTTTAACCCTTCTGCGCCACAGATGCTATTTTGGGGCCCAGGTGGCGTCTCTCTAGCCTGGTGACACCAGCCTACGTATTTCCGCCTGAATTGATTTCAAGCTCATACTCAGTCTGGCCCAACCCCATTGACAATCGTCTCCAGAACTCAAAATTTTGCAGGACCAATCAGCGAACAGTTCAGAGCTGTGACGCAAAACTCGCCTTGGAGGAAAAGACACGAAAAGCTATCAGAAAAGTTGTCTCAACTCTCGAGAACATCAGAAAATTAAAAGGAGAACAAGAGTATTTTCTTGTAAGTTTTATGATTGGAAAGGACGTCGTAGCTCTTCTCCCAACTGGCTTTGGGAAGAGTTTAATCTACCGAATGCTTACTAAACGTTGCTGATTGGTTAAGGGAACTCCAATGATTTTAAACCTCAAGATAAGCACCCGCCGATCTTGGAAACCAAAATGCATTGGGTTGGCCCAGACTGAAAGACGGAATGAAATGGAGTCACAGGCTGGTAATGGCCAGGCTAGCGTCTCTCCTCTTCAGCTGCGCTTGAGAGGGCTTTGATGGCTTGGCGTTGGACTTGGCCTCAAATTCCCAAATCCTTAAGCAGCCTGGTAGTTGCCTTATTCACAAAGCCTCTGCAGCCGACTTCCACTGGGCAAACTTTGGCTTTCCAATCACGTTGCAGCATCAGCTGCCAGCTCAGCGTACTTAAGGCTCTTTCCTTCGTAGGCTACCTCTACATTGTCCTCACAGGGCACGGTCAGCTCTACAATGTACGCCTTCTTAGTTGAGGAGGACCAGAGCACGAGGTCTGGTCTGAGGTTGGTAGTGGCGATCTCTGGTGAAAAGCAGAGCCTTTTACTCAGATCCAGCACGAGTCTCCAGTCTCGCGCTCCTCCCAGCTGACCCAGGTCTGATGTTGTACTGGCCTTGGTCTTGGTTGGCATTGCACCTTCACAGACGAAACCTCTTGCAGATGTAGGATGGGATGATGGAGGTAGGGCATTGATGGTCGTCCGTCTGGTCCCCAGCATAGCTGCAAGGCACTTCAGCACTTGGTTGTGCCACCAGGTGTAACGGCCTTGAGTCAGGCCTGTCTTGCAGCCAACCATGATGTGTTTAAGGTTTGCTGGAGACGGGAAGTGTGGGCACGTTTGATCTTCTCCGTAACATTGTTGAAGGTTACTGGGAGATGGCAAGAACCCATATGGTGCTCGTAAGATGAAGCTGGTGTGAAATGCTTCCATACTCCACAGTTCCTTCCAGGAGAATTCCTTCTCTCAACTCCCTCCCACCTCATCCACTGTCCCTGTTTTGATTGGGAGACAGCCTTTGTGCAACTTGTTGCCTGCTCTTGCTGGCACACCTCCTCAATGACCAGACCTCTGCGCTGAGATGGAGCTGCCTTGTGCCAAGATGGTCTGCTCTCTCCGAGGCCAAAGCCTCCTCTCCCCTGTTGCACAAAGCCAACGATGTCACTGTGCCTTAGGTCTGCCTTTGCCTGCTCTGTAGCTGCGCTTCCGGTCGCCAGAGTAGGAGCTGTGTGGGCTACACATGGGTCACAGGATTCTGTCAGTGTCATTTCCAGCCTTACTTTGGAGCACTTGAATTCCTCTGTAAGACTGGACAGAGGCAGCTCCAGAATGCCTCTTCCATGCAGCCCTATGTTGCTGAAGCACCTGGGAAGAACCAGACACTTTTTGGCAAACGAGCTGATCAGCCTCTCCAGTTTTTCAACCTTTGAGATAGGGACCTCCTAGATGGTAAGAGGCCACATCAGCCGGGGTAGAAGACCAAATTGAAGGCATCAGAGCTTTAACCTGCCAGGAAGCAGGGACTTGTCGATACTCTTAAGGCCCCAGATTGTGTCCTGCCTAAGCTGGTCCACATGATCTTTGTCCTTTAGGTTGGCATCATACCAGTGCCCTAGGCTCTACACTGGCTCCTCCGACACTGTTGGTATGCGTTGCCAATGAAAAGGCGCTGCTCTGACAGCTTGCCCTTGACAACTGAAATGCTCCTGGATTTGCTTGGCTTCATTTTCATCCGGGCCCACTTGATGTTCTCCTGAAAGATTTGGGTGTTGATAAGAGAATAATGGGAGATGGCAAAATAAACTGCCTAGTAGTGGGCCTTTCACTCCCCCAATTCTGCTGGGCTTTAGTTTGCACGAGCCCCTTTCCGCATAAGTGTCGCCAGCCAAGCATGATCAGATCAACCGGTCTGTCACCTCCCTGTCCCATGGCAGCCTTCAAAAGCCTGGATAGCTCAGTCGCTAGAGTACCAGACTTTTAAACTGAGGGTCCAGGGTTCAAGTCCCTGTTCAGGCTAAACAATTAAACCATCCTGCATCACCTGAAATCATTGATTGATTCTTCACCTGTTTCAAACGGTAGTCTGTGTGAGACAGAAGGAAGGCTCAGAAGCGCCTGTTGGTCAAGAAGACTTATTTCCGCTGGAGAACGTATTGAAACCGGACGTCGTCACTTCTCTCCGGTCTTTGGTTGGTTAAACCTTGTTATCTGACCTGAACAGAAAATGAATTAATTAAAAACTACTAATCTGACATGGTGTAAACGCTTGATTAGCACGCTAACTGTGTATTTTGGTCATATAGCTTCGTAAAACAAGTTTTACGTCCGGTTAACAAGTCACTTGTGTTTTTAGATGTATGACTTCGTAAAAGTTCGGTTAACAAGTCAGTTGAGTATTGAGCCATGTTCTTAACAAAAATAATAAATAAATAAATAACACGATCGTTTAAAGGTCAGGCGACCAACACAAGTTCTCAACGAAAAAGTAAGGAGGAGTTAATCACCCACTTCCGGTTTCAATTAGTTTTCCAGCGGCAACACGTCTTCTTGGCCGACAGCGCCCTTCCGTGTGGCGTCGTGGCTTAGATGGTCAAAGCGCCTGTCTAGTAAACAGGAGATCCTGGGTGCGAATCCCAGCGATGCCTTATTTACACGTCATCCTGAGCATTCTAGTGACTTAGCTTGTTGGCTGCTTACCTACTGAGTTGCTCTAGCCAAGAGTGGGCCTTTTACTTCTCAAATTCTTAGCGACGATAGAGCTGAGGCTGGGCTTCAGTTTCCTGACCTAGAGGACTCTGGCCTTGTCCGAGATGTTTCTGGGCAGGGACTTTGCCAGACTTAGCAGTTAGCAACTTGGTATTCAGGATCAGCCTTGTCCTCACCACGATCCAAATCTTCAGGACAGAGACTTTGCACAAGCCCCTTTCCGCATAAGTGTCGCCAGCCAAGCATGATCAGATCAACCGGTCTGTGACCTCCCTGCCCCGCAACATCTGTCAGAAGCCTGGATAGCTCAGTTGGTAGAGCATCAGACTTTTAATCTGAAGGTCCAGGGTCCAAGTCCTTGTTCAGGCTTTACATTTACATTTATACCATCCTCTTCCTCAAAACGCTAAACCAGGGCCCTTCAATATGGGGCCCCCCTTGTAATGCTTTAGACTAGCCCCCAGAGTGACCTCCGGTAGCCTCATTCAGTTTGTGACTATTGCTAATTGTACACTCTCACGTGCAGTGGGTGGCTGTATGCACCCATATAGGTAGTGTTATATTTCTTTCCTACTCTGATATATATGGCCAGAAAACCTTTGCCTGTAAGTATTTTCTTAAACAGTTGATCAGTTATTACTTAGAAATATTACTTCTTGTGGAAACCACTTGTAATGAACCGTAGTTTGTTCGAATTGTTTACTTTGATTAATATGCTAAACGCTAGCGCGGTGTCTAACGTAATTTCTATCACAGTTAAACATGCAATGCTAAGTGATTGTTTTTAGAAACGAATATTACGAGATGAGATTACCAAGATTACTCTGTATGTCTGCTCAGTTTTACAGTGCTTCTTAAGAAAAGGTTTGAAAAGAACTTCAAGTTTAGACTTTCTCTTGGGAAAACTGTTATCTATCTGCCAAGCCAATTTAGCAGGCTAGAGGGACCATGCCACAAACAGAGAAGCACGGGCAGAATAGAAAAAAAAGAATAGGTGCGCTTGGAAGTTGTTTGCCAGTTAAATTAATGAAATTCTAAACAACTGATATAGTTCACCTGAACTGAGTGAAATTTGAAACACTTTTCCTTGATAAAATACCATGCACTTTTAAGTTGTTGCAATTCTATTAATTGAAGAGCCCTGCGCTAAACCATCCTCGTGAAATTCCTGTCGTGTGAAAGACACTAGTAGGCTACTAGTAGCATGAAGATGCATCTCACCTGACCTGGCTGCGTTGTCTGTCGCATGCTATTGTGAGAGACTGGCCGGCTTCGTTTCATTGCTTTCCTAATTTCCTCACGCACGTCCCTCTGCTCTGCAGGCATTGACCGCTGAACCACTTGTGATGTCTGTTTTATTGTTCCATGGTTTGGTTAATTCTCTGCTATGTCTTTAGATCTCTTTGAAACTGATGCAGTGTATGACTACATTTGAGAATACATCTTTTATAATCTTCTATAATCTGTACCACAAATTATAATTGTGTTGTAGATTATTATCTCTGTGTAGCTCTGATCAGTCGATTCTTATCAAGACATGCCAAGCCATAAATGCAAATAAGAAAATGTAAGAAAAGATAACACAACATTAATTTGAATAAGAAAAGTGTTTATTTCATGTATGAACAGGATCTCCAGACTAATGAATGCAGTGATGCACGTAAATACGTAGAGCTGAATACAATATTATTCTTTATACAGTATTCAGATCCAATCACACACATCATTAAGAAAACTTTAGAAAGAAAACCTATTCATTTTTTCTCCCAAAAATATAACTGGGGGTTCAGGCCCTGGGCTCTGTAAAGCACCTTGGGACAATTGTATTGTTTTGCTGCTATATAAATAAAATTACCTAAGTGTTTTCTGATTTAATTTCATGCACATATATTGGCACATGATAACAAACAGAGTACTCTGAACTCAGGATACATAAATCCTTTCCTCAACAGGAGGCTGTAGATACTCACTGTTTTTATAGCAACCCAGTCGTGATTCATTTCCCAATTCTCATTAAACACACTAATTCTAAAATGTATAAATAGTTTGACCACACAGCAAAACTCATGCTTTTGGGAGAGAGAGTTTGCTCAAATGAGACGTTTGTTTTCCTCCAGGTAGTTATGGGAGTCTCCTTCGAAAGGCAGTGGGGGAGGGTGATTGAGAAGGCCTGTGACGAAGATGATGATAGTTCCGAGCGTCATGACTGGAGTAACTAGGAAGAAGCAGAGGCGGTCTACTGTCCGGGCTATGCCACTCCAGCTATCCTTTTCCTTTGAGGTTTAGAAAATTAAAGGAAAAGATTAAGGTGTGTAGACAAATAATCAAGAACATAAAGCTGAGTGTGAAAAGTACAGCATAAGGGTAGGTTTCCAAAACAACAAAGAGAGATAGCAATCCTTTATTTGTTATGTCAAAAAGTAATGCACAAAACCCTGCTGCTGTCAAAACCCTGCACTGCTTAATATAGAAATTATAAAAAAGTGTAAAAATTGCTATGGCCAAATGTATAAAATGTCCTGTCAGATGTAGGCTCTTACCTCATTGTAGTCATTTTTGTCATGCATGTGCTTGACTATATAATTAGCTCCATCCACAGCAGGCTTCATCTCAGCGTACAGCTGTTGGGTCACCTCACTGTCAGAGTCAAGGTTTGACTTGCATACTGAATGAGAAAATTAATTCAATACATACTCAGTTAGTTGTAAGTCGTTTCTCTCTAGGTACCATCCAGAATGCAAATACAACTAATATACACACAGCAGATCATAGGCTAAGCTGATTTCATGCCAATGCCAAAAATCAACAACTAAAAGATAACTGTCCATCATCAGTATATTTACTAGTCTGTTATTATTTTAGTGAAATTTCTGTGGTATTGTATTGGAATATGTATGGTATAATAAACAAGACCTTTTTTAGGAGCTATGTAAGGTATTGTTGCTGGTATCGTCAGGCAAGCAAGTCTTTGTCGCAAGCTTATTCGTTCACTTACTTGAGGGTGTGGCACGGGTTTCCAGGCCATGTCTCTTTGACTGCTGCTCAAACATGAGCTCACTACGGGACTTCACACAGTGATACTCGTCTGCCTTAGCGATGTAACCCACAGAGCTAGAGCGCCGCTGAAGGGCCCCGTCCCATTTGGGCTCACTGTCTGCAGGACGGGACATGAACAGCTTGCGTGGCAGCCACACCAGGAAGAACTGGAGAGTAGGTGGGTAAATATGTAAGAAGTCTGTATTCATACAAATAATGAACTGTAATCACATAATCTAGACAAGACAGTGTCAGTATGTGTGTGTCTGTGTATGTCTCTGTGTGTGTGTGTGTGTGTGTGTGTTTGTGTGTGTGTGTGTTTGTGTGTGTGTCCTCTGCACCTACTTCTTTGGTCCACTCAGACATGACGTGAGTGCTGGGTGTACGGAAGTGGAGATTCAGCACGATAACACAGTTTAGCACCACCACTGTGACCAGCACCATGATGAACATCAGATACCTGTGTAATCCAAAGGCATTGACCACTGGCATCAGAACTTTAACAATCGGAAAGCAAGTTTTAACAAAGTTAGTAACTTCACATAATACAAAAGATCTTAAGTATATCTGTATGCTTGTCACTCACTCTCAATCCCATTGATAGTTACCTGTGCCATGCATTTTGAAAACTATGCAACAATGTTTGAAAGATTGTTTTAGGATTTTCCCGTTGTACAGTATTTTCAAAGTTGGACATATGCATACTTCTGTATTGTCTGTTAGCTTAGCACAGATAATAAGAGATAATAAGAGCAGCTGGTTTGGTCTATATGAATGCGAATATCAAAATATTGCCATTTACATACTTCACAATTAGAGGAACCGCCATTGATGTCTCAGGAAGACGTTGTGAAATCAGCAGCAGGAAGACAGACTGGGCCAGAAGCACAGAGATGGACAGTGTCATCTTCTCACCACCTAGGCAAAGCAAGAAAGCTCACAGGGTTAAGTTAATGTGCCTGTCCACACCATGCACAATTTCAAAACACAGTTATCTCCTATATGTCACATTTTCACTAGTACCTCATCTCGCTAGCCTTCTGATAAAGCCACAAATATGGCTGCATGGCCCACTTAGACTAGAGGACAAATCTATATACACTACTTAAGTGTCAGTCTCTAATGTATGTGTCACTCACTGTCCGCAGGAAGGAAGTAGACCAGTGAGGCCATGAAGGAGATGAGCACACAGGGAATGATGATGTTGACGATGTAGAACAACGGCTTGCGCTTGATGATTAGATAAAAAGTAATATCCTGGTGCTTGTTGCTCTCCTCTGGTATGCTCTTGTAGGTATTTCTCCTGGCTGGTTTGTGAATGATCTCCCACTCTCCATTCTCTGCAAAGAAAGAATAAAAGAACGAAAGTTAGGAAGAGAGAACAAACCAACATATTTCACGTTGTGAAGGGGGTACGCTATGTGCCTGTTGTATGGCTGCGCTGACCTGTAAAACTGGCAGGGTCAATGACGATCCACTCAACAGTGTAACTGCTATCGTCTTCAATGTCTGATTTCAAATGCATGCTAATCTCCTTGGCGTTGTACGTCAAAGAGCTGAAAGAACAAAATGACAATGCATTAATTAGGTCTCTCTTAGTTCAATGGAATAAAAAAGACTGGAATCCCATACCTGAATTTTAGTGAGCAGTTTTGCCAGTCAAAGGGGAAGTAGTTGACATTGATGGTACATGAGCTTCGGAATATAGCAGGGGGCAGCCAGTATATAAACCCAGACTCATATACCACAACGTTGGAGTAGTATGCCACCTGAAACTGGGCGTCATTGCTGTGGTAAGGAGGATGGAGAGGACAACTCAGACATTAGTGCATTATTTAATCTCATGACTTGCAAGGAACCTACAACGCATCACCCACCCATGTCACCCATGTCCATTCAAATGTTTACACTACCAAAATAGAAAAAGAATGTAGAGAATGCCTTACTTGTTCTCCAGAACAATATCTGGTAGCCAGACCATACTAGCAGGCAAACGCAGCTCTGCAATCCCATCAAACTCTGATGAATTCCATGAAAGCCTGTAATCATCCCACCCCTGTACATATAAACATAGGCAAATGTGAATGCTCTCTAATGCGTAATTAAAATCTGATATTGCAAAGCAGCATTTATAAAACTGCCATTAACTGTATGCAGCTTTGTGTTGTGAACTACACATTAGTGTAGCTGCCAGATATCAGTCACACTCTTGTTAGTTCAGATAGTTAAGACTCATATGCCAGAAAGAATATATATACACAAAACCTTTCACCTGATAAGTAGAAGATGCGCATTTACTTACATGTTCCATCCATACATTTGTCAGGAGGGTTTCATCAACTTCTTTCTACAAAAATGTACTCAGATTATATTATACAGACATTGCGACCTGTGTGTGTGTGTGTGTGTGTGTGTGTGTGTACGGCGTGTGTGCGCGTGAGAGGTAGAGAGAGAACAAGTGAGAGAGAAGGAAACTGGTACATTGTGTTAACTTGGTCTGTCATATCAAATAATTGTATTCTATATAGAAAACAAGCAAGTACAAGACTCCTTATGTTTACAACAAGCCTCACTCTAACTTACTAGGGAGATGAGGTTTGAGAGAGTCATGCCCAGGTTAATTGGCACCACTTCATTTTTGTTTTTCACTGGGCGGAGCTCCTTGTTATAGCCGCGCTCCTTGAACATATAGTTAATGAGGCGCTCCTCTTCATTCCTACCCTGGCATTCTGAAACATGAGATTGGGACACACACTAATGCTGTGTTTGAGTCAAAAATAGTCACAGAAGCAGACAATGTAGAGTTGGCTCCAGTAAGGTATGAACAACAAAAAAGGCAATGCAGAGATCTGTCAGAGTCTGAGAAGTACCAAAGTACCTGTAGACTTTCTGCTGCCAGGTGAGACAGCGCTAACCAGCACATTCAATGTAAACATTCAGTTCAAACTTTCAAAAAAAAAATCGTACTTTTCTTTTGAACAATTAAACGGAAAGCCCAATGAAACCACTGTCAGTATCTGATGATCAATGGTTTACAAATTTCGCTGACTCAGCTGTCTGCTAAAAGAATAGTCAAATAGTACTTACTGTTATTGCCAAATACACAAACAGAAAAAACTATGTAACATGAAGAAAACCAGAACAATGGCTTAATAAAAAAAAGACATCTGGAGTATCATGTGAAGGAAAGCAGGATGTTCACAATTCTGTTGCCTTTAGAGTAAATTCCATGACATACATCAACACATGTACATACTGCTCACATGTTTATGTCCTCATGACACACACACAAAACAAACACAATTTTCCTTAAAGCACCATATCATAATAAACTGCATTGTATGTCAGGCAGGTCACAAGGTTATCAGTGCAACATATTATAGTAGACCTACAATCAATTGCAACATCTCGCTTGTTGGTCAAGCTTGATTTTATATTAAGCCTACGTTTTTACCGGGTTCGAAAAACTCTCGATTCCATTCATCATTCATGAAATCATGCATAAAACCGTACCTGACGCAAGAACAAATAAGGCAAACAGAGAAGATATGAGCTTCATAGTTGGTCGTTTTCTTCAGCTACCATGTAAAGAATGGCAACAACTTAAACGTCCTCTGCTGTGACTGATGGTAGCAGGTGTCTGGTCTGACTAACTGAGAGAAAATATAGACATACGATCCTCGACTTCCGCTGCAAAGTTACAGTGGCTTAGTTTACAAAAGTGTCGAGAGCGACTCTGCCTGGAAAAGCCGCACGAGACAGATTTAAATTGCGCTTCGATTTTCTGTATTGTTAGGTCCAAGGTTAGGTCATGTTTCTATGAACATGACAGACTGCAGAGTCTCGAAATAAAAAAAGTGATTGCTCGTCCCTTTGAAAGCATTTGTCAAAAGACAGCTGAGCCAATAGCAACTGTATCTCTGCCGTTGAAAAGAAGATGGAGGACAAAAATGCCTTTCAAATGGATATGCATGAGTAGTTTGCTCACCACTACAATTAACATGCAGCATATATCTACACGTGTTTGTGTTTTGTTATTTTGTTTATTTATTACAGTGCATGAAATGCCCTGTATTGTTATAGGCTTCTTCTTATAATTCTTTTTACCTTTTTCTGCGATTAATTCAGCTCGAACTTAGAAATTTCGTTCAAACTTTGTCGCGTAGGTCTTGTAAAGGACACTTATGCTATGTATTTTTCACTTTTCTAAACTTTATACTTTTTAAGATATTAAAGAAAAACTAATACGAATGTTCCCATTGACTTACATTGGGCCATTATGACATCATAATAGGGTCTTTAAACTGGCTTGCACCTGTGCTTCACTGACACCTGCGCCAAATCCAAGGAACCTCTTCTCTCTGTCCCTCTCAATTTAACTGTAACTAGGAACATTCACCTTCCATTCTCTACTTTTTTTCACTCCATTTCTCCATCTTTCTCTCTATCCCTCTCAGTCTACTTTCTCTCACACTCAATCTCTCTTCTTCTCTCCATTTTGATCTCCTGTTTTCAATATTTTCACTCTCTATCTCTTTATCCAGAGCCACTCTTGTTCACTCTTCTTTCCTTCTTCCACTCTTCTTGCCTTTCTTTTTTCCTTCTTCCACTCTTCTTTCCTTCTTCCACTCTTCTTTCCTTTCTTCTTTCCTTCTTCCACTCTTTCCTTCTTCCATTCTTCTTTCCTTCTTTTACTCTTCTTTTCTTCTTTCCTCCTTCCACTCTTCTTACCTTTCTTCTTTCCTTCTTTCACTCTTCTTTCTTTTCTTCTTCCTTTCTTAACTTTTGCATTTCATGCACTGGTATTTCCTTCAGGAAATGCATTTTCTAGTTTCTTAATGAAATATTTATATTCTAATTTATATTCATGCCACCATCATAGTAGGTCTTGTAAACTGGAGGTGCTGACAGGTATTTCAGCTATATATTTTAATTCCTGCTAATTTTAGAGAGCAAGTGTGAATATTTCTTTGTTGTCTAACCACTCCCTAAATCACATTCTGTGGCACCACTTACACACACATTGTCCATAGCCTATTGTTGTTCTCATTACCCTAACTCTTTTTATGGAAGGAATGTGTTTATTTATGAGCAATCTAAGGTACAGAAAGCACTACAAATGATTGTAGTGATTGTATTGGCTTTTTTGGTGTTCAGCTGTCCTAACAAACAAGGCTGACTTCAGTCAGTTTTTGATTGCACCAGCGACACACTGCAACACACATGTGGATATATGTAGGCGACACAGGACACACACACACTCAGGCCTCAGGTCGCTGTAACTGTAATCTCTGCTTTTTCCCGTTTCGGACTGTCCTTCCTCCAGGACCCCCCAGGAGCAGTGGGCAGCTTTTCAGTGCCCGGGGACCAAGTGAACCGTCCATCTTGGTCAGGGACAGACAGGAGAGTGTTCTGTTCTTTTTGCATGTTTTATTCTGATGGGGTTCTTCTTGGAGGAAACCCCTTGTGAAAACAGGGAGAACATGCAAACTCCACGCAGAAAGGCCCGGGAGATATCCCACCTGAGCACCGAAGGTCTGGGGGGGGATCTGCCCCCCAGAGCCAACAGCACCCCATGGGGGAATAGAACCCATGACCTTCTTGCTGTGAGGCGGCAGTGTCAGCAACTGAGCTTCCATGACACCAAAAAAATTGCTATGGTTCCACTGGGGCTCGAACCCAGGACCTTCTGCGTGTAAAGCAGACGTGATAACCACTACACTATGGAACCAAGCAATGTCTAGTATGAACTGTGAAACTGAATATGGGTACATTCCTTAGTGAAGGCGTCCCTTAGTGTTCTACTAGGGTGTTTTTTTTATTTAAGTGTTTCCCAAACCATCTCTTAAAAGTTCCCTTAAGAGAAAGATAGGTATACAATTACTTTTATAATTAATTCATTTTTAGGAAGCTAAAACTATGTTTCAAGAATCGATTATAGTCATGTGCGTAGGGTTGAGCATGTGTAAGATGAGTATGAGTAAGATTGGATTGCAGGTGATCATTATACGAAATTAATATATCAACAAGAAATGCTATGCAATATTAAGGCCTTTTACAGGAGCTGCAATAGGCTACTATCCAGGGCCAAGACTGCCCTCTGTTGTTTAAAACTTAAATCTTGCACACTCCTCCATAGCCTTACCCAACCTTTTATAATAACTAAGTAGAACAAACTGATGTTTTGTTAAACTTATTCCGTTTAATTCCTGTGCATTACATGACATGGGCGAGAGAGTTTGTTTGTTGGCATCAGCCCTTAGTAATTTTTTCATCACTAATTTTTCATACATGAAATGTCAGGTTTATGTTTATCAATTGCATGTACTTGTTTAGAGGGAATTGTGTGAGAAGCCAAACAACTGCATGGAACATGTTATTAGTGTATGTGCAGAAGTAAGTGACCCCCCATCAAGACTACCACCAAAAAGCACCAGAAGAATAATAAATCAGGTAATAGCCAGGGTGTGGTCTTAAGAGAGGCTTTAACAGGACTGGAGGTAGCTTTGGTACTAAGATAACCTTTTACAGTGGTAGAGGTGGCTGAGGTTGTGTTATGAGAAACTTTTACAAGGCTGGGAGTGGATAGGGTTGTCCTTTAAAAACCTTTAATAACAGAAATGGGAGTGGCAGGAGTGATGGTCCAAAGTGAGGCTTTATCAAGCCTGGGGTTGTCCTAGAATGGGGACAGAGCTGGAAGTGGCTGAGTGTCTAAGAGTGCGTTTTATAGGGCTGGGAGTTCATTGGGTTGTCCTATGAGAACCTAAACTGTACTGGGAGTGGCTGGGGTGATTGTCCCAGGAGAGGCTTTAACAGGACTGGGAGTGGCTGGGGTTGTGGTCCTGGGAAAAATGATGACAGGACTGGGAGCATCGAATGTATTGATCCCTGATACAGCAGTAGTATTTGGGGCGCCTAAGGAAGTGCTTTGCTGGACTGTTTCTGGAAAATAAACTTCACAATGTCATAGTTTTAGTAAATGCCCTTAAGAAATACTTGCATGGCTCATCAATAATCAAATTATGTAACAAACGATTCAAACATTATTGTTGACAATTAGATCACTGCTAACTGACTGAGGACCTACTGTGTGTGGTCACCCACAGCATTACAGTTTAGCTGCTGAACAATTTGATCCGAGCTCAAACTGAAGACATAAAACAGGCCTACAATATTAATATTTATGACGAAAACTTTAATAAAATGGTAAATGTCAGCAGAAAAGTAAAAGGAGTCCAGACCAGTCCATTCATTTTTTCTATTTTTTTTTTCAGTGTGATTTAATTTATAGTGAACTATGTTAATGGTCAGAATTATTATTTTGTTGGGTAAAGTAGGTTACACATGTGTAGACAATTGTCTCGCCTGTGCGAATTCAGTCACACAACATGTTAGCTTCGCCTTGCTTGCACAACGGTGCACTTCCTCTATTACAGATTGTAAATTTGTATTACAGATTGTAAATCTGTTTCCATTAATCTATGAATCGCATGTGTGCGACTCTCTCACGTAATTCCGTATGGCACTCACGTACTCTGGTGTAGGCTACTGTTACGACTGTTACCGCTAGGAGCAGGAAGTCGAACCGATTACAGACAGAATACTGTCGAGGGAAACCACCAATTATAGCGGTCGAAGAGCCGATTCCTAAATGGTTGAAATGACATAAAGCCGTATAGTTGGGATTATCGAATCGTCTTGACAATGTCCTTTAGGTAAGCTATCGATACAGAAGGATTCGGAGCAGAGAAGACCTGCTATGTTGTCAAGGCTACTTCAAATGTCTGCTGTGTTTTAAATAGGTCAGGTCTGCAAAGGTTTTCACAGCTTTATTTTACAGGAGTCAGGACCTGTTTCCTTCTGATTGAAGTCACTGTTTTTTTAGTTGATCGTTTTCTGATTCAGATGGAGTTGGCGAAAGTGTTGGCAAACATGGCTGTGTCGTCCTTGCGGAGATAAGGCTAAAGGGAAGACATCGCAATATTACTGAGACTTGGTCTTCATTACTGATGCAAACTATGTCTTTTTACTCTGTAATAATGACTGCTGCTGTCGTTAGTCCCAACTGCTAGAGCAACCAGGCGTAGACCAGGGTACGTCAGCCAAGTAAGTTAAGTAGATGTGGCGACCTCAAAGTAATAGTGTCACATTGGATACTTGTCACAGTGTGAAAAGCAGATAAACAAAGCAAGAGCACGCTTTTATCGACGTGCTTGGCTTAGGTCCATGCTGATTGATGCAGGAGACATTTTAATGTGTTTCAGAAGGATTATAATGTGTTTGTTGCTGTGGTGCATAGCAGTTGTCCAGTACTTTGATCTTAAATAGCACACACTCAGCCTATGTATGGATGGCTGCCTATGAGCATTGCACAAGCCCTGAATCAGTGCATTGGAATTGACATGCATGTAGCCTAAGGCAGGTAGTGTGATAGTCTGTAGTGTTCTTTTCTGTGTATTCCCATGTGTGAACTTGTCATATTCTGACTAAGATCAACTCCTCACAAGATTTCCACATTATAGATACCCACTTTTGTTAGATACTCAGGGTCTAAAACCCTCTCTCTCCTGTCTGCTTACTCAGAACTGTTATTCATTCTGTTATATCATTTGAAATTTGTCTAAACTGTGTATAAAACTCACTTTGCGAAGGAAGGGGTTGTTAAACTCACTTATTATACGGCTCTGGGTCAATGACATGACATGCATATTTTTGTGTCCGATTGCATCATTTTATTTTTAAATAGTTTGAATCAATTCATGACATGCATCACTTTATTCTATTAAATCTATTTAGTTTGAATTCATTTTCAGGAAATCAGAAAAAAGGATATTATTTTATGTTTTGGGATCTCAAACCCCCAAAATGTCAGGTGGCGCAACCGTCCGTGCAAATGAACAGACTAAAAAAGTATTAAAAAATGGTGTTTTAATGAAAATAAATTCAAAGTAAAATACTTTGGCATGATTTTATGTTTGAAACCTTTCAAATAAATCCAATTTTCCAGATATCAATACTTTGATCTAGTTGAGATAATTAAAAAACTTTTGTCCATCAATTTGTAAGCTCTCAAATGTCAGGGTGGCACAACCGTAAAAATGTGTCTTTTATTCTGAAGTAGAATGTCAATAATAGTAAACAGGATATTGAATCATCAAGAGGACCCCAATTGACCTTTATGACTGATTGAAAAGGTTGGTAATTTTCTCTCAAATTTTGATAAAAATAGTTACTTTCAACTCCTAGTAAGTTTGGTTCACTTTCTATGTCAGGTGGTACAACCAATGTAAAACTAGGGAAATGTTATTTTATCATAAAGCTCTTTTTACATTAAATTATTATATGAATGAACATGAACTTGAACTCAAAAACTAATACAGGTGTCCAAATAGAGGCCTGTTTAATTTGAAATTAGTGGGGAAAATGTCAGGTGGTGCAACCAGTCAGTCAGGTGGCGCAACTGCAGGGAATTTAACTATACATTATACCTTATAATATTATTATTAATTATAATATGATATATAAGGCTCTTAGATTGTCTATTAATTTTCTAAAATGTTTATAAGTTTAATATTAAAGATGGTATATAGTTTCTAACATTTTCATGATTATTTTAAGTCATTTTAGATGTCATTATCAACTAAAGAAAAATCTGCACGACACAGGGAGCTCATAATTATCCGGCTGCAAGACAAATATACCTTGCAAAAAGAAAAGAAAGGTATGATAAACTGTAATGCAAGCCTGGATTTGGTAGTAGATACTTTTATACAGTTGTCAGACCTTTCAAATTTTGGAACCTGTACAGAACTGTTGAAACATTTCAACCATAAGCTCGACAGCCGTGCTAGCCAAATGCCACTACAATTGGCCACAGCAAGCCAAAGAATGCAGGTTTTTTGAAAGAAAGCCTAAGAGAAGATGAAGTTGTCCTCCACATCGATTTTTCTGAAAACTTCTCCTGCTAGCTTCATAGTGAGGTACAGTCTTTCCATTTTGGAGGGAGTCGGAAGCAAGCTACAGTCCACACCTGTGTAGCTTATACAACAGCTGGCTAACAGGCCTATGCCACCATCTCTGCGTCCCTTCGGCACAATGAGAGAGCTGTGTGGGCCCACTTGGAGCCAGTGCTAAGGGATGTAATGAGGAAATGCAACCCATCCCCCACAACTTTATACATAATGAGTGACGGTCCAGTCACCCAGTACCGAAATAATATTTTTTTTTTTGCTCAGCCCATCCAGCTGATATCATTTTTGACTATACAAAGGATGTCCTCAAAGTGATATCAGAACCTTGGAGTAAAGTATCAAATCAAAACCTGATACTTTAGAGTGTGACTTTGTTGTTGATCATTTACAATCAATTACAGTACATCTAATCAATCTGTTGCACTATAGCCTATTCCTATACCGAATGTGATCCTGTGGCCTATATCCTGTTTTTGATCAATTCACTTCCTTTTTTTTAATAGCCTTGATAAATGTGATCAATATACTACCTTAACATCAGCAGAGACTGTTAACTTAAATATTTTTTTGTTGTATTTGAAATAAAAATGCAGTCATTACTACTGTTGTCAGGTGGCACAACTGAATCGTCAGGTGGTGCGACCAGGTAACATTTGTATTTAAGACAATAAATAATAGATTAAAGTGACAAGTGGTTTCAAACTATGATGTGCATAGCTATTGTATTGAAAACATTAATTTTGTATATTCATAAAACAATTTTTCGGTCTTTAAATGTAAAATTGGATACTCAACATTTACAAAATACCTGGTGCTAGGGTGCGATAATCTAAAATTGTTGTTAATACAAAAAACAAACACAAAATAATAATCTGTAAGGCACTGTATACAAACTAAGGAACACTTGCTAAAAAAATCACTTTGAGTTAATAGTAGGTAAATATATATATTTTTTACAAATATTTGGTTGCGCCACCTGACATTTATTGGGTGGTGAAGTTAAAAATACAGTCAAAAAATGAATTTAATCACTTTGAAAAGTTATTTACCAAATAAGACTTGTTTCAACACATTGCTCCAATTTCAAAAACATGCATTACATCAATTTTGAAAACACATTTTAAAAATATTTTTTTTAAAGCCTTATTTGTCATTGACCCCTCTTCAGAATGTTCCAAAAAGTACCGTTGATTTGAATGGGCCATCCCTACGTCATACCCATACATTAATTCCTGCTAACAGACCTCTGCGAAAGATAATCACCGCTGTCATTGGCAACGGGTTTTGTACTTCTAATTCACATCTTTCATATCATTCCGCCAGAAGTCCAGTCATTTTAACGCAACAGTAGAGAGTAATTTGAAGTCAGCAAGTAATGGGTTGCTATGCAACACCTGAAACTTCAAAGTTCTATTTGCTTGAAGAACTATTTATTTCTAAACGGGACACATGAAACGGCACCTAAATCATTAAAAAGAGATATGTTGGAGGAATGTCTTCTATCGTTTTTGGCAAGTACCCGTATAATAAGCGGGATAATGTATTGTCCGTCGGTCATTCTACAAAAATAATTCCCTTCGGTACAAAACAACACCCTCCGCTGCGCGTCGGGTGTTGTTCGCCCCGTCGGGAATTATTTTTGTAGAATGACCTCCGGACAATACATTATCCCTTACTTACAATTACTGACATAATGCAGTGAATGGGGAAGTAGGCTAAGAAAGATTCAAAGACTTCTCTTTTCAGAATGCATTAGGAGGACATCAAGATGTGGCGGTGTGGAAGACATCCTGGAACAAGAATTTGGAGGAGTAGGAGCCAGGAAGCCAACAGAAAGTTACTTCCTCTCTACGTTCAAAGTAAGTACAACCTCTCATCTATAATGTGTACATTATAGTGCGGCCTCAGGCCTTACATAGTGTAGAGGTTTCCAGTACATCTACCACTTCCCAATATCAAAGCAGAGAACAGTTGAAGCCCTCACATTTTGTATAACCGGCCATAGTTTTTTTAGTTTTGTCTTGTTTTGTTTTTTCTGTCTTTAGATCTTGGTTACCTCAAGCCTGTATCAAATGATATGCACAGTTTTAGAAAGTTGAGTGTCTCCACATTTTCAAGGTGAGATGGCCAAAACGTCAAGGAATTAAACAAATTAATTACTGGATAATGTGGGGTAGCCCGCATTGTATGTCTTGAGTGATTAACAGATCCCTGACAGCTATCACTCTCTTCAACAGATGGTTTAAAGTGCCAATATTTGGCCTGTCTGGTGTTCATACATCAGATGCCTGTGACTTGAGGACATTCTGCAAGAGAGAATGTCATACAGGTAAAGAGTGCCTCCTCCCCTCTCTCCTTTGTCTTCTTTGCATGATCACAGTGATGTACATAGCTGTAAGTCCTTTGTGTGTAGATGGCCAACAGACCCACTGAAAATCTCATGAGGTCAATCAGCTGTTTATGGTGAATTGTACTGGTGGTCTGGTGAGTACCACTTACAGGATCTGCAATAGGAGAGGCCACTCTGCTGTGCAATGCTATCTATTTTGTCAGGGCTAATCTGTCCTTATCATTACATTTCCCTCAGCTGACACTATATATAGACTGTGATGAGCTGTTCTGGGCAAGTTGTGTACTAAAGCCATGTGCTAGTTTTGTCTCATTCTCCATTAGTTGAAAACATTTTGGGTAATGGGCGACTTTGATCATGGGCAAACAAACAAGATGGGCTTTGTTCAAACAGTTAAACATTTTTTTTTTTAAATCTAAAACTAGATTACATGTTTTAGCAATGTGGCGCTGTGTAACCAAATAATCGTGGCTATGGTGCCAAGTTATCTCTTCAGCAACTACTTAATCAGTGGTCTGTTCAATGGAATTTGCATTTCACCCCCACAGACGCACTTGATATCCACAAACAGAAACTGAAATTATGGTTCAGCCACCTACCTCAAGAAGAGAAGCAATTTGGAGGTTGCTTCTCCCCAGAAACTATGCATATAGAACCTCTCATTCTTGAGGGGCATCCAGCTGAGGATAAGCCCGGGCCTTTTGACATCAAACATGATAAAGGTGCATCCATCGCCATCGAAGAGCTTTTCCAGCCAACCCTTGACACCAGAGACCAAGGAGTTAACGTACTGCTTTACGGGGCAGTGGGCACAGGCAAGAGCACAGTTGTGCGAAAGATGGTGCTAGACTGGTGTATTGGGTCCACACTTTCTCAGTTCCAGTTGGTAGTGCCTTTCTCCTGTGAGGACCTCTCACAGGTGTCCAGACCTCTCTCATTGCGAGACCTTGTGGGCAAGAAGTATGTGCACCTTCGTAAGACTCCGATGCTGAGTGGAGAGCTGGACCAGGCAAGAAATGTGCTTTTCATTTTCAATGGTATGGAGAAGATGAAGTTGGACTTTCGCATGTCTTCCACCGAACTGTGCAGTGATCCAAATGAAGCTCTTCCGCCAGGAGCCATTGTTGTAAATCTGTTGAGGAAGTATCTTCTGCCTGAGGTAAAAAAAAAAATTAAAGTGATGTTTCTCTTGTAAAGTTACAATTTCTGTTTGTAATAATAAAATAATTGATTAGGTGTTGTTTATTGATCGTACATGTACTGTCCTTCGCAGGCCAGCATTTTGGTCACCACAAGACTGTCTGCTCTTGAACGGGTTCCCCAGAAGTATGTGACCCGTTACGCGCAAATCTGTGGCTTCAATGACCCTGCTCGCCAGCGGGCATACTTTACAAGCAGGCTCCTCCAACAGACTGGAGAGCCGACACACAAGGATGAGCTGATTGAGCTTCTTTACCTCAACCTGAGGCAGAAGAGTCAGCTGGCTGCAGCCTGTTATCTACCTTCATACTGCTGGCTCACCTGTGCCACACTGCACTTTCTGCATTTCACCGATGACAAGGCACCCATTCGTACCCTCACTGGTATCTACACAAGCTTCCTGCGGCTTAATTTTGGAGGGGAAGTGCTCGAAACTGGAGGCGTTGTGTCCTCCCAGGACCAGCAGACATCTTTGATGCGATATGTTGTTCAGACCGTGGGGAAACTGGCTTTTGATGGTGTCACGAAGAAACGAGCCTCCTTCTCTGAGGACGAACTTGAGCAGTGGATTGGTGGTAAAACAAAGACAGATGAGGAGTTACAAAAGCTGGCTATGTTCCGTACGGATGTGCTGGATTTTTTCCTGGTGCCCTGTGTGGAAAGCAAACGGTCATATGACACTGCTGAAATCGATGAGAAACACTATGTATTTGCTGTTCCTGCCATGCAGGAATACCTTGCCGCTCTCTATGTAGTTCTTGGTGAAAACAAGACTGCCTTGGAGAAACTTACTAAACAGGTGTCTGCAACCATAGGTGAAGCTGGGGATGACGTCACCACCCTTTTCAGCATCCTCTCCAAGTTCATACCCTTCAAGGTATTTGCGGTGTTTAACCTCTTGAAGCTCTTCCCCAGCATTTTAGAAAGGATTACTCTCCACAGCAAAGGGCACATCGCTCGCACGATGGCCGCGGAAATGTTCCGCTCGGAAGACAGCTTCAATGAGGATGTGCTGGACCAGGTGGAGCAGAGCCTGCTGGGGGTTCACGGCCCCCAACCGGAGAAGCACCTGGACGTGAGGGCCTTCGAGCTCTACCCGATCTTCATGGGAGGGCTCCTGCACTACGGTAACCGGAGGCTCCTGGAGCAGCTGGGCTGCAGCATCAAGAGTGAAACGGTGGCCCAGATCACTCGCACGCTCAAGAAGCAGCTGCTGAGAGGGAGTAGCAAGAAGCTGCCCCCGGAGGAGATGATGGATCTGCTGACGCTGCTCTACGAGTTCCAGAACCCAAGGATGACGGCGGAGGTCCTGCAGTCCATCCGGGCAATAGACCTGACGACCGTACGCATGACGCCCCTGAAGTGCTTCGTCCTCAGCTCTGTGCTGAGTTGCTGCTCCCCGGGGTTCCTGCTTGACGACCTGATCCTCTCCTCCTGCCACCTCACGCAGGACCTGCTGCACTTGCTCTGGCCTGCCTTCCGGCATGCAAGTAGCCTCAAGTGAGAGCCCTTATTTGTTCCAGGTGGTCCAGTGATTGGTCATTTTAAATCATGCAATTTGGGATTTAGAAAATCTGTAATTGTTTAACTGAAGACTTTTTTATGGCAGTACCAATGAACCTAGAGGAAACCTCCTTTTGAGATGCATTTAATATGGATAGAAGCTGTCATATCATAAACTTACCTTTTATTTATATCTGCTCAAAATATCAACATCATTTTCCTAGCATTACATCAGTACTTTGCTTCAAGGCTTATACAGTTGCTACAAAAGAAAACTTCCTAGAGGTCTAATATGATGACCCTTCATCTGAAATGTGGCATAATTGGATTAATTTGTTGGTTTTGTAATACTTAAAGAGGTAGGTGCTAAACAACAAGTCTAATAGAATGTTGCTGTGGTTGCAGTGAGCCTGTTTCATGACATCATTGTGTGAAAAAGCGCTTTGACAGAATTAGATAACAATTCTGAATTGGGGAGTCATGAAGAGATAGTTAATCATTAAAGCAATTAGTAATCTAAAGCTATGCCAACAGCTGCATAAATGCCTGGTCATAAATAGCTACTCAATTCCATTCCATCACTCCACCATTACGAATGCCATATTATTTTCCATGCTAAATTAACATTGTAAACTATAGTGTCATGTACTGTACATGTGCTTGTTCATGCATTCAAAATACTGAAGAACATAACTTAAATTATTTATTTTACACACATAATTGCACGCATGATTTTATGTACACTATTTAAAGAATTGTACATAGTGAAGGATTAGAATTGGAATTGGGTGGCAGGCATCCTAATCACATTTACTAATTTAAGAGTTGACAAACTAACTGCAAGGATGTGTGTGTACACGGTGTGTGCGTGCGTTTTCTGTTATCTTCAGTCTCCAGTTTAACCGCCTTGGTCCAGAGTCCTGTGCACTTCTGAGAGATCTCCTGGTTGAACCCAACTGTACCATTAGATCGTTACAGTAAGATACTGTTTTTCTCCACACTTACATTAGTATTTATACGTTTCTGTCATTAAGATGTACATGCCATCATGTACCTCCCTCCCTGTGACTAGTTAAAAAGGTAAGTAATGATGCATTTATGAACACTTTGAGTAGATGTCACACGGACATGTGAGTATGAAACTTTACATATGTTTTTTGGGGGTTTGGGCCTGATAGCTGACTAGACTGCTGTTTCTTAGATAACTTGAAAACTAAATTCAGAGTGCTGTTTTGTGTGTTTAACCTTTATTTAACCTGGATGACCCCACTGAGGGGTTCATCTGTGCTAACTTTACCTCTCCCGCACAAACTTTCAGCAACAGAATTACTCACAAACAGCCTTGTGTAATAAAATTAACCTAGACCAAGTTATTTCCCTCTCCCTAAACAGGTTGTGTGATAACAACCTGCTGGACTCGGGGGTCAGTACCCTGTTGGACAGTCTCCCAGAGAACCAGAGTCTGCAGCACCTGTCCCTGATGCACACTGGTCTGGGGGATGCTGCTGCGTTGGAGCTTGCTGAGAGGCTAGGCACACACACGGGTCTCCTGGAGCTCAATGTGGCCTACAACAACATTGGGGACAGCACAGCTGTCACACTGGTGGATGCCTGCAGAGAGCATCCAACAATCAACACAGTGCAGTAGGTGTCAGTGCACTTGTGCTCAGCTTGGTCAACACATACACAATGTCAACAGCATATGAATAATGTAAATAGGAGTCATACAGTAGGTTTCATATTTGTGCACAGATTTTGCCATTGCACATACTTGTTGAAGTGGTCTGTCACACCTGCTTGTATGGTTGTATAATCACAATGAGAACAATATCTGCATTTAATTTGCGGTAAACAGCTAGAGATTGACTATATCTCTGAACTACACTTCCTATCAATTCATAACTTTGTTATTTTTGTCTTATGACATCCACACAGCCTGTATCTGAACCAGCTGACTGATGTAGGGAAGCAGTCCCTGTACAACCTGCAGAAGGGGGGCTCCGGCCGCCATGTGAGGGTCCTAGCGTCTGTGATGGAGGGCTCGGACATCTCCGAAGACTGGCATCCCATCCTGAGCATCATAGGGAAGAATTCCATCTCGTGGGAGCGGGAGAGGGTGCGGGAGCAGCTGCTGGTGTTCCTGCGGGACCTGGAGTGGGGCCGCCAGCAGCAGCAGAGTTTCTGGAAGAGGCTGCACTTCCGGCGCGTGGAGAACGGTGTGAAGCAGACCCTGCTCATGCTGGAGAAGGCCAGCTCCATCGGGTCGGGGACTAGCAATGGTTAACCATTGACTTAAATGATGGGAATGACTTGGGATATACAGATGGTGCTATGTCATCATCTATTTGTGTGTTTTTTGTCTGATTCACCCCTGATTTTACTGTGCTTCCATCATGTATGATCATGAATGTTGTGCCTGTCTATATCTGACAGTTAGGATACAAGTTACTCTACGGACAATTAACTCAGACTGTTACAATTAATTGCCATTGCGGTGTCAGATGCAACATTGCTTTGCAGAAAGCAATAAGTACCTCTATATATAGTGAGTCTATATGAAATTCCATGGCATCAGCCGTAGTCTATGCTGACTGTTGCAGATATGGGTTCTGTCTATGGCATTGTGGCAATAGGTTGCTGTAATATCAGAACCCAGATGTGTACATTTTCATTCAGGTGGATGTTTGAACAGTGATCCATCACTTAAAATGGTTGTTATAGTGCTATAATGTTGTTGAAGGATCTGTCTGACAGACCTATATGAGATTGCAAATCTTACAGATGTTATGACAAATATAAGGGGGGAAAAAATAAAAATGTAAGTGTGATGAATTGGGAGTGCCTTGCAAGTGTTTTAAAGAATAAAGCTAAAACGTCAAATCTGCATGTTTTCTCTGGTTTGGATTTTATGATGTTTTGAAATAAAGTGCTTCTCTACATCTGCCTCATGAGGAGACTTTGTGCTGCATTAAAGGGCTGCCCCAGTGGTGTGATGTGGCCTGAACATACAGATTAAACATTAAGCTCGAAATGGTTATGAGGAGGAGGAGCTGGTCTAATGGCCAGGTGAGTTGCTGACAGAACATTCTTAATGCTCTACCCAGCTGTGTACCTTGCACTTCCACAGAAGAAAACAAGACAGGCATACGCTCTGGACAGGACATTTTTCTCCTGAAATATCTATTTATTGATTTATATAGTGCTTTTTTACCTGAGACACGGCATAACGGCAGTCTGATCAACATGAGATACACCGCAGGTAAGTGATTTAATTTGTGTCCTGCTCGTTTGTTTTTCTATACACCTATTACACACTCGAGATTTGAGATTAGGTTCACAATTTACAATATTGTACAAAAGAGCACAGTGATTTAGCTTACATCGCGTAATACTAAATGCAGGCTGTTAAATTCCTTTAGGTGATAATTTTACATGTGTAAGACTAAGCCAAATTCAGAATCAAATGCAAAGCAGGCATACCAAACAAAATCTACTTTGAACATTTGTAGAGAGAAATCAGTTAAAGATGCCAATGTACTACTAGGCTTATGGTGTTGTTGCTATCAAAGTGATGTTAACAGTAGGGCTAACACATACAGCTTACTGTGTAAACAGTAAACAGAGACCTGTGTAATTCTCATGAAGTGTCTTGGTTAATAATCACACGTGAAGACTGCAGCCTGGTTCACACATTCATGGAATTTCTTTTGAACTCTGAGTCTAATGCATGCAAATTATGGTAACCAATATATGGACTTCCCATTTGTTTTGATCCATAGAAGCAGAGACAATCCATGACATCCCTCTGTAAGTTTCACAACCTTTTCGGGGGTTGTTGTTCCTGTTTCTCTTTTCCTTTCGTCCCTGTTTCTTTTCAGTCCGGCATTAAACTTCTGAAATATCTGGCAACAGCAGTAAAACAGCAGAGTTTCATTAACTTACTTATATCTATTTACACATACCTAATTATATTACTTTTCGTCTTTAGGAAATTTACTTTTGACCCCAAACTTGGCATTGATAATCCAGCCTTGGTCATTTCAGATGACACAGGTAGGTTTTAACACATAAACAGAGATAGCAATAACACAAATGCTGGTAAATGTACTCTTGATAAATGGCAGATCACTGTCCTATGACACCATACTATCACACCATACTGTCGAAGCAAATTCAGGTAATATCATTGATATCAACTACAAGGAGAGAAGACAAGTGGAAAATACATTTGGTAGCCTTATTAGATCATCTTATTACCAATTTTACCTACATACAATTGCAAGACATGGCAAACCTTTTGATAAGGTAGGGCTAAGTTAACATAGTTTTGCTTTCTCAGAGCCAGATGTCTCCCTCCAGCTGTGCAGGCTGAAGAGGGAGCAAGGTCAGGGGTTCGGCTTCCACCTGCAGAGGCGGGACGATGTACAGGGTCACAGCGTGGACCGAGTGGAACCGTGGAGTGCAGCTGAGCAAAGTGGGCTCAGAGAAGGACATCACGTTCTGGAGGTCAACAGAGAGTATGTGCACCACAAGAAACATGCCCAGGTGACCAGCACCACCTCATTACAGCTGTCTCAAACCTCGTCTTCTTATGTTTGGTCCTCCTCTCTGAGAGCAGTGATAATTCTGATAATAGGGATTGGAACTTGGGCTGCAATTGCAAACTAGTCTTTATTTCATCTAAACCATCTTGTAATGGATCCAACATTGATCAAAAAGATCAAACCAAAGCATGACAAAGCATTTATTTTTTAAAGAGAGAGCACATATTTATTCACTATTAGAAACATATGTGCTTAAAATCCTTGCATCATCAAGAAAACAGAGAGAAGTTCTGCTCTGATGGCGTTTTGTGTCAGCTCTGGTTGTTTAGTTAAGTCTTGGTTTGATTAACAGGTTGTTCGGCAGATCCAGGAGTCCGGACTACAGATATTTCTACTTGTGTTGCACAGCGAAGACTATGAGAGGGCCATGTCCAAAAAGCTGGACTTTAGATCTCTTGTCAGTGCTCATCATGGTGGCATCTGTGCCCAACCAAGACTTTGCCACATCATCAAAGAACCAGACTTTGACTTGGGCCTTACCATAATGCCTCTTGAAGGTAGAAGTCATATCATAACATATCATATCATATTATATCATATATCATATATCATATCATATCATATCACATCGCATCTCATCTCATATCATATCATACCATATCACACCTCATCTCATCTCATCTCATCTCATCTCATCTCATCTCTTCTCTTCTCATCTCATCTCATCTCATCTCATCTCATCTCATCTCATCTCATCTCATCTCATCTCATCTCATCTCATCTCATCTCATCTCATCTCATCTCATCTCATCTCATCTCATCTCATCTCATCTCATATCTCTCACCTCTCACCTCTCATATAGCATATCATATTCATAGCTTTATGGGTGCATATATGAGTGAGTAAAATAAATGTTTTTCAGGTATGAAAAACAGTTACCGTGTGAACGTGGTGAGTGAGGGTCCAGCAGAAAGAGCAGGAGTCTGCAATGGGGATCGTCTGGTGTGGATCAATGGCACTATGGTCTCAACCCTCACACATTCAGCACTCACCAAAACTGTGAGTAAACCTCTCCTCATTCGTGAAAGAAAATAACAACCTGATACCCTCCCTGATTTATTTTGTCTACAATGCTTTTTTTCTTGCTCTAGGTCAAGAAATGTGGAGATCATTTAACAGTTCTTGTGATTGATAGCCAGAGTCAGCTGCACTACATCCAACGGAACATACCAATATTGCCCATCATGGCTGGCTATCACAATCTACCCCACAGACCAAAGACACTGCGTATTACCCAGGGCCCACATGGCTATGGCTTTCTACTGCGACAAGAGAAACTGCGAACGAGACGCATTGGTGAGGATCACTTTCTTATTTTTTCTTTTGGAATACATTCAGGAAATGACAGAAATATCTTGTTTTAATGTAATCTTATTTTGAAGATAATTCATCTTGATTTAGTAACTTGTCATTATACAATAACTCGTACTTTAATCTATCACATATATGCAGATTGCACTATAGGAAGCACAGAGAAAAACTATAACTTCTTGCACATAGGCGAAACTATTGTCATGCTACTTTTGTATCTGTTGGTAAAGACTAATATGAATATAATATTTAAATATCCTCCAGCTCACATGTTGCGTGAAGTGGACTCTTGCAGTCCAGCAGAACAGGTGGGCATGGAGGATGGCGATCTCCTGTTGTCAGTAAACGGCGAGCCAATAGAAATGGCAGAGCATGAGGACATTGTCAGCAAAGTGCGACAGAGTGGCCAGAAGGTTACGCTCACCTGTATCTCCCTCAATGGGAGAGAATTTTATGAAAAGGTGGGTCACATTTGTAAATATGTCTTATTCTTAGAGAACAGACCTCTTCAGTGTGATATTAAAGATGTATTTCAGACAATAAGCAAAACAATTTGACAATTGGTATAGCATAAACAGCAATGTTTTTTTCCTTCTTTATCATCATATAATATTTATTTTATTAACAATAATTACTGCCTTATTCCTCCTTAAATGATTGTGTTCTTGTGTCACAGTTGGCTCTGTCTCCACTCCTCTTCTATGAAGAAGACATCCTAGAAAGACTTGAAGAAAACAGGCAGAGAGGCTCGCCTCTTAAGAGTGACCATTCAGTGCCAGTCTGCCCTCGGCTCTGTATAGTCAATAAAGAGGCCAAGGGCTTCGGGTTCAGCTTGGGATGTGTCGAGAATGAACCAGGAACATTCATCAGCCAGGTGAACTTGTCATCATACCCCAGCCATCAATATGATCTGTAGGATACTAACTATCTCAACTGTTACTAGTATTCTGTACAGCTGAATATTATCTTGTCATATGGAAAACCATTTATCATTAAAAGAATCTTAGCTTTCTACTTATTTGGAAAGTAAATTATAAAAATATTTACTGAATAATTGGCTCTGTTCAATGAGTAATATATATTTATAACCATTATGTGGAAAGCCACGAGATGTCCAGTAATAACTGGAGGTCTCTTCATCACTACCTCTCCGCCCCTGAAGGTGACAGCAGGGAGTGGTGCTGAAAGATCTGGACTCTGTGAGGACGATGTGGTTGTCGAGGTAAACGGACAGAGTGTGGAGAAGGAATATCTGAGGGAAGTGGTGAGGCTGATAATGTGTGGTGGATCATACGTCAAGATGGTGGTCATGGACAGGCATGGATATAAAACCCAGAGGCAAAGTGGTCTTCCTTATATGGCAGTGGTCCCTTGCAACAATTGGGTAAGAACGTGCACACACACACACACACACACACACACACACACACACACACACACACACACACACACACACACACTTTTATTCATACATGATATCAATGTATATATCACATTTGAAGGTCTCAGAATCAATTATTCTTTTGCAGGTCTCAGAGTCAGCACCAAACACCTTTGTGTAAGAAGATTAAAATGTATAATTGGCAATTTATAATACATGTGTGTATTGAACCAGAAAGGGTATTTTGCATTCAACAGTGATCAACAACATTTGAAATATAATTTCATGTGCATTAATAAAGTTTATGTCTTTCAGTGCCACGTTGTAATGGATAGCAACATTCAATCTATAGTGTGCAATTTCAGATAACTTTCAGTGTTATAATGTAAATAATGGATTTGTTTTAACTTAATAAAGGAGGTATCAGCTGTCATTTGAATGTTGTTATGGTGTAGGGGTTAAGGGCCTGCATGCACAATAAAGACTTCAAGTCACCAAACAACCTTTCACAGCAGAAGTGTCAGGAGATTGAATCTGTTCAGTGCCCTTCTCTTCAGTTCAAATGCCGGGAGGGTAGTGGAACGATGGGAAGGATTACATTTTAACAGTAAAAGACAACTGTGCAACAACAAATGCTCAACCTAAGACATTTAATAACAGGTCAAATGTAATCAGGGATACAAAATGTACATTTATCTGAAACTGATAGATAAACATTCACTCATACATAATCATTTGAAAAAGCACTGCGAGATCGATTGAAAACAACTGAACTCATGACATGAATGTGTAGATTAAAACATAATACAGGGATTACAATATTCACCCTCATGGCTTCGTCACATCAGGGATTTTGAAATATCCAATAACATGACATATAGCTAATATGGCACAGAGTTATAGTTTAACAGTATGCAATTTATTTAGCATCACAGATTACATATGATTATACTGGTGCTAAATACACAGAGGAGAGGGTGATGCTTTTCAAATTTCTACAAAATACAAGTCAGCACAAAACAAAGCAAAACCATCTTACGTCTGAAAAACTTGAAAGATGTAAACTTCATAGCCCTATGGTGAACTGACTGATCCTGCTTTGAGTTTGATGTTACAAGCAGCATTTCAGAGTTGCTCTCTGGCAAAAACCACCTGGAGGAATTATTGTTAGTTGAATCATGTCTAATAATAGGCTATTGCTTTTATGAAATATATACGTGCACAGTGATTTTGAAGATCAAAAGTCCAACTTTTTTAAAGTAGTCATGATTCTTTTTGTTGTTACTTTCAGTTGCCTATCACAGTTTTTTGATTTTTGCAAATATGCATTTTACATATTTGAGGGTGTAACATTCAAAAACTAATTTAGATTGTCCTACTCTCTTGTGGAACATAAAGTGGGCCAGTGGCTCTCTTGGTGCCATGGGGAGGCTGCTTGGTGCTGCCCAGGACAGGGTCAGTTGTGGCTGTCCAAATCCATAGATGTCTATTGTCCAATCTGCTCGTACGCCCTCCTACGCTCTTTCCGTAACCTCGTCCTCTACTGATGACGTTTTGTATCTATGTTTATTGAGGAACTGCAGTAGCCTGGTGCCGAAGAATATTGCCGAGTTGATAGTATTAGCTAGCATTACAGACTGAGACAAGGTGAGTTAAGGCGGAATAATTATGTGACTTCATGCCATTCGTATTGCTATATATGCAAATATTGTGTTGTCTTGACTGTGTCTTTAAAATACAGTTTGATTAACAGCAACGTTAACAAATGCTAGCTTAATTATAAGATTAGCCACCTGTGTAACCGAATGCTGGTATGATGGCTAGTTAGCTCTCTTGCTAGTTAACATTAGCTAGTTCAAACACGTAGTAGGGATAGGTTGTTTAACCTTAGCTCGGAGGCGTCAGAAAAGTGTAAATAAGTGCCGTCGGTGGTGTCTTTAACGTGGTAGCTTGCTAGTTTACTGCATTGAGAATGGGTATTATACGTTACTGAAAATGTGATGATATTGGGAAATCCTGTCTTGAGCGTACCGACCCATATGGCAGATCGCTCTAATGCCTTGCTGTTACGTTAGCGGGTATGTGATTGCTTAGCATAGCAAGCTAGTGACATGACACAGTAAGCTGTGATTGTCCCAATTCGCGGTTTAACCTAATAACCAGCCACACATATGCAATTCCGTGACATTTGTCTGAAGTTTGATTACCTCGAAATAGCTGGTCAAATTACCGGGTTTCTGTTTCTTCTACGTTTGCATGCACTCGAAGCAGTAGTAATACCCAACGCTGACATCTACATGATCAACACAAGCTACGAACAGATAGCCTAATCATTGCTTGGTTGTGTGATGGGCTCTGAATAACATGGCGTTTTAACGGTGTGGCATTTTTTTTGTCCAGGTTGTTCTCTGTTTGTGGATGGAGTATATGCTCCAATGAGATGACTGACCAGGGTAATAATAACCAGAACATCTCCAGAAACCCATTTGCAGCCCTCTTCAGTTCTCTTGCAGATGCAAAGCAGTTTGCATTGGGTCAGAAACAACAAGAGCACAGTAAACCACCATGTGAGTTTTAAGCCTGTCACAATGTTGTCATGGTGCCCAAATATATTTTACAGAATGTGGCGTGCAGTTATGCACATAGCCAGATTATTTATCAGTGCTGTACTTGAAATTCTTGGAAATCTTAACAACTTCTATCCTGTGAAGATCTTGTGATTTCCTGTGCTATTTTCCATGGTAGTGTGGAATTGACAGAAAGACTACGAAGGCTGAGATGCAGTTTGTGAAGAGAAGTACAGTGGCATGCAAAGGTTTTGGCACCCTTCGTCAAAATGTATGTTACTGTGAATAGTTCAGTGTGTAGAAGATTGACTGATCTCCAAAAGGCATGGATATCAAGATGAAACCTTCTTGTCAACATTTTAAGCACCATGCAACAGTTGGGGAACCCCAAGAGATTTAATCTCGCTGATTACTTTTACCAAGGTCTCAGCCCTTAATTAGCTTATAATTAATTATTTTCAGTTATGGGTTTGGCTTACAACTACTATGAACACAACATAATCGAGATAAAACGATTATTGTGCCACATTCCGTTTCACAATGATGCTCTCGTTTTGTCTTGTGTTATAAATCCAGCGCACCCCTTTCCTTTACAGCAGTGCGTTTTTGCCCCTTTCTAAAAGCCCAAACTCACACTCAGCCAGGCTGTGGCATGTTCAGGTCGAGCCAAGATGATGGAAAGAGATCCTTGGGTCAACAAAAAAAGGTGAAACCAATTCTGCGGTTTGGAAACTAACACCAGCCAGAAGTTGAGTCAGTGAGTAGCCTACTGTATAACACCAGTGCTGTATTGGGAATTTTTAAACAAGGAGATATTAATGTTGAGTTTAAACAGTACTCATGTAGTTTAAATGTCCAAATCTGATTAAATACAGCAGACCTACCGTTAGCTTCTCATCTGATCTGTCACCGGCGACGTTTATTTACCACATGTTGCAGCCCTAAAATAAACAGCTCCATTTTGGTTGATGCAAAAATGGACTTTCTAGTATCATTTGCATGTCACATCCCCACTTGAAAACCAGCCTTTTTTTGTTTTTCAAAGTGGCAGAACACCATTAATCAGTGTAGGCCTACATCATCATACAGCACGTATCCTATCAACTCAAAATGAAAAAAAAAAAAAAAAAAAAACTCTGAGGGCTCAGTACTCATTACACAAATTAACTAAAGATGAAATAAAGCATACTTGTCTGTACGTATAAGTCTTAAATCTTATTACTATTCGTAATAAGCAATATAGACAAAATATAGGAGAATATGTTATTGTGATATACAGTAGAAACATGATATGCAGTGATGATAATACTTCTAATAATAAAGTAAAAATATTCTATTAAATAAAATCACTGAGGCTCCGGTATCGTGGGCTCATTTCCATGCACATAACCGCGCTGCTGCTGCTGAAAATATCCTAGGGGAAACAATAACTTCATAATCATGATCTTATTTGACCAAAATAATCGTAATTATGATTTTTGCCATATTCGAGCAGCCCTAAGAAAGACCAGGTGATGCAAATTTCAAAGCTTTATAAATACTTTGACTCCTCAAACCTTGTCCCAACAGTCAGCTGCCATGGGCTCCTCTAGGCAGCTGCCTAGTGTAACCTGGGTTGTGTAGATAAGCACGTTCCCTACCAAACTCGAAATTGAACCTTTAGGCATTGGAGGCATGTTTGGTAGACAGCACCGTACTCGCTGACTACCATAATACGAGCTCTCTGAAAATTACAATAATTGATGCTCACAAAGCAGGAGAAGGCTATAGGAAGATAGCAAAACTTTTTCAGTTAGCCGTTTCCTGAGTTTGAAATGTAATAAAGAAATGGTAGAACTCAAGTTGAGCAAGAAAACTTTCAGAGAGAACTGCACGTAAGATTGCTAGAAAGGCAAATGGAAACCGCCAGACCTCGACCTTCAGGAAGATAGAGCAGACTCTGGAGTGGTGGTGACCTGTGAAGCGAATATGACTTATCATGGCAGAGTCATCAGAAGAAATCTTTTTTTGCAACCTCACCACAAAATTCAGCATCAGAAGTTTGCAAAGAAACATGAAAACAACCCTGAGTTATTTTGGAAACGTGTCCTGCGGACAGATGTTGGGAGGTATATTTGGAGAAAAAATGGTGCAGAATTTCATGAAAAGAATACCACTCCTCCAACTATTAAACCCAGGGGTGTATCGATCATGCCTTGGGCTTGTGCTGCAGCCAGTGGCACGGGAAACATTTTAGGGAAGAAAGGATTCAATTAAATACCAGCAAATTGTGGAAGCAAACATCACACCATCTGTAAAAAAGAGGATGGTTTCTACAACAGGATAATTCATTCATACAGTCAGCAGAATGTACAGATAAATATGTTCACTACAAAAAGCGTTTACAAGCTATGATAGTTGCCAAATGTGATGTTACAAAGTACTGACTATGCAGGGTGGCCAAACTTTTGCTTTGGGCTTTTTTTCTTTTTTGTTAATTTGAAACTCTAACGGACGAAATAAAAAAGTAATCTTGGTTAAAATATTAAAGAAATGTGTTATCTTTAACTTTATGCCTTTTGGAAATCAGGTCATCTTTTACTCACTTACTCACAGTAAAAGAAACTTTGACCAGGGGTGCCTAAACTTTTGCATGCCACTGTAGATATTTCAAAAACGGTTTTATACGTTTTTCTATTTATACTGTGCAGTAACTGAAAGTGGACCAGCTGTATTTGTGTCCGTCATATTCAGTTCAGTTCTGAGCACGTCAAGAACCTTGAAGATGGTATGTAAGGGCTGTCATGTAGACTTTGCCATAGAGCAGTTCATGATTGCAGTATGATGGAAGGAATATATGTCTTTGTTACTGTACCTGTATATTATAACGCCTTACATGGTTTGGCGTCAATGTCCAACCTACTTTAAGTCTACTGTCTACCCCTTAATTCTCTGGCCGGCTCTCAGTTTAAAGTTTAAAGTTTGAAGAGAAACTCGGCATGTATTAGAGCATTTGTTTATAGAGCTCCAGTGTTAAGATTGAACGCTGTTATTTTTATTGTATGATTTCTCTCTTATCCCCCTCTCATTTTCCGGATGCTTGTGTGGTTTTCATATTCTCTTACTAAGAGTTCCTTGTCACTGCTGTTGTATCCATGCTTCTTTGCCCTATTTTTTTACTTGAGGCCGTTGTAATTGTAAAGTCACAACACAGTTAAAGTTGACTTAACTTGCTTTGACCTGTATGTGGGTGGTGAAATAATTATGTTCCTGTCATATGTTTCAGTGGAAGACTCAGGGGATAGCCAATCAGAATCCGAGAATTCTGTGTCTGACAGTATCGAGGACAATGATGACTCTGTGGCAGAGATAAGCAGGTCCTTCCGATCCAGGCAGGAGCTATGTGAGCAGCTAAATGTCAATCATATGATCCAGAGGATCTTCCTCATCACACTAGACAACAGTGAGTCCCACAGTGTGGTTTCCTTTGGAATAGGTTGTGTTGTGACTAAATTGCCACTCACCTACTGAGCAATGTGACTGTATTCTGCGTTCAGGCAGCTGGGAATTGGGAATGTTCCAGTTTCGGAAGGTCCCACTTCCGAATTGAGAGAGTTCATCTAATTACAGCAGACCGGCAACAGTATTGACAGTTTGGTAACGTTAAGAAGGCTAGCTAGCCAAAGGTTAACAATACGTTAGCTACACAAAGGCAAAATGTGAAGTATCGTTTAACATCACAATCACCTGCACTAATGTGTACAACCTGAATAAACGGTGAAGGGACTTATTTGTGTGCAGAGCAAGTAAATGTTTTATCTTCTCCCACAAACGTTACCATGTCAAGTAACTTCAAACCTACATCTTGGAGCTCTCAAAAACCTCCCACTTTCCTAGTGTGATGTTCCAAGTTTGACAGGTGTTCTTTCAGCCGAACTTTCCCACTTCCCAGTTGTTAATGAATGCACCAGTATCCCTCATTTTTAAGTGCTTGTTTGAGAATAAATACACTATCTTGTGTTTTTGTAAAGTGTGCAGTGCTGTGCCATTATCAAGAGTTCATGTATAGAGACATCTCATAATAGACCGTGACAGGGGTATACTGTTTGCACAATATCGTTCAACATGGCAGATAGGGAAAAGGAAAGTTAGATGAGATGGGTAACTTGAGTGGGAGTATCAGAGGTTACACCAATCAGACAGTGACAGTGTATAAATAAAGGGGCAGGCATGTGTGTAGATAACCTGTGAGGAGTATTTGTTCTTTTAATAGCCTTATTTAACTGGTCACCATCTAGTCTATTAACTATTTTGTAATATGTGAAAAGATGTTGTGATGTTCCCAAATAGATCCCAGTTATGCAAAAAAACTTGGAAATGGGTGGGATGGGGATATGTGCTGTTTCATTGTGGTCACTGCATCTATATTTGATCCAAGGTGATCCAAGTCTCAGAGGAGGCAATGGCATCCCTTCACGTTGTGTGTTCCTTGAGGAGATGGCTGCTGAACTTGATGGACAGGATTGGCTTGACATGGACAGTATTGAGCAGGTATCTGCTTTTGTGGAAGACACTAATGACTAACCTGTACTGGTGAAGGCACTGACAGTGATGCTCTGTCCCTTCCGCAGGCTTTATTCAGCAGACTGCTGATGTTGGAGCCTGGCAACCACCTCATTTACATGACATCATGCAATGCTGTGAACCTGTCTGCAGACCGAGATGCTGGCGATAAATGTGCTGTACCATACCTTTATGCTTGCTACCAAAGAGCCAAAGAAGAGGTTTGTTTATTGTTACTTGTTTGTTTTTTGGTTTTGTTTGTTTTAAGCCATCCAACATTTTATTTTTTTTGTTGGTTGTATCACCTTGTATAAAAAAAGTAAAATGAAAGTAAAAAAGTGATGAGTTCTAGACTAGCTAGATGTTATGCGTACATTAGAAGTAACACACAACTGTAAAATTCCCAGTCACTGGCTTTCGGTTGCATGAATTTGAGCCAAGATGACTGGACCTTATGTCCTGTCCTGCACACCACAGGTCACTAAAGTGCCAGAGAAACTCTTGTCCTTCGCCGTGCACTGCAAGAACCTTATCGTGTCCAACGCGCGCACGGTCCTTCTAACCCCAGAGATCTACATCAACCAGAATGTTTACGAGCAACTCCTGGATCTTCTGCTTGAAGGAGTCAATAGCGCACGTGAGTGGATTCCCCAGCCACACCATTTTAGCAGATTTGCTGTGTTTTATTTTTATTTTTCTGTCATATTCTAATTGTAACATCACTTTAAAACATTTGATTGGTTTATTTGTTACTCCTCTGTGTTTGATGGGACTCATATCCTTACCTTGTGGTAACTTTTTGTATTGTTTTATATACTACTTTACAGAGCTTGACTTGGTAGTTGAGTTTCTAGAGGAGGTTATTGCCGGCCTGATGAAAGACCAGGAGGTGCGCACCTTTGGGGAGGTGATGGTGCCAGTTTTTGATATTTTTCAAGGCCGCGTCAAAGACTTGGATCTGTGCCAGCTGCTGTTGTACTCCTACCTGGATGTTTTCCTGTACTTCAGCCAACAGAAAGACATCGCAAAGGTGAAGAACAGGCACCTATGCATAAAATAGTATCAAATTTACATGTCATTATTTCAGGCTTTGTTTATGGAGGAATTTGATGATGAACAAAAATCTATGACAATGTAGCTATTGCATCATTTCACCTGGTATTCCCTGCATGTACTGCCTGCGGAGTTAATCTTCTTCCACATTGTTTTTCATTTGCTCCGCATTCGTTTTCAACCTTAATCAGATTCTGGTAGAGCACATTCAACCAAAAGACCCCAGCAATGGGTTGCAGTACCAGAAGACACTTCTAGGCTCCATCCTGAATATTTCCTGTCTCCTTAAAACCCCTGGCGTGGTGGAGAATCACGGCTACTTCCTTAATCCCTCACGCTCCAGTCCACAGGAAATGAAGGTTCAGGAGTCCAACATCCACCAAGTGAGTGCATTTATTGCTACTGGCTACATGAGTTAAAATACTCAGACTTGTACAAAATATCACATAGATTAATAACTTGTTTAATAGCTTTATGTATAGATTATATGGGGTGTGTGTTTTTTTTTCACAGTATTTCGTACTTCTACACAATTTTTTTCCTGTAGTTCATGGGTCAGTTTCAAGACAAGCTGCACCTCATCCTTAAGAATCTGCTGCAGCAGTCTAGCGAGACTCGCCACTTGCTGCTCTCCTGGCTGGGAGGCTGCCTGCAAGCCAACACCGGCCGCACCAAGATCTGGGCCAACCAGATGCCGGAAATATTTTTCCAGATGTACGCCTCTGACGCGTTCTTCCTCAACCTGGGGGCGGCCCTGCTCAAGCTGTGCCAGCCTTTCTGCCGGCCCAACTCCCCCAAACTGCTGACCTTTAACCCTACGTACAGCGCACTGGGGGAGCTGAGCGAGGAGGAGAGGCGGAACAGAAACGTCCACGCCAGAGGTGCCCATCAGTTCCACCAGTCCAGTCTCCAGTCTGTTATGTGTCGCATACTATCTGTGAAAATCCTGACTGTACTAAACATGTACTAAATGAATCAATGGGTACAAAAAGTTGAAATCTTCCCCATACTTCCTCGTAAGTGTCAAACGGCAGCCTGCTGATCAGCATAATTCATTAATCCTCTTCCTAGTATTTGTGGAATCAACTGGATTGCAAACACTTTAGCAGGACGTTATCTCTTTTTTTTACCTTATTTTTTTTACCTGTGCACTAACTTTCTCACTGATCATCAGGTCTGGACAAGGAGACGTGTCTGATCCCCATGCCCCCTCAGCAGAATGTGGAGTTTTCCCAGTCATATAGCCTGCTCACAGAGAACCTTATCCTCACACAACTCACCCTTCACATAGGCTTCCACAGGTGATTGCTTTTTCAGTCTCCCTGTAAAAAAAGCCTTCCTTTAATAGTTCTCCTTATTCCACTGTTATTGAATTTGTGTAGGCAACTTTGTTGGTGTGCATTCTCTTTTTGCTTTCACATTTTCAATCAACATTGCTACACCAGTATAACCTGTGCCTTCGGTTCTGCAGCCACATGTAGCGTCTACGCCATTTTGATAATGCTAATCAATGATATCCCTGTGTTGACTGGTAGGCTTCACGATCAGATGGTGAAGCTGAACCAGTCACTGCACCGGTTGCAGGGCTCGTGGCGTGAGGCACAGCTGAACGGGGGGCCCGCCGCCGAGCAGCTGCGCGAGCAATTCGAGCACCTCATGACCGTCTACCTTTCCACCAAAGCGGCCGCCACGCAGCCTGCCATGCTGCAGAACTGCCTCAACCTCCAGGCCTCTTGCGCCTCTCTGCTCGTGCAAGTGGGCCTCAACAACCAGGGCCCCGAGCACGTCCCCCTCCGCTTCCCCCTGCCCCCGCTCAACAACAGCCATCTCTGCTACGTGCCAGGTACCACACGCCTTACACTTGCAGACTTCTGGGACATTCCACTTGATGTGGTATGTCACTGATGAGCCATGCAGTACAATACACAAGGATGATCTGAATAACGACTGGACTGAAACGTTTGAAAAGCTTTTTTTTGTTTTTTTACTTTTTCATAGATCATTTAGCTACATGTGTGTTTCATCATCAGAAAGGGAGATTAACAGCATCAATTGACACTTTGCAATCCTGCATTACACATTCTGTATTTCTTGTATGTCTGTGCAGAATTCTTTGTGGACAACCTTGGAGACTTTTTTATCTTCCTGCGGCGGTTTGCTGATGAGGTCCTTGAGACGTCAGCTGAGAGTCTAGAGCAGGTCCTCAACTTTATCACCATGTTCTTGGGCAACGTGGAGAGGTGGGAAACTGGGGCACTGAGTTGAAGACCTCTACACTATAAATAACAGCAATAGTAAAAATAATGTTTTATACCACATGAGAAGCTTACAAACAACCTCATGCACCAACTAATAAACACAAAACCGTACAAGATTTGACCTATGAATACTTAACTTCTTACTTATGAATGGGACACAGAAAATGATGTCAACAGTGAAAAATGCTCAACACATATCTGCCCTCTGGTGGCCATATTCATTATCACTTCCCTTGCATTTACAGAATGTCCAACCCCCACCTGCGGGCCAAACTGGCAGAGGTACTGGAGGCCGTCATGCCACACATGGAGGCCGCCGCATCGGGCACTACTCAGCCCATCATGTTTCAGCGTCAAAGGGTCTTCTGCACATACTGCCACGCCCCCTGCCTGGCTGAGGCACTTATCACTGTTTTTGTAGATATCGAGTTCACCGGTGAGTTGCTGTTCACATTTATTAGTGTGATTTACTCATTGTAGTAGATTGTTATGGTTTATCTATGAATATATTGGTTGTTTATGGGCAGCGGAAGTGTTTTATTATTGTGAGATTTATTTTTATTTCAGGTATTCATAGATGTATTCTTTATTGGCTTCTTTCCTCTACAGGTGATCCTCACCAGTTTGAACAGAAGTTTAATTACAGAAGGCCAATGTACTCAATTCTGAAGTATATGTGGAACACAGAGAGTTATAGAGAGAGCATTAAGGTGAGAAATGTCCCACTTGTTTCTATTGGGAGAGACTGTCCCTATCAGGCCCTAACTGAATTGATGCACTGAGCAAGAATCATTATGATGTACAATGTGATTACAGCGTCTCGCCACATATGCATCTGAAAACCTGGAAGCCATGAATCCTCCTCTCTTTCTGCGGTTTCTGAATCTCCTGATGAATGACGCCATCTTCCTGCTCGATGAGGCCATCCAGGTAGGGCACCAAGGGGAGGGGTGCTGTTGGCTGTCTTTCCCAGATCTTGACTCTTATCATCCAACACCTATGGATAAAATGGTGGTGTGTGAAAAGGGTGGCTAAACAAACATTAGCCCTCGGACCATTAATTACTGAGCAATTGTTTCCACAGATGGTTTATTGAGTGCTGTGTAACATTCCTGTCATTCCATTCATTCCAGTAATTTGCAAAAGTGCCCTAAAATGTGAAAACAAGCACATTCTCTCATTGTGCAATCTTGACAACCTCTGGAAAATGGCAGTGATCGTGTCTTTGACTCTTTGTCTTAAAAACAGGATGGTATTTGCTAAAAAAAAAAAAAAGTTTTTTCCATTGTTTTTAACCCAACTTGAATCTAGACCTGAAGGCATTTTTAATTGTTTGGAAACCTAGCGTTGTGTACTCATTGTTTTTTAGATGTTTCGAGTTTGTAATGTCCGAGTTATACTAGTTTTCTACTTATAGTAAATAAATAGGTGACATGTTTTTATTTAATTTTTTAGAAACAAAACATTTTATTTCCCCTTTTTTATTTGAAATCATTGATAAGAATGATTTCTGCTCTATGATCGAGCCAGACAAAAAAGACTTTACAGCAAGAACCTAAATAAAAAGTAGTGGCCTGCACCTAAAATTCGTCAGCTAATGAGGAAAGAAATATGCCTGATCACTTCTAACTTCCCCTCAGTTCCTGAGCAAAATCAAAGTGCTGCAGCTGGAGCGAGATCGTGGCGCCTGGGACGATCTCTTGCCCGACGCCCGCAGAGAGAAGGAGTCCAGTCTGCAGATGTTAGGGCAGCTGGCCCGCTTCCACAACATCATGTCCAACGAGACCATCGGCACTTTGGCTTTCCTCACATCAGGTGAGCAGGATGAAAGAGAAGGATGCAGACTGAAGAGGATTTCAGGGCCTGTATTCAAAAAGCATCTTAAGGCTAAAATTAGGTCCTTACTTTTAGGTACCTACAGTTTAGGAGAAACTTCTAGAAATAATGGGCATGTCAGTGTCTCAATATTTTTGACTAAGAGTAATTCACAAAGCCCCTGAGCACTAACAATAGCGCCTGGGAAAACTATGAAGATGTCGAGAGGACACCTAACTCACTAAGACCAATCCACAAACGATAGGAAAACGGCAGTTTCTATCATTTTGTTTTGCAGTGTGGCCGGGGAAAACTAATTAATATTCACAGGCACAGACCTGCTGTCACTTATCAACCAATCACTGAGGTTATTGAAAGGAAGCTTGAGCATGAGACCTGAAGTCAGCCATAGGAACGGAGTCTATCTCTTAGCTTAGGAGTTGTCGCTTTTCCTTAGTAAATGTTGGTCTTAGCAGCTATGTGTGATTCATAAGCTTGAATATATACAAGTTTGACGATGGGCGGAATTAAACTATCGTTTTGTTCTTTCGTGTCCCAGAAATAAAGGGTATTTTCGTTCACCCCTTCTTGGCTGAGAGGATCATCTCCATGCTGAACTACTTCCTTCAACACCTAGTAGGGCCCAAAATGGGTGCCCTGAAAGTGAAAGACTTCAGTGAGTTTGACTTCAAACCTCATCAACTGGTCTCTGACATCTGTACCATCTACCTCAATCTGGGGTGAGTGTTCATCAGTGACCTATTTCAGATTTCTTCATTGTTTTCTTTTTTCTCTGTGTGTATGGGTGTATTTCATTCAAAAGGAAAATGCACACACCGTTGGCTTTTTCTGTATTTTTCCAAAAGTTTGGTGTTTTCCAACACTTTATTGGTCGTAACATGTTACCAGAGATGGTCATTTTAATCCTCTGTTTAATAGGGCAGTATTTCATGTACAACTCAGGAAGCATTAAAGTATCCCTGGTGCATTTCTAAAGCCTGAAATCGGGATGTAAAACAATTTGTGCTCTGGTTTTGTAATTGAACTTTCCTTCCCTGTTTTTCAGAAACGAGGAAAACTTTTGTGCGAGTGTCCCAAAGGATGGACGTTCGTATTCCCCAACGCTGTTTTGCCAAACAGCCAGAGTCCTCAAGAAGATAAACAAACCTGGTGAAATGATTGTGTCTTTCAGTCTGCTAGCAGACAAAATTAAGGTAGTTTACACTAAAAGCTTATTCATCTGTTGTGTCCGTAGTAGCTGATCCCTTTGAGTGACTCATCATACTTTTGTATTGATTTCATTTATTTGTAGTCCCTGGCAGACCGACATCAGCAAGAGGAGGAGACGTACTCAGATGCTCCAGATGAGTTCTTAGACCCAATCATGTCCACTGTTATGCTTGACCCTGTAATACTTCCCTCTTCAAACGTCACAGTGGATCGGTCCACAATAGCACGGCATCTCCTCAGGTACCTCACCAAGATTAGCTAATTCTGTAATCGTAACAGGGTATAAGAGCTGCATGTGTGTGTTATCGGCTACCTTCGCATTGGCATGTTAATCTATTATTAAACCTCGCATATCGATTGTTTAACAGACGGGCTGATTTCTAACAAACTGGCCGATAACCGACGTAGCTATGCAAGTTGCAAATGTCCCTGACACATCAGGTTGATCTGATTGGTACATACACTGTCCATATTTAGTTATGCAGGTTTTTCCGTGTTTCCTAAATATCAACTTGCCAAAAGGCTGAAGCACCCATGCATTCACCTAATTGCAACATAACATTTTATAATACACTGTAACACACTGCCACAGGACCTTTTATGATATTCCACAACCACCCTGACGTGATACTTAACTATCTAACTGACCAATCAAACTCCTGTGTCCACACAGCGATCAGACCGACCCTTTCAATCGCAGTCCTCTGACCATGGATCAGATTCGTCCCAACGAGGAGCTCAAACAACAGATCTTACAGTGGCTGGCTGAACACAAGAAAGAGATACAACAGATGGGGCCCAGTGGATAGGTGTCAAGTATTCCAAAATGAACACTACCGCCCCCGCGCTCCCTTTGGCATGCATGCTCCACTTGACTCTGCCATGTGCCCTTAGATTCAGATTTCCAACAATATTTGACAACATCTTGCCATGCAGATCTGCAATGTGCTCAAGCAAAAACACATTTTTGGTTTCTGCAAAGATACAGATTTTATTACATGGAGACCCACTTCCAATATAAGGAATCATGCCCCTGCCCTTTCAACTGCCTGAAAGGTTTTTGTTTTGTTTTGTTTTTGCCATGGAAAAACACCGTCTGCCTGGTCAAGCCACTGAAAGTGCTAGTGGAGAAAGCATAATTTTATGAGTTACTTTTTGCCTTTGGAGTTTTCTTTCCTCGTTATAGAAGAATTACAGTGTTGGATCATATGCTGAACATAAAAGAAGAGTACATTACATATATTTCTAAGGCAATTGCCAGCTACCCTTTTCTGTAAATGTGAGTGTACAATAATTACTTCTGCACCACTTTAACATGTAACACTAAGACGTGCCGTTACACATGCAATAAAATAGGGATGTCATTCAACTAATTTATCTCTACAAATGAAGAGAGAGTATAGAACCATGGAAAAATGTCAGGTTATCCTAGGCCTCACTGACTGAGAAACTATAACTCAAACCACTAGTTTGGTTAAGGTTTTTTATTAACAAGACGCCCTTCTGCTCATGGAAATTAATTTGTAATGATTTTGAAATTATTAAAATGAGTTATTCTGGCCATCAAATGCCATTGGATTTCACTATGGCAGTTTAACTGATTTTAGTTCTCTACTGAGTTTCGATCAGAAATTACCTTGTCATCATCCAGTTTCATGTATGGGAGTAACATTTAAGATTTGTATCAATATTGAGGTGATCTCTGCATATCAAAGAACTGGCAATTTATAACATGTTTCTAAATCCCAGTGTGTTTAAACATACATTAGGCATGATAATGCAGTCTTTCCCATGTAGTTTTGAATTGACCCTTTTTAATGTAGGCATTTTGGAAGTTGGACATTTTATGCATTAGTGCTCGCTCAATAACATTTGGGGTTGTGGCTTTGAATGTAAAGTGTGACATATCTTCAGAAGACAGGAAGGACGTGAGTTACCCCACAACATTAGTTTTAACAAGAACATGACAACATGATTTTAGCTGAAGGATGAATTATTTTCCGGACAATACTTTAGCTTGAGGGCACCTATTCATTTAAGCATTTTTTTCTGTTATTTGTTCTTTTTTTTTCTTCTTTATTTAATCTTTTTGAACCTGCTGGTTGTAAACAGAGTAATACAGCACAGCCACAACAGAATCCTCTTGTTCAAAATTAAGTCAGTATAATCAACTGTATTGAACATTATACAATATGACTTGCCCTTTTGCTTATGATCGAATTATTTTCAACCTGTGCAATTCTATTACATTTCATCTCTAAAAGGTATTGATTTATTCTGGTCATTCTTTTTAAACTGTCTGAATTGTGTTGTGTAAAAAAAGTAACTGTTCATGAATTCAGTGAAATAAAGATGTGTATAATAATAATCACTGCTCTGTTGTCATTTTTTGGCTTTCTAAAGATATATCATTTCTACAATCATGTGCCCAAATGCAGAGAGCCGAATACACACGTTTTCTGAGGTATTTGGACAAAGTGGAAGCCTTTAATAGATTCCTGATTTATGTTTGGACAATCAATCATGGTTGTCACACCAGTCTACTGTGCTGCCCTGTGTGCTGCATTTCGTCATCTGAAATCCTTCATAACACTGAAATGCCTTTTAACACAGAATCCCTCAATATGAAGTAGCATCCTACTGTTTTGTTCCAGCAGCTAAAGATTAAATACAATTTCTCTCTTGATTCTCCACAATAACAGCTGTATATTTGTTTTATCATCTGAACAATAATGTATAACATACTGTAGCATTTCTCAACTGTAGCATTTCTCAACAGGCCATCTATCACAGGCCAGGACACGGTATATAGTATAAGAAATGAATAGATTTTGTAATAACATTTAAAAACAACATTGTCTGCTACAGACAGAGAAAACAGGACTATAATGAGTGTGTATAACAAAGGATGAACTTAAGGTATGCAGTACATTTACAAACATAAATCATACCTTATCCAAAATGCAGAAAACTAAAGGATAAAGCCATTCTCTGAAATATAAAGAGAAAGATTGGAAAATGCACTCCAACACCAGAGGAGCAGAGATGTCCTCCACAATCTAAAGATAAACATGAGATCATCAACAAAGAGATCATCACCTGTGCCACATGTCTTTCATGTCCAAGCTTCTGACATGAGAATGATGCTTTGAATGAATAACTAACCTTTACAATTAACATGTTAGTTTAGACCACCCGGTAGTATTTCGTGCATATTTGGCAATACAATTATGGGATGCTGAGAAATATTTGAGAGAGAAAAAAAAAGCATAACTGTGGTTGTAGTTATTATAATGCCAATGTTGTTCATCTCGGTTCCTTTCCCAGAGGGTTGCGAGTGTGAGGGGGAGAGAAAGATTTTAAAATATTTCACACACATTCCTCGTAAAAATGTAAATAATTTTATAATTACTGAAAAGTAAAATGAGTACATTGTGTCATGATTTAAAACACAAAAATATCAGGAGCTCATACCGATCTTACAAAGAGAGGGACAAAATGACAAAGAACACTGTATGCCACCGTGCCAGGGACAATGACTTCGTATGACTAACACCTATAAACACATGCACTTTCACTAACTCAAATCCAGTCAAGAATATGTGGCAGGTTGGGCAACGCCTCCACAGTTAGTCCCCCAGGCAACCTGACCTCCCAGGTGCAATGCGTTGAGTAATGGCAACACCGATTGGCTGGCGAGCTCATGTGTTGATGTATAAGTCCGTGGTATAGCACCAGTAGATACTCTTTGCCTACCTGTTGTGTTTGCTTCCGGGGTGCCCCATTAGTTGGAATGGTGGGGTGGCTTTCTTATCTGGCACGTTCAGACGAATGCTAATTAAGGTAAGCCACTTTTGGCGTTTAGCCACATCGGCCAGTGCTAGACCGTTTCATAGGTTTTAATACTGCTGTGTTACATGTCTGCAGTGGGATTAATTTGCGGTTACTAGCAAGGCTAGTGTTACATTGCGTGGATACCGGGTGCTCAGTGGGAATCAGCTGGAGGTAGGCTGATTCGTTTAATCATACCGCGCTGTGTTTTCTACGTGCACTTTTAAGGCATGAATGACAATACTATTTGTATTCTTTGTTGCGTTAGCCGGAGCAGAGCTTCCATAGCTGCGTTCGTGGCCTGTTCCTGAGGCTGCAGTAATTGCTGCTCGGTCTACAACGCAGAGACCCAACAAGTGTCCCCGCTCCACTTCAAGGCTGCTGTTCTGTGTGACTGTATTAGTACATGTTTTCTTGTCGGTGTCCCTATTGGTATTACGCATGTACGGGGCTTGCTCTGGTGATGCTGCTGTCCATTTCCGCCTGACCTTGTATAGCCTGTTCCTTGACATTCATGCATGATTTCGTTCGTTTATTTTGCTTTTGCGCATGATTCTGTTTTGTTTGGTTCTTTTACGTAAGCGCACGATCCCGTTTATTTGTTTATTTTGCTTAGTGCATGATCTCGTTTGGTTGCTGCTTTGCTTTAGCGCATGATTGTTTTGTTGGTTGGTTTCTTTTGTGTTAGCGCATCTGCTTGGTCTGTGTCTTTACATTAGTGCATGATCTCTGGTGCTTTAGTGCATTCTGTTTTGTTTCTTTGATTTACTGCCTGTTTTGTTAATTGTGGTTGTGGGACTGGCTTGCTCATCACATAACCTAAGTCTGCTTCTCGAAGTGTGTGTGTGTGTGTGTGTATGTGTGTGTCTGTGTGATTTGAAGTACTACAGGTCACTGTTATCAGGACTGTTCGTTCCTGCTGGCCGCCCCTGAGGCTCCAGTGGACTGCCAGAGGTCCTCTGTCCCTAACCCTCCTGCCCAAAGCTAAGTAGCTATCCATAGCGCAGCGCAGGGTAGTTACTTCGGCTACCCTTAATGCCTCTTGGTTGATATTGCTAATTCCAGTGCCTCTCTACCCCTCTCCTCTCCCTGGACAGGTGCAGTGGGTGCTACCCGAGCGACAGGCGGACCCCCAGGTGGTGGAGCTCCCCCCTCTCACTTTTCCCTTGCTGTGAGCACAACGGTTGCCCTACTTTGCAGTGCATATTTGTTTCCATACACGTGTGGTGTGCCTTTTGGGCCTCTCCCCTCCCCCTATCGGGAAGTCCTGCTCGCCGTGGTAAGCCCTTGCCCTGCTCCACCTACACTATCCCAGGCTACTGGCCCATCAGCAAAGCTTCGACCCGTCTCGCAGACTCCTTATTGGGGCCCTAGCCTATCGAATGCCATTTCCATCTGTATGTCTATGGCTGGAAGTACTACATTAGTTGCTATGTGTGCTATGATATGCAGGTGTGTCTAAAACAGCCCTATATGGTCAGTTGTGTGAGAGGCAACGGCCCTTGTTGAACTTGTTCTGTATTTGTCCTGTCCTGTTTTATTATTCTCCTGACGCCTGTTAATAAATGATTATTTATGGAATTCCTGTCTCTTGCCAATGAGTGTTACGAACTTGTTTGCCTTGTTATATGTGAGGTAAGATAAAGTCTATTCCTGGGGTGACTCCCTAGGTGGCGTAGTCGACATCTAGTATCTTGTCCAAATTTCCTCGCCACTGTCACATTTGGCGTAGCCGGCAGGATCACACTCTATAAAGGCAGAGACACGGGTTCCATGATTTGTGCTGGTTATTTGTGATTTTGGTTTGTTTTCATCCAGGCTGAACTTTTGAACCTGGGGTGAGTACTCTTTGTGGCAGCAACAGAACAGCAGCCTTCGTTCCAGGCCCCCCCCCCCCCCAATAAGCATCAGTGGTAGGCTATCTTTGACGTTTTGGTTTTCGTGTAATAGCACAGCTCTCCTTGTTAGCATGGAGGAGGAGGTGCAACAGTTGAGAGATGTAATTGCAGAACTGAGGGCGGATAATGAGCGTCTTCGCCAAGAACGTGCTCCTCCAGTTGAGCCAGTGCCGGCGCCAGCACCTGAGCCCAGACCCGCATCCTCCACGGTCACCGAGCGGCTCGTAGTTATTCCTCGAGATCGAAAGTGTCCCCTTTTCAATGGTAAAAATGGCATTGATGTAACCGAATGGGTAGAGGAAGTGCAGGCCTGTATGCGCGCTCGCCATCTTTCTGCTGCTGATCAGGCATTCTTTATTTTCGATCACTTGGAAGGGGAGGCGAAGGACGAAATTAAGTTTCGTTCTGGCATAGAGCGATCAGACGCCACTAAAGTGTTGAGCATACTAAAAGAGTTGTATGGTTGTAGTCAGTCATACGTGACCCTCCAGCAAGCCTTTTTCTCCAGACGGCAACAGGAGGGGGAAACACTGCAGGAGTTTTCCCTAGCCCTGATGGCTTTGATGGAGCAAGTCAAACAGTGTGCCCCCAGTGGTGTGCCTAATGCCGATGTGCTTCTCCGTGACCAATTTGTTGAGCATGTCCTGGACAGTGCTCTCCGTAGGGAACTGAAGCAGCTCATCCGCCGCCAACCACTGGCTACTCTGCTGGACGTGCGTAAGGAGGCCATTAGGTGGGAAAGAGAGGGATTTCCCGGTGGGGCTAGAGAGCGCAGTTTCTCCCTTCCAGCGGCCTATGGCATACAATATGGGGTGCAGGGCCGTTCTCGCCAAGCTTCCCCCGTATCTTCACGGGATAGCGAGTGGGGAGAGTTGAAGGAGCTGTTGAAGCAACAGCAGGAACAGCTGAACCAGCTCACTCAGACTGTGACCTCTATGCAGAACCCTCCGGCCTATAGCCGGCCCCCACGCAATGGTCCCTTGATATGTCGACGGTGTCAACAGCCCGGACATTTTGCCAGGGAGTGTGATGAGGAGAGAGTTCCCTTTGGCGCTAGAGCTAGTTCCACCTCTGGTCCACCTCCCCGTATAGGGAGATCATCCCGAACTTCCCACCAGCCGGAAAACTGACGCCCACTGAGCTACCGAGCCACCGCTCAGTTGGGGTACCCACAGGCTCACAGGGTCAGGAGGCATTTAAACTTATGTCATCATGTCCAAACATTAATGTCTTGATGGGGGGTGTCACTGTTTCTTGTTTATTGGATACAGGGTCGATGGTATCCACTGTAACCGAGGGTTTCTTTCTGCAACAGTTTGAACCATGGGGTCAGGAACGTCTCCAATCATGCCATTGGCTTCAGCTTAAAGCTGCCAATGGCCTAACTATTCCCTATATTGGCTACCTGGAGTTGGAGGTAGTTTTATGCGGTAAAGTAATGCCACGTTGTGGTATCTTAGTAGTAAAGGACCCTTCCGGATGCCCACCTGCTGTCCCGGGGATCCTAGGTATGAACGTGATTAGCCGGTGTTACCACGAACTCTTTGGGGCACATGGCCCTTCTCTTTTTGACTCTCCCCCTGTGTCCCAAGCTCCCGGTCCGGTCGTCGAGGCATTACAGCAGTGCCACATGTCAGCAATCCAGGCTCCAAGAATCCACATTGGGGCTGCCCGAGTCAGAGGCCCTCGGGCGGTGCGCATAGCTGGGGGTACCATGCAGTTCGTGGCCAGTACGTGTTCGGGGCAGCTGTCAGGTCAGACCGCGCTTTTTGAACCCCCTGATTCGGGATTGCCGGCAGGGCTACTTGCGTCGCCGTGTTTGGTCCAAGTTAGGAGAGGCACGACCTATGTTCCTATTGTCAATGTAGGCTTAACTGAAGTCCTCCTTTATCCTCGCGTTAGCCTTGGTTCCTTGAGCAATGCAGAGGTCATCAGCCTACCACCCGGGGTTTCAGAGGTTCGGTCTATCACCGCCACCCTGTCCTCACAGGAAGCCACCAGCCCTGTGCCAGATAGGATTGAAGCGGTGGATCTGTCCGCTTTGTCTGAACAGGAACAGTCGGAGGCGAGGAGTCTGTTGCGAAGGTATAGTTCCGTTTTTGCTGGTCATGATGGTGACTTGGGTTGCACCAATCTAATCGCCCATGACATCCCACTACTTGACGATACACCGGTTCGGCAACGACACCGGCGTATCCCACCCACGGATTACGAGGCGGTCAAATCACACATCAACCAGCTCCTAGAGTCGCAGGTAGTGAGGGAGAGTAGCAGTCCTTATGCGTCCCCTATAGTTATTGTCAAAAAGAAAGATGGCAGCTTGCGCATGTGCGTAGACTACCGTCTACTGAACAGTAGGACGCGTAAAGACTCTTTCCCGTTACCTCGTATTGAGGAGAGCTTGGATGCCCTTGCAGGGGCCCAGTGGTTTTCCACGCTGGACCTGGCCAGTGGGTACCATCAAGTCCCCGTCTCAGAACAGTCTAAGCCCAAAACGGCATTCTGTACGCCATTTGGTCTCTTTGAATGGAATAGAATGCCTTTTGGGCTTTGCAACGCTCCAAGCACCTTCCAACGCTTGATGCAGCGAATGTTTGGGGATCAACAGTGCCAGTCCTTGCTCCTCTACTTGGATGACATTGTTGTCTTTTCTACCTCTGTCGCCCAGCATCTACAGCGATTGGAAGTCGTTCTCAGTCGTCTCCACAAAGAGGGCCTGAAAGCCAAGTTGGAGAAATGCCATTTCTTTCGCCAGCAGGTTGGTTACCTCGGCCACGTGATCTCAAATGAGGGAGTGTCAACCGACCCAGCTAAGATCGAGGCAGTGGCGATGTGGCAGCGGCCCCGTCACATCTCAGAGTTGCGCTCCTTCCTTGGGTTCGCAAGTTACTACCGGCGCTTCGTGGAGGGCTTTGCAAAACTGGCAGGTCCCCTGCATAAATTAGTGGCAGCCCTCTCCGGGACAAAGTTAAAACGGGGATCCCGCCAGGCTATTGACTCTGCGTGGACTGCCCAATGTGAAGAGAGCTTTGAGGCCTTGAAAGCAAGATTGGTATCAGCACCGGTTCTGGCGTACGCCGATTTCTCTCTGCCCTTTGTCTTGGAGATTGACGCTAGTCATTGTGGTCTCGGAGCAGTCCTCTCCCAGGAACAGGAGGGAGTGGTTCGGCCCGTGGCTTATGCTAGCCGAGGACTCCGGCCCACTGAGCGCAACATGGATAATTACAGCTCCATGAAGTTGGAATTCCTTGCGCTCAAGTGGGCCATGACGGAAAAGTTCAGGGAGTATCTACTGGGACACAAATGTGTTGTCTTCACTGATAACAACCCTTTAAGCTACCTCCAGTCTGCCAAGTTGGGAGCTACGGAACATCGTTGGGCGGCCCAACTTGCGGCCTTTGATTTTGACATCCGTTACCGTCCTGGTCGCATTAATCAAAATGCAGATGGCCTCTCAAGGCAGTATATATCCGGGGTGAGTCTGGGTGAGCACCTCATCCCGGGGACCCAGGTCCCAAACTGCCTACAGCAGGCTTTGGCACCGACCCTAGTAGCGTCTGCCACTCAGTCTGCGATGGCTGTCTTCCCAGGTCACTCTCCCTCTGGTATCCGCTCCATGCAGGAGACTGATCCCTTTTTGAAGGAGGTCTTGCTGTTCTGGAGAAGAGGATCGCCACCTACCGCAGAAGAGCGCCGACAGGCCCTTAAACCAGTTCTGGGTTTTCTACGCCAGTGGGACCGGTTGGTTGAAAAAGAGGGAGTATTACATCGTCAGGTTTTCCGTACCGATGGGGGAGAGGAAGGCTTGCAGCTTCTCCTACCCGCAGCCCTCAAACCACAAATTTTGTGGCAGCTGCACCAGGACCATGGCCACCAGGGTGCTGAGCGTACTGCGGAACTGGTACGCCAGCGATGTTATTGGCCCGGTCTGATTGCCGACGTTAAGCAGTGGTGTAGGGAATGTGATCGGTGCCAAGTCGCTAAAGACTCTGGCACCGTCCCCCACAGCTTTATGGGTCATCTGCTGGCATCTAGGCCAAACGAAATCGTGGCCATTGACTTCACACAGCTGGAGCCAACACGAAATGGGGTCGAAAACGTGCTTGTGATGACTGACGTGTTCAGTAAGTACACACAGGTAATCCCTACACGGGACCAGCGAGCCCGGACAGTCGCCCAGGTGCTTCTACATGAGTGGTTCTACAGGTTTGGTGTGCCGAGCCGCATCCATTCGGATCAGGGTAGATGCTTCGAAAGCCACCTGATTCAGCAGCTCTGCTCACTGTATGGCGTGGTGAAGTCCCGCACCACGCCATACCACCCTGCAGGTAACGGCCAGTGTGAGCGGTTCAATAGGACCCTCCACAACCTCTTGCGCACCTTGCCGGTTACCCGGAAACGTGACTGGACTGAATGCCTCCCACAGGTTGTGTACTGTTACAATACCACGCCTAACCAAGTCACAGGGGAGGCCCCTTACCTTTTAATGTTTGGTCGGGAACCCATTCTGCCCTTAGATTTTCTCCTGGGACGTGTACAGGAACCGATAGCAGGGACTGTACAGGACTGGATGGTGGAGCACCAGGCACGGCTTAGGGTGGCCTTTGGGGGGGCGCAAGAGCGTTTGCGTGCAGCGGCAGGTCGTCGGAAAGAACGGCATGACCACCGGGTGCGTGAGGTACCTCTGCAGGTAGGCCAGCTGGTCTACCTTCGTGACCACAGTGCTCGGGGTAGGCACAAAATCCAGGACCTTTGGAGTCCTGTAACCTACCAGGTACTTAAGGCACCTCTGGGAGAGGGAGCTGTTTACACGATCGCCCCGGTAGACCACTTGCACAAGGCAAGGACGGTCCACCGTGACCTATTAAAAGCTAAAGTCACCTCGGTCGCTAGAGCTCGACAGCCCGAGGCTATAGTCCCAAGAGCCTCATTCACACCTTCTGACGATTCCTCTAGGGAGGAGGACCTATGGCTCAGAGTGCTGGACCCACCCCCAGTCCCCTCGGTGGACACAATCCCATCTGTGCCCTATGGGGCCTTTGGCGCAACACCCTTAGAGGAGGCACAGGGTTCTGAGGACCTTGTTATACAGGACGGGAGTCTATCAGCCCCTGAACCTTTACGCCGGACTGCACGTGCCACAGCTGGTCGGCACTCGAACCCGCACCATCTCCCAACGGCTGCTGCAACCAAGGAGAGGGATTAGGTACCTCAACTGTTTGGGCCCAGTGCCGGCCAGTCGGTAGCAGGTTGCATGTTAAATTCACCGATCGTCGTCGGGGCGTCGACTCAAAAAGGGGGGGGTAGAATGTGGCAGGTTGGGCAACGCCTCCACAGTTAGTCCCCCAGGCAACCTGACCTCCCAGGTGCAATGCGTTGAGTAATGGCAACACCGATTGGCTGGCGAGCTCATGTGTTGATGTATAAGTCCGTGGTATAGCACCAGTAGATACTCTTTGCCTACCTGTTGTGTTTGCTTCCGGGGTGCCCCATTAGTTGGAATGGTGGGGTGGCTTTCTTATCTGGCACGTTCAGACGAATGCTAATTAAGGTAAGCCACTTTTGGCGTTTAGCCACATCGGCCAGTGCTAGACCGTTTCATAGGTTTTAATACTGCTGTGTTACATGTCTGCAGTGGGATTAATTTGCGGTTACTAGCAAGGCTAGTGTTACATTGCGTGGATACCGGGTGCTCAGTGGGAATCAGCTGGAGGTAGGCTGATTCGTTTAATCATACCGCGCTGTGTTTTCTACGTGCACTTTTAAGGCATGAATGACAATACTATTTGTATTCTTTGTTGCGTTAGCCGGAGCAGAGCTTCCATAGCTGCGTTCGTGGCCTGTTCCTGAGGCTGCAGTAATTGCTGCTCGGTCTACAACGCAGAGACCCAACAAGTGTCCCCGCTCCACTTCAAGGCTGCTGTTCTGTGTGACTGTATTAGTACATGTTTTCTTGTCGGTGTCCCTATTGGTATTACGCATGTACGGGGCTTGCTCTGGTGATGCTGCTGTCCATTTCCGCCTGACCTTGTATAGCCTGTTCCTTGACATTCATGCATGATTTCGTTCGTTTATTTTGCTTTTGCGCATGATTCTGTTTTGTTTGGTTCTTTTACGTAAGCGCACGATCCCGTTTATTTGTTTATTTTGCTTAGTGCATGATCTCGTTTGGTTGCTGCTTTGCTTTAGCGCATGATTGTTTTGTTGGTTGGTTTCTTTTGTGTTAGCGCATCTGCTTGGTCTGTGTCTTTACATTAGTGCATGATCTCTGGTGCTTTAGTGCATTCTGTTTTGTTTCTTTGATTTACTGCCTGTTTTGTTAATTGTGGTTGTGGGACTGGCTTGCTCATCACATAACCTAAGTCTGCTTCTCGAAGTGTGTGTGTGTGTGTGTGTATGTGTGTGTCTGTGTGATTTGAAGTACTACAGGTCACTGTTATCAGGACTGTTCGTTCCTGCTGGCCGCCCCTGAGGCTCCAGTGGACTGCCAGAGGTCCTCTGTCCCTAACCCTCCTGCCCAAAGCTAAGTAGCTATCCATAGCGCAGCGCAGGGTAGTTACTTCGGCTACCCTTAATGCCTCTTGGTTGATATTGCTAATTCCAGTGCCTCTCTACCCCTCTCCTCTCCCTGGACAGGTGCAGTGGGTGCTACCCGAGCGACAGGCGGACCCCCAGGTGGTGGAGCTCCCCCCTCTCACTTTTCCCTTGCTGTGAGCACAACGGTTGCCCTACTTTGCAGTGCATATTTGTTTCCATACACGTGTGGTGTGCCTTTTGGGCCTCTCCCCTCCCCCTATCGGGAAGTCCTGCTCGCCGTGGTAAGCCCTTGCCCTGCTCCACCTACACTATCCCAGGCTACTGGCCCATCAGCAAAGCTTCGACCCGTCTCGCAGACTCCTTATTGGGGCCCTAGCCTATCGAATGCCATTTCCATCTGTATGTCTATGGCTGGAAGTACTACATTAGTTGCTATGTGTGCTATGATATGCAGGTGTGTCTAAAACAGCCCTATATGGTCAGTTGTGTGAGAGGCAACGGCCCTTGTTGAACTTGTTCTGTATTTGTCCTGTCCTGTTTTATTATTCTCCTGACGCCTGTTAATAAATGATTATTTATGGAATTCCTGTCTCTTGCCAATGAGTGTTACGAACTTGTTTGCCTTGTTATATGTGAGGTAAGATAAAGTCTATTCCTGGGGTGACTCCCTAGGTGGCGTAGTCGACATCTAGTATCTTGTCCAAATTTCCTCGCCACTGTCACATTACATGCCGTAAGCTAATGCACTCACACACACACACACACACACTCTCTCTCTCTCTCTCTCTCTCTCTCTCTCTCTCTCTCTCACACACACACACACACACAGTATCTGATTATTTTAAAAGTAGATGTATAGCCTACTCCAGAAACACTACTGATAATGCGTTATTATAGTTTTTTTTATTAAAGTGTATTTCCCCTTGTACAATTTCTTTCCGGACTCCTTCAGTTTTTAGGATGACCAAATATCCATTATTTAAAAATTAATTTAACTACGAGTATGTTACGATCTTAAACTTAACAGCGAATAATCTAATTTGAATTCTAATCAATTTTTGCATGTAGAGGAAAAAGATTGATAAATGGTATTTCCAGGACCACTTTGATGGACTTAATAATAATAATAATAATAATAATAACAATGAGAAAGATACAGCTGCATTGTAGCTGATGTTACATTAGCTCCAAGCGAATCATTTGAAACTTAATTACATTTGCAATATTGGTACTTATATCTTTGTTCCCGGGTATTGCCCTGGAACATGTATATGATATTAGCAAGAGTACATTGGAACAAGAGCGTGAAGAAACTCGTAGTCGGGGCTTACACTTTTTCCACCCCAAAACATGAATAGATCATAGTTTTGTATTGAGTGTTGTGTCAGATTTTTGAAAGTGCAGGTTTCGGGTAACGCCCACTGAGTTCCCTGATCCTCGGACAGGCAGGCAGAGTGTAAAATGGCGCACAGCTGTCGGTGGCGGTTCCCTGCTCGGCCCGGAGGGAGCACCAACTCGGGCACCGGGAAGAGAGCGGGCCGAATCCGGGTCACCGCGTCCCTCCGAAATGATACTGCGGCTCATACGAACACAGTTGGGCTAAGACACGGTTTCGATGCGGCGGTACAAGTCTCCTCTGCAATCGAGAGCAACCTGCAGAAATTTCGGGATGTTTTGGGGGAGTCAAGCGGGTCCAGTAGCGGGGAGGTAAGCAAGACCCCAGCTAACTAAGCTAGCTACAGCTCTAGCCAACGTTAGCTTACTTGTGATTTTTATTTCATATCAGCTATTCAGATACATTGCATGTCAGGGCGCAGTCTTGTCAACAGCTCATGTCATTACCTTGTAACAACTTCTGTGGCTTGAACGAGCAAGCGTAACCACAAATCTAGTAACATGCTCTCATCCATGTGCTGTTTTTCTGCTCAGTGGGGACTGGGACTGTTTGCAGAGCAATGTTGGCTAGTTGGCTACTTAGATAGAGAGATCTCTTAAGCTTGCTAGTATTGGCTAACACTGGTGAGAATGTTAGCGTTAATGATAGCGGTGAGGGTTAACATAACAGCCAAAGAATAACATTAAACTGACGTTACCTTGTATAACGTTAGCTTAATTAACAAAGGCCAGATCTGTTGTCTACTTAGTACACTTAATAACCACCAGTTTTTTTTAATATTACTGAAACGTTAAATTTATATATAAATGCGCTTTAACGTACATTGGTAGCCTTCCAGTTAACACACCATAACATGAACACTCTAACTCGATTCACTGTTAAATTCTATAGCTTGCAAACGAGAGAGCATCGTTAGGAAAGCTGTATTTGTCATTGCTTTGGATTTGACAGTATTGCCTTGAGCTCACCATGTCTATGCATCAACAAAGTTAGCTAAGTAACTACTTAGTTTGTGATGGATCATTTGGCTTCATAGTGAAAACCACATCCAAGGCTTTGCATGATAAACTGATGGAGAACCCTACCTTATGAAATGTGATTTGGCTGGAAGTACCTGATGTGCGTAAGCTAAATTAGCTAACAAGCTATCCAGTTTCACAGCTAGCCAGACTTCAGAGAAGTATCCCTAGTCAGATGAAGTCCCTCAACGCAAAACATTTCAAATCACTGAATGCTCGGTATCCGAATTTAAATTTGTGTAATTTATAAATAGACCTGTAACACAGTTATATGATGTTTAACGTATGCGCGTGCCAACTATATGGGATGTAGGTCTTCGAGGATTGAGACCTTATGTCAGAATTAACTTGGTTTTATTGGAGTTACATGAAGTAGCTAGATATCCTAGTCAAGTATGTTGATTCCATAATGTTTCTAAATCTATAACAATATCGCCTCATATTGATCAAAACAAATGTTTCTCAACTAGCACGAGATAGCTAGTTCGCTCGACAGAATGACTTCTGAGTTGCGGGGAAGAGCGCTAGCTGGCATCATTAGCTAGCAATCTGCTACTATCAAATGCTACAGCGTTGCTGCATTTTTCTTATCCATACCGACTATTATTTTTAGCCAGCATTATATTTTGTGAACTATTTATAAGCTATTTTGAGGATTTCTTCATTATACTTGGCCTCTTCTTCAGGACCGTTATGTACCACGCTAACTGTCGTAGCAACTGTTAGCTACCAAGCTATTGCTGATGCATAGGAAAATGGGAGGTGGACATGTTTTTTTCGTCCTCACTCAGTGCGTAGTACCAAAATAATTTCAGAGATGGCCACACAGGAGAATGTGAATGAGCGATCGTCTAACAGCCATGTAAACTTTTATTGTATGCAAGAAATTGGGACGGTAATATGTTTTGTTGCGGGAAAAGAAAGCAGTAGTTTGGAATCAAGCGGTCTGCCAGTCAATGTTACAATAACACCGCGCGGTTTGAGTGACACAATTATGTGGGGGTGTGTTACTGCTTACAACCATCTTCCCTTCTCACCATCATGCACGGTAGTGGGAGCACAAGGCGGTGCTGTTTGACATTGCATCTGTTGTGAAGATACTGTTTGAGGTGATTCAAATCTTTAGGGGAATGTAAATTAAAGAATAATGAAACAGAATATGCTAGATTGTAAAAAGCGCCTGTTAGGAACGCCTTAGCCTTAGAAGTTTTGTGAATAATAATAATAATAATAATAATAAAAGGTCAACCTACAAGCACGTGTGTGCACTAGTTACTTGATTGATCTCTCAAGCTGTCTAAAATGCACCATTCAAGATGTGTAGATTATTTTACTTCAGGGGAATTTATAAATGAGTGTTCATTTGTTTAAATTAAGGGCTGTTGAGTAGAATACCATTCAGTTTGATGATAAGTATGCACATTTCTTAATGTGTAACTAAGGTGTAAAGCATACACCAGTGGAATTGGTGGCAGAGCATAGATGTGGTAAAAAAGGAGTTTACTCTATCAACACATTAGGGTTAAACCAGATGGAAACTCATTGATTGTAAGTAACACTGAAATCTGTCTCAATTTAGGGTGCTTTGCTAAGATTTACTTTTGCAGTTGTGCCCTCTGCAACCTCGAATACTACTACAAAGCAAGGACACAGACAGTCCAAAATCCTCATGGAACTTGCAGCTTGTAAAAAGTTGCAGACGCAGCGTTGTGATTTCATTCAGAGGGGGTTGTTGTGCCTGGGTCGGATTGTGTGGCTCATCACAGCCTGCTGAGCTCAGGGAGCAACATGAGGCCAACGCGCTCAGTGCCCCTCCTTAGTGGCTGACTAGCATGGAAAGCACAAAGCTCACTGAACTTCTGTGTTGTGTGGTTTCGCAGGCCTTGACAGTTGAGCATCCTGCACTCGGGCAGTGAAATCAGGACTTGTGCCTGCTAAACCCTGCAAGCACTGCCCGAACAAAATAAGACACCTCTCTGTTTCCAAAACAGTTTTATCCTCACAGTTTTATCTGTCAGTTAATTCTGTAATGATTCTTTGGTCTACTGACCAACTTTTGCTGAGATTGTGTTATCTACAATTCTATTTGTGTTGGAACTGTTGCACTCAGCCACATTAGGATGCAAGGAAAAGGATGATGTATGCCTATGGCTTAGGCTACTGTTACAATTCAGCATCTGCTTGCACATCTTAAAAGGATCTCCCTTCTCTTCAAAAGATCATAATCAGTAGCAAATGCAAATGCTAGGGAGTGTGGGAGGGGTTAGGGGGTAGGGGGGGATGGAGACTGAATAGATGGAGCACATGCTTGCTCTGCCCCACTGGCTTCAGCCGGCAGAGAAGAGTCCAGCAGGTGTTTGCCCTATTTCTCTAAAGAAGCTCCAGCCCTGGCCCCCACCTCCCCCACTCCTCCCCTTCCCAGACGGCACGCGGGGTAGGAGCAGGAAGCTTTGTGTCTGCTTTTATTCCTCAGCTTGTGAGGCGCGAGTGGCTGCCCCGGCGCAGATGCAGATATCAAAGGGTGCAGGGCAACTTTCACTCCCCCCCTGCCCCCCACCTCACCCCTCTCCCCTGGGTGGCTGGCTCACTCGTGGGGCCCTCCCATCCACGGGGCTTTATTTTGGCTTTATGGAACCACGCCACGCCAGCAGTGTGGCCTCCTTTGATAGGGTTAGGGGCTGGTCTCCCTCTTAAAGCTCTCTCGTGCGCGCCAGGCGCATCTCCCAGCATCCAAGCAAATGGACATGTCTGCATAGAAAAGTTGTTTGCTTTTATCTAGGGTTGTTTCTACACATGCTTTTCAGGCACACACAAACAATCAAAACACAAAAGTCACTGTGGAAGTATAGCTCTTTGGTTTAGTTGGAGGAAACGGAAGCAAATTATAAGCTATGTTATAACACATTAAGTAACTAAACCATACAAAAATGAACTAAATTAAAATAGACAAACTAAATAAATTGCTAAAACCTCCTTAAAAGGTTTGTAGGTGGAAATACTGGTGGCTCTTTGACTTGACAGAAGGAGAAGTGTGAGAAAAGAGCTTGCCCTCCCATTCTGGAGTATGCTGCCGTTTTATGAGCCCCATGGATGAATGACCCCGATAACAAGCTTTGTTCCTCTCTCCTTCTCCCTTTTTTTGTGAGTGGTGTTTGGTGGCCCCGGTGCTGGGCAAGTGTTGCTTGCCATGTGTTTGGGCAAGGCGTTAGAGCTGGCTATGCCTTAGTGGTACAGTGGGGAGAAGAAGAGTGTTTCCGTAATCTGATCTGAGTTTCCCCTTCTTTATTTTGCTATTTGTGACTGCTCTCTTCCCCACTCCTGTTGTCTCCAAGCTTTCATGAATGACTCAAGCTGTTTGCAGACATTGCACACATGTACACATTCTCTCTCTCTCTCTCTCCCTCTCTCTCTCTCTCTCTCTCCACTTCTGTCTTTCCCTCTGTCTTTCATGCTTTCTTAATATGCTCCCTTTCTTTTTCCTTATCTCTTTCTTTCATGCTGTGCTACCGCCATTCTTTTTCTTACTTTTGTTCTCTAACTTGCTCTCTCACATCACCAAAACATTTAGTACTAACATGCAGCACTACTCATTGTGACTAAGCACATGTCTATGTTGTTGACATGTTTCAGTGGCTTGCTCTGTCGGGCCTGGCAGGATGTGGTTTATGTATTGAATAGGTTCTTTCTGACATAATAGGTGAGTGTTGTTTCACTGTAGTTTTTCTAAGCGACGTCTCAGTCTCAGATCAGCAGCACAAGGTTGTTTACATTTTTCGCTCCTCTGTTCCCTGGCGTCACAAGATGTTGTTGTTTACATGCTGCAGGGTCTCCCTCTCTCTCTCTCTCTCTCTCTCTCTCTCTGTCTGACCTGCTGTTGGATGTTTGTGTGTGGGAGTGTCTCCCTCTCTGCGTGGCTTTTTGGTACACACATGTGGAAGGGAGCCCCTCTTTGAAATGCTGTAGAATCTAGTTATTTACATGTTGCACCGCCTGCTTCTCTGAAGTTGTGCAGGATGTGGTTTTAACAGCCTGGGGTTTGCATACTTTGCTGCCGCGTCGCGTGGGATGTGTTCATGTGTTTCACAGTTGGGTGGAAGAACACTTCACAAGTGCAACTTTGAAGTGTTGGTGAATGTTTACATGATACACAGCGTCTGTCCCTGCAGCTGAACATGGAATTAAAGGTTATAATTTGCATTTGGTGCCTCGCTCTGACGTAGCAGGATGCTGTTTACATGTCAGTGGGACTGCAGTTGTGTCTCCCACACATGCAATCAAAAAGGGGAAAGGAGAGTGTGAAAGAGAGGGTTGTTAAGAGCAGTGGTAAGGAGTTCTTTAGTGCAGTGAGCTTCCCAAGGACATCAGAAAAAAAAGGATGACCCTTTTTCTGACTGTTGCTAGACTGGGTTATGCCTCCTCTTGAGGTATAAATGTGATTCATTACCTGTCCAGCAAACCATTTAAAACAGAAGGCTGAAGGAAGAAATTAAGGCCAGAGGCAACACTGATTGATGGGAAATGTTTTGTTTTGTGTTCCACCTGACGTATAAAATGGTGAAGGAAATGCTTCTCTTCATACACTCTGTCAATCCAATCAATGCTCATCCTCACATCCACCTGGAAACAGCAGTCATACATTTTTCGCAGCAGTGAATTTGTACTGGTATTTACGTTTGATTCCAAATTTACCATTGACCTCCGAGGGGCCATCAGGGACAGCCAAGGAGCTGCAAATGGCCCTGGGGCCGCACTTTGCCCAGGTCTGCTCTAAAGATTAGTTCATAGACCTCAGGCGGCTTGATTACATTGTGATTGTTTTCTAATATTCAGGACAGGCAGTGTGGATAGAAGGGATGATGCTTGTTGCTGAAACCGAGAACTGCTGTGCCCATATGGGCAGACATGAGCTGGTGGCGATAACTCGCACCCAGTCTTAACTTTCAAGCCTGGGGCACTTATGCAACCTGGGTCCCGTACACAACCAAACTTTGCCAGAAATGTTGCTTTCGGCTAAGCTACTAGTTCCATCGCTCCTACTTGACGACAAGTGTCAAATCAAAGCAGGTCATACTGACACAGATCATCAGATTTGCCAGAAATGTGGGGAACGGCAGGGAAACAAACAGTCGCTCCTTTTTGCCTGGTCTCCTCTCTTCTCTTTTTCCATAAGCTGCCTGTGAGGATGATGAAAATGCAGTTCATTAGAGAACATAATGCTCCATATAGACATGCAGTTCAGCCAGGATTGCCGCGACCTTACAAGATATTAGTCATCTCGTCAGATGCTTGAGCAGATGTGACAGCTGCGTCAGAGAAACATGAAATGTAAATTGATGTTTCATTCTTTGAAACAACCACTTGGTGTTCTTGATAGCCACTTTAGTCCCTGAAGGCTTCCCGTCCCCCGCCTTTGCTATAGTTTCCATTGATGTGTTCTGATATCAGTTTTCTTTACCATACATTAAAGACCTAGGCCTTATATAGTGCCGCTGGATCTCATGAATATAAATGAATGAGCTGTCAACAGTAATTGACCTTTTCTTGAAGTTGACCGTTTGCAAACGTCAGATGCATGTTGTTTAGCAACACCAGTGTCTGTACTCTTAGAACATGTACCATTCTGACCTACTTTTTCCCTCTGCTGATATGTTCAACTTAAAACTCTATACCAGGCCACTGAAAAAAACCTGCCCTTTTTTACTGCTGCAAAGAAACAAATGATGGCCAGTTGGGAAGTGTCTGTTGACCACCGGAAAAGCACAGAGGCTAAAAATGACACATTGAATTTCCCATAAGGCCTCTGATGGCTTTGACCTCTGATGGGAAGTGATGATGTCTCTTGTCTCTTTAATGTCACATTGAGGGTCCCATAGGGCCTCTCTTTGACGTAAAGCAACCCTATACCCACAGGGGCGAGTGAGTCAGTACACACCTTTCTCAGATTCTATCAGCAATCCCCCCCCCCCCCACGCACACACAAACCACACACGCACGCACACACAATGACATCATTACTCAGCCCATGTCACACAGCTGCTGCTAAGTGGAGCCATGGTTATTTTATAAATGGGTGACTCACCTCTTCTCGAAACCCGCAAGGGAAAATATTCTGTGTCTACCTTGAGCTAAGCACGGCAGGTTTGTGTTGAAAAAGCTGGATAATGGCAGCCATTGGGATGGTTTTATGCAGCTAATGGATGTAGTGGCAGGGAAAGATAAAAAGAAACAGCGCACAGTCACAAATGCCACACGAAAGAAGCTGTCAGCAAAATACTAATACTGTGTTCATGACCTCTATCTCCTGTCATTCCAGTCATTCTCTCTTCCCCTCTCTTTCCCTGTCACACTTTATCACACTCGCTAAATCACTATGCCACTCACTGGAAAGTGTTGACACCTTCTTCAGCAGAAAAGTCAACCGTGCATTAGAAGTGTAATAGCCCATTATCTTGTGCATTTGCACTTAATGTAGTCAGTGACTAATTATGGTTTCAAATCGAGAGGGTCCAACACAGTGAGACTCCCAGTGCATCAAGCACCTTTATGATACAGATAATGATTATACTGAATGAGTAAAGTGCTTTCAGTGTCTCAGAATGACTGTTTAGGGATGTGGAGACCAAAAGCTGTCACATTAAAGAATACTGTTATGTCTGTCAAGTAGATCATTACAGTTCTAAAAAAAGGATTTTATGAGCCATTTTGTTTCCTTTACAGGAAGAGGCGTTTTGTGGCTTTGGTACAGTCAGTGAAAGCAGAAGAATACAGAGTCCTTCAAGGACCTTTTCAGGTAAACTAAACACTGATGTTTACCACCAGCTTAATTATCAACATAGATCATTCCCTGGAAGTCCTGTCGACTAACCTTTTTCCATTTTGTTTATGTTGTTTGTTTTTGTCTCAGTCCCATCATCAGCTCCTGCAACTCCAGAGAAGAAACCGAGAGGGCGTCCGCCCAGGGCCCAGGCCACACAGAGACCAGGCGTAGGCGCTGGCCCCGTGCCCGTGCCTTCTGTCTCCTCTATTCCCCACAGAGATGCCCTCTCACATACAGAGAAAGTGAAGAGGCCGCCGGGAAGGCCTCCCGGGTCGGGGGAGAGGAGAAGAGGCCGCCCGCCGGCCTCCGGCAGTCAGAGGAGCTGGCAGCAGAGCGGGCAAGCGTCAACAGACGAGGCGTCGGCTGCCAGCAGCGAGCATGGCTCGACGCCAGCCCAACACAAGCATGCGGCGGAGGAGGAGCGGGAGGGGAAGGTGTGCAAGGTGTCCAGACAGGCGGCCAAACTGAAACGGCTGCAGGACGTTAAGATCGGCCCTCTCAAGTCCCGGCTCAAGGCCGTGGTGGGGAAGGCTGTGCCGGTACCCGTCGTGCCAAGACGGAGGCGGGGGAGGCCGCCTTCTGCGGAGCGCCTTAAAGCGGAGGCTGCCGCTGCTGCAGCCGCCACCGCTGCTGCTCGCTCGGCCTCTTCCGGCTCCTTCGCCGAGCTGTCCCTTTCAGACACGCGCACTGTCAAACAGAAAGCCTTCAAGGTACGGGGCAGGGACAGAGACCTGGATCTTCAGGCTGCCCAGCAGCTTTGTTCCCAAGCTGACCCACAAGCCAGCCCCACGGAGCCCCACAGCCCGCCTTCTTCGAAATTCGGGAGGCCCCTGGGCCTGCGTCAGAGCCCACGCCACATCAAGCCTGTGCGCATTGTGCCCCCTTCCAAACGCACAGATGCCGCCATTGCCAAGCAGCTGCTGCAGCGTGCCAAGAAGGGTGCCCAGAAGAAGAAGCTGCTGGAGAAGGAGGTCGGCGGACCCCAGGGCATGGAGACGGGCATCCGGCGCCGCCGGAGGACCTCGCTGAAGAACATCCGGCAGTTCATCATGCCCGTGGTGAGCGGAGTGTCCCGACGCGTCATCAAGATGCCCAAGCGCTTCATCGACGACGAGGCCAGATTCAGCACCCCGCCTCCACAGCAGAAGATGCCCCGCCTGGAGACGCCCACGGGCATCTCTGTGTCGACGGTGACGCCGGCAGCCCCCCAGCCCAACGCTGCTCCCTCCCCCACACTGGTGGCTACTTCCTCCCCCTCCTCTGTGGCCGTTTCTGCGGGTCTAACTGCGCTGGACAACCTACCCCCACCCCCTCCCCCGGCGCCTGCCGTTCCCAGCAGCAGCAGCGGCAGCATTCCCCCCAGCCTCCTCACAGGCGCCTCAGCAGGGGGCAGCTGCAACAACAGCAACGGGGGTCGCTTCAGCAGCAGCGCGGCTTCGTGTGGCTCCAGTGCTGTCTCCCAGCACTCCTCGCAGCTCTCCTCGGGCGAGTCCTCCCGCTCTAGCAGCCCCAGCCTGGACGACTCCTCCTGTGACTCACAGGCCTCGGAGGGCACACAGGCCCTATCTGAGGAGCCCGACCACTCGCCGTCGTCTCAGGGTGAGCGGGAAGAGGCTGTGCTGATGCACGCCTCACGCCCTTCCTCCCCACTGTCGGAGCACGAGCACGAGCACGAGCATGAGCACGAGCACACAGGACTGCTGGAGCGTGGCAGACGTGGCCGCCGTGGGCATGGCGTGAGGAGTGGGGCCGGCCTGGTCGGCAGGGGCAGGAGCAGCCTAATGGGAATGAGGAAGAAGACCATCATCAGCCCAGCCACCGGCATCCTCATGTCCTCCTCGCAGGTGGGCTCGCACCAGGCCTCCTCTGGCGCGCCATCTGGCTCATCCCCACCACCCCCTTCGCAGCTGCTGGGCTCTGGCCAGCACCCGCAGTCGGCTTCCTCCAATGCGGCTGGTGTTGGGGACCACCACTCCCACTCCTCTTGGATCATGCCGCGCGGCATTGCACCATTCCTATCTGGTCCCCCAATGCACGCGTCGTCCCATGACAAGCGCCGTTCAATTCTGCGCGAGCCCACCTTCCGATGGTCGTCGGCACCCTCCCACAAGCCTGAGTGCTTCTCCTCTGCGAAGTACGCCAGAGAGGGCCTGATCCGCAAACCCATTTTTGACAACTTCCGGCCTCCGCCCCTGACTGCGGAAGACGTTGGCTTGGCCCGCGGTCCGGTCTCTGGAAATGTGGCACCCTCGGGATTCCCCACGTCTTCTGGCAGCAACGTCGGATCAGGGAGCCGGCTCTTTTCTCCGCTGCATCACCACCACCATCAGCACACCTCCTCACGCTTTGAGGGGTCATTCCAGAAACGCAGCCCACTGCTCCGTGCCCCCCGCTTCACCCCCAGCGAGGCCCACTCACGGATCTTCGAGTCGGTCACGCTCCCCACCTCCTCGGGCAGCAGCCCCGGCTCCCTTTCCCCCCTGCAGAGCTCCTCTCCGTCAAGCAGGAGCTTGCGCCACAAGAAGAGGAGGACCTTCGGGCCCCTACCTGGGCAGCCCCGATCACCACACTCTATGACCAGGAGGAGCAGTCATCCGGGCTTCAAACCCGGCAAGAGTTCCTCCCCTCACATGGGCAGCTCAGTTTCTTCTAGCAGTAGTGCCAGTAACTCCACATCTCTGCCAGGGGTGGCCGTAAGCCCACTCGCTCCAAGTGCCTTAACCCAAGCCCCCTTCAGCACCTTGTCTCCAGGCACCGCAGGTCTTGCCAGCCACAGTGGCACAGAGGGGCGCAAAGTTGCCTCCGCAGCCGCTGTTGGTGGACTGGGTGCCGTCGGCAACTCGGCTCCTTCTTCATCGTCCTCTCCGTCGCAGCTATTTCCTCTCTTCACCCCAAGCACTCAAGGTCTGGGCAGCGGCACACAGCCGACCCGCGAGAGAAACCTCTCGTCCGGCCACGAGGCGCCGCCTAAGGAGAAGGAGAGGGAGTCGGAGAGGAGTCGGGAGCGTGAGAAGGAGAACAAGCGAGAGGGGAGGAAGGAGAAGGAGCGGAAGGGAAAGGAGGCATCTTCCCACTCTACATCCAGCTTATTTGCCCAGGAAGGTAAGGACTCAGAAAAGTCCTTCCCGACGCTTGCCCACAGGAAGACCCCCGGGAGGAAGAAATCTGTGTCGGCTGACTCGGGGGCCGAGGCCTCACCGGCTGATAGCAATGCCAGCCACGCTGTCAGCAGCACCCCCTCGTCCAACGGCCGGCCTTGCAAGAAAGACCGGCTGCCTGAATGGGATGTGGAGGTCGACAGAGGAGAAAAGGAGGACCAGGAGAGGTTGAGCACGCCGGTACCACCGGGGCCAACACTGGAATCCATGTTGGCCATTGCAGAGAAACAACCGGTGGCAGATAAGAACTTGGCTGTGCTGCTGAAGAAAGCGAAAGCACAGCTGCATAATATAGAGAACAAGTCCCTGAAGTCCTTAAAACCGTTAGATCAGCCCAAAGTGCAGGTGAGTTGGTGCACACACATGTATCACAGCATGCTTCCCCCCCCTCCCCCTCTGATGGTGGCCAAAGGCATGAAATGAGTCATCATTACTAAAATTAAAACTGTCAGAAGTTCAAAATGAAACTTTTGGGAAAGTCCAACCTTCCGTGTCAGAGCATAGGGGATTTCTGATTCTTGTCTTTGATGCTCGTTCAGAATGGGGGAGGGTTGCAGAATGCTGCTGCTTTTGTATATTGTAATGCTTTTTGGGAGGAATGCTTTTCCCAGATTTTCTCGTAGTGTGATGCCTTACATGTGAAAGATTTGAGTGCATTTTATTGACCTCTGACATTGGCGATGATGCCTCTTTTTCGAAGGGTCAGGAGAGTGACTCCTCAGAGACATCAGTCCGTGGTCCACGCATCAAGCATGTGTGTCGTCGTGCCGCAGTAGCTCTGGGCCGCAACCGGGCTGTGTTCCCAGACGACATGCCCACCCTCAGTGCCTTGCCCTGGGAGGAGAGAGAGAAGATCCTGTCTTCCATGGGGAACGATGGTGAGAAGCCTACCCTTCTGCATTGGTCACATGACCAGAATTGCATGCCCACATTTCCACAGCCATCATTCTACAGCCATCAGTTATTTGGTCTTTGACAATTTATTTTTTTGTTTTAGACAAATCATCGGTGGCAGGCTCAGAGGAGGCGGAGCCACAGACCCCTCCCCTTAAGCCAGTGACGAGGCAGAAGCCAATCCACGAGGCCCTGCCCAGGAAGGGCCGACGGTCGAGGCGCTGCGGGCAGTGTCCTGGCTGCCAGGTTCCCGAGGACTGTGGCGTCTGCACCAACTGCCTGGATAAGCCCAAGTTTGGGGGCCGCAACATTAAGAAGCAGTGCTGCAAGTAAGTCTGAGTGTCTACACACAAGTGACTTACTTTGATAGCCACCATTTTATTGTGTGTGTGTGTGACTGCAGTTGTGATTGTTGTTGGAAGGTCACTGTGGCTCTTTTGTTGCAGAGTGAGGAAGTGCCAGAACTTGCAGTGGATGCCTTCAAAAATGTTTCTCCAAAAGCAACAAGTGAAAGGTCTGTGGCAAAAAGACGCTTTGATACATTCTTCATGTCTTATCTCTGGATCATTCTTCTAAAGGTTTTCCCCATCTCTTATGTTATTAGGTAAAAAGGACAAGAAGAAGAACCGAATGTCAGAGAAAAAGGACATGCATTACTCCGTGAGCACCTCAAACCCAGAGGCTAGACCCACACTGAGAGAGGGCCCTCAGAAGAAGGGTGAAACTCTGCCCTCCAAGCCAGGAGACGACAAGCTGAAGCAACAGCAACATCAGGAGGAGTCTTCTCCGACCCCTGAGCCAAGTCCTCCACCTGAGGAACCCTCCTCTCCCCCCTCCACGCCCACACCTGAGGAGTCCAAGCAGCCCCAGGCGCCAAGTGGCGGCCCCTCCAGGAAAGAGCGGAAACTGCAGCAGCAGCAGGCCACCACTTCTCCCCATTCTAGCCAAAAAGACCCTTCCCCATCGCCACCCACCCCGTCACAATCCCCAACCCAGACACCCCCGCAGAGGTCCCCACAGAACCCTCTGCTCTTAAAGAAGGAACCGGCAGCCAAGCCCCCCACTGATGGTAAAAAGAAGCTACAGCAGCAGCCATCTTCACAGCCACCTGCCCCTGACACAGGTCAGTTAGAGCGTTAGGCAGAGCTGGCTTTTTTCATTTGAGCCCTGTTGAGTTGAATTATAATTTATGTGCATAAAAGTGTGTTTTCTTTGAAGTCTCATTTATTTTCTGTCTGCTTCTAACGATTAAGGGCCTGACTCAAAACACTTGAAGAAACTTGCTGCACGCAAACTAAAAGAGAAGGTTGGTTCAAGTTTTCTTTCTTCTAACCTCTGGCGAGCCATAGCGTTATCTCAGCAGGTGGTTCACCTCCCACTGGTATGAATATCTTCTGTTTGTGCCCCCAGCCGGAGAAGCAGGCAGCAATCAAACCCAACGGCGGTACTTTAAACTCCCTGAGCACTCCCTCGACTGGGGTCCAGAGCAAACAGCAGCAGCAGACAGCGCCCTGCGACGGAGTGCAACGCATCAGAGTGGATTTCAAGGAGAGCCATGACATCGAGAATGTTTGGGAGATGGGCGGCCTGAGCGTCCTGACATCTGTGCCTATCACGCCGCGCATGCTGTGCTTCCTCTGCGCCAGCAGCGGGAATGTGGAGGTGAGTCACTAGTCGAACAGTGGTCAACGTCAGATCAGTCCACTGTTTACATTTTTACATATTTACTTGAAGAGATGCACTTGTCTTAAGCCTCCTCTGTCACTGAATATACAGAGGTGAACCGTGTTCATGCCTCCAGGCCTGCTGCTGGTCTCTGTCCTAGTCATCGCTGTTTGAGCTCAAATGAACCTATGATCTTGACGGTTTTAAATGTGATTGTCCATTTATTGATGTTCCATAATTTCCTGAGATCACCAAACAAGCTGTTAAGCAGAGCAGACCTTCTTCGGTTATTCAGGAATTAATCAGTTGAATCAGGAATTGGTAACAGCTTTCAAACTGGCTCAAGAGCTGTACGTCTTGAAAGAGAGTAAGAATAAAACAAACTATTGGTTTCCTATGCGCCTTGAAAGTGGTGGAGAGTGCTTGAATTTCAGATAAACTAATTCAAGGACTTTGAAGTATGTGACATTGGTCAAGACCCTGAATTCTGTCAACTATTGCAGCATGTCTGTCTCATACCCATACAAGACTGGTTTTACGCTTTCACCACGACATCCTGAAGCCTTGATCCTTGAATAGTTTGGCTGTTTATATATTCTAAAATATTGCCATTCAAATTCTACCCACGTACTGAAACCATGCAATTTTTTTTTAGGAAAATGCTTAAAGGAATTTCTCTTGACGTCTGTCACTTTGTCACTGCCTAAAACTCTTCTTCTCTACTGCTGCACTTTGTTAAGGCACAGATCTATACAACTCTGCTGTCAGTACAGTGCTTAAGAAGACTGCTTGCTGTCAGCACTAGCATAATAAGGAGCCCATTAAAGATGCAGTCCGTGATTCTGGTTTCGCGAAAGATGTTGATATTTGAGCTCAAATATTGGGGTTGGTTTTGGCTCGGGTCAAACTACTATGTTTGTTCCCCATTTACTGAGCTAGGACTGTGTACAAACACTGGAATAGCTAGAGGACTGTGAGGAGCGATTCGCTGAATTTGGCAAAAAGTGTATGGGATTAGAATCACAGTCTGGACCTTTTTGAGTGAATACAATCCCTCACTGACATCCTGTCTTCCCCACCTCAGTTTGTGTTCTGCCAGGTTTGCTGTGAGCCTTTCCATCTCTTCTGCCTGGGGGAGTCAGAGCGCCCCCTGGAGGAGCAGCTGGAGAACTGGTGCTGCCGGAGGTGTCGCTTCTGCCACATTTGTGGGCACCCGCACCAAAATACCAAAGTAAGACACTGTGTACCACAGCAGCCTTTTGGTAATGCATACCTGCTGTGTTTGTGGGGGATAGTTACCAACTAAATCATATACCACATGTGGGTAACACTGCAAGTGTGCAACATATGCAGGGTTTTAATCAAAAGCATTTAATATCTCCAGCTAAGTGAACCAAAGTTGTACACATTATCATAAAAGTTAATAGGACCATCATGTTCTGAGTGAGTCAGCTCGCTACTCCTCAACAAAAACATTTTTGTGGCTACATTTGTTTTCCCCTGTCATCTTAAAGTGGCCTTATGTAGACCCCAATGGATGAAAAACTACTGTGACTAATCCCCTTTGGGGCGATCCTCTCAGGGTCTGGTTCCTCTATGCAGCCTTAAAGAAGGCCTGCAGAGATGCTCAAAAGAGGGCCAACAGGACCTCAAGCTTATGTGACTCATGGAGCTTACATATTGCACTGTTTGTTCTAACCCTCCCCCCGTAGCAGCTGCTTGAGTGTGACAAATGCCGGAACAGTTATCACCCCGAATGCCTGGGCCCTAATCACCCCACCAGACCCACAAAGAAAAAGAGAGTCTGGGTACGTATGGGCTCTGCCTTTTGCCAACTGTGAGTCTTGCAGTCATAAGTCATCAGTCATCGGAAGAGTGCATCTGTAGATTATTTTGGAGGTTGATCTTAACAATGTCTACTTAGATAAGTATGATTAAATATGTAACAACAGATTATTTACTACTAAGTCAGAAACCAGACACCAAGGTTTTCTCCCTTCATATTTGCACAAACTGCTGCTAAACTGTATTGTACTGTACATTAATCTGTATTATAGATAAATGTTTGTGAAGTGTGATTAAAGACATGAAGGTGTATTATGTACCACTGGGTAAGAAACCAGAGAAGTGCTTATTCCTAGTCCCTTTTCTCTCCTCCCCTCAGATTTGCACTAAGTGTGTCCGCTGCCAGAGCTGTGGGGCCACCGAACCAGGCAAAGCCTGGGATGCTCAGTGGTCACATGACTTTTCGCTGTGTCACGACTGTGCCAAACTCGTCGCTAAAGGTCAGTGTGGATTTCATTTCAGGAACTGGACATGCTGTTCAAAGAGGAGAGAGAGAGTGAGCAAGCGAGAGAGCAAGGGAAAGAGTGAGTGAGAGAGAAAAATAAAGAGAGAGAGAGGAGGTAGAGAAATAGAGACAGACAGGTGGGGGGGGAGAAAAAAGGAAGTGGGGAAAAGATAGAGAGATAGAGAACAAGAGAACGAAAGTGAAAGAATTGAGGTAAGGCAAGTGCAGAGAGAGGAGGTGGAGAAAGATGGATAGAAAAAAGTGTGGAAGGTGAAATAAAGATGTGGGAGGAGAGAGAGCCTTAAACGAGGTGCAGAAAGAAAGAGGGAGTTTGTGTGAATAATGAACTGTGAATCTGAACTGTGTGCTTCCTTGCAGGGAATTCCTGCTCTCTCTGTGATAAGTGCTATGATGACGAGGACTATGAGAGCAAGATGATGAAGTGTGGGAGGTGTAGCCGCTGGGTGCATGCCAAATGTGAAAGCCTCACAGGTAAGAGGAAATCCTTCATCTCATAAATCTGGGATCAAATCCTGTGGCTCAGACTAGTAATACCATATTCATTGGCGTACACCACAGGGAACACATGTAGTGATTTCAGAATCTCCACTAGGGTTTGGGTATGAGTGTCCGTGTACGTGAGTGTATTTTTAATAAGTTATAGGTTCTTCCCACACTACGTTTTTGTGTAAACAAGGATATTCTCATCTGTAGTTGTAAATGTACATATACAGCATGACAGAAAGTTCAACAGGAAGCTTTTATTTCCCTCTTAAAGATGAGATGTATGACATCCTGTCCAACTTGCCGGTGGCCTACACCTGCGCCAACTGCACAGAGAAGCAGCCCGCAGAGTGGAAGACGGCCCTGAAGAACAAACTCCAGAGCTCCGTGCACCAGGTCCTCACGGCCCTGCTCAACTCCCGCACCTCCACCCACCTGCTTCGCTACAGACAGGTAGGCTCACCTGTTCAGCGCCAGGAAAAAAGCATTTATTTCTGATGTAGCTTTGAGTCAGCAGACAAAGCTGAGACCATTTACAACTTACCCCTGTACTGGTCAGGCCTTTGGATAAAGGCATCTGCTTATTCAAATAAATGCTCTTTGAATACTTTTCGGTTGCTTAAGCGTGTTTTTATAAGTCTTGCTCTCTCTGCGTAGCCTGTGATGAAGCCCCCAGAGCTGAACCCAGAGACGGAGGAGAGTCTGCCCTCCCGTCGCTCTCCTGAAGGCCCAGACCCCCCAGTGTTGACAGAGGTCCCACCCCATACTGACTCGCCACCAGACCTGGAGTCTGTGGCAAAGAAGATGGATTTGGGCCGCTACAAATCAGTGGTGAGATGAAACTGCCTGATTAAGTGCCTATACACTTGCTTCTGACCAGTTAGTCAAGTGAGTCAAGTGTCTGTTCGGATACACTTGGATGATTATTTGTGTTGCTTCTTTGTGATAAAGTGATATAGCCTCATTTAGTTTAATTACGTCAGTTTCGTCTTGTCATTGGCTCATCTTAGTAATGGGGGGAAAGAGTTAACCAATAAACATATTTCGTCGTTGTTCAATTAAATTAACACTCGGTATCACCCTGCCAGGTTTTGGCTAGCTGGCTATATGTTACATATTACAGTGTGCAAACACTAAGCCAGGCCTTATAGTAGGATGACATAATGGACAAAGTGTATTAGGTGTACATATCAGTGGAATACTGTCAAATTAGTTTTGTCCTTAATTTCCAGAATTTAAATCATTTGATTTGAACGTTCACTGTTGCTCTCGTTTCAGATGGAGTTTAGTGACGACATTGTCAAGATCATCCAGATGGCCATCAACGCCGACGGTGGACAACCAGAGAACAAAAAGGCCAACAGCATGGTCAAGACCTTCTTTATCCGGGTGGGTGGAATAAATAGACCTGCATACTACTCACTGAAATTTTGTCGAGAGTTTTTTTCCAGCATAGGTGCTAACTGTACCTTCCTCTGTCCTTTTTCACCCAGCAAATGGAGCGTGTGTTCCCCTGGTTCAAGGTGAAGGAGTCCAGTTTCTGGGAGACACCGAAGGACTCCAAGTGAGTAACGACAGTCAAGTTTAATCAGTTTAAGGGTGCCACCTGAATGCCCCGTATCAACCAATAGTAGAGTGTTTGTTTGCTCACAACTGACTTAACCACACAACCAATACAACCAATACAAAAGTGAATGACAGTGGTATTATGAGGGATTTTCTCCCATGTGCTGGACATCTGTCCTGGCTCTTTGTGTGCCGCGAGATCCGATTTCCAGTGGAAAGATATTCCACTCACCGCTGTTGGCTGCATGAGTGGTGTCACATTTCTGAAGCGTGGCTTTGACAGCTTCTGTGCTTGGCTTGCGGTCGGACTGTGGGCCCGCATAATTTGTTAGCGTGAAATATTCATAGGGTCAACTTGGCCGTTGGGTGGATCAGTTGCCACAAACACAATAAGGAAGGAGGGGCCTGGGGTGTCATTGCTTTGTTCAAAAGAAAGTGAAAAGCTTATCTAATCTATCACATTACCATCCTGGTTGTATGTCTTTGTGCTTATTATTGCTGTTCTCTTTTGGAAACTTAAGAAAACAGATACAGTGTTACACTTCTGGAAATCCACATTATGAACAGCATGGCATTAATTATGCTGAGATGAAAGCTTCAAATGATAGGAAACCACATAGTAAATGGAGAATATCCAAAGTCACTGTAGCATGAAAGTGTTTTCTAATCAATTAAAAGTACATTTTCATGCTTCGCTTTTTTCAGTAGCGGGCCTCTTCCGAACGCAGTGCTTCCCCCCTTCCTGGACCATAATTATGCACAGTGGCAGGACCGCGTGGAGCTGAGCAGTGCCGAGCAGCATCCGCTGGTGAAGATCATCCCTGCCCCGACCCACAAACCCCTGGGGGAGCCGGACTCCCCTGCCACCCCTCCCTCCCATCCTCCCGACGTCATCCTTGGTGAGTACGCCAAGGAAATCTTTTAACCCTTCAGACCCAGACCCAATGGCACAAGCAAGGCATGTAAGGGGTGATTCAGATTGGAAGGCTTGTGTGTCTGTTAATAGGTCCTCTTAACAAAGAGCAGTGGATACATTGGGCTGTGGTCTGTTTGACCAATGTTGTGCTTTTACCTGGCTTATGGTGTCTGATCCTCCCAAGGGACTCTGGCCTTGTAGTCATGATTGTTGTTTGTCTCCTCTCAGACCTTTCCCCTGAGGACAGTCCCGAACTTCTTCCTCCCCCCAGTCTGAGAGACAACAGGCAGTGTGTGCTCTGCCTGAAGTATGGTGATGAAAATACCAATGTAAGTCAACACGTAGCATCTTTAAAAAAGTATCAAAAGGATTAAAATGATTAGACTTTTCATAGATACAGGGAGCTCAGGCAGACTTTGCATTCATGTATGTGATTTTTATTTTGTTGTTTAAATGTATTTGTAGAATTCTTACAGTGTTAATCTATGACTATCCATGATAAAGTTAGCAAATATAGTACAAATATAATAATATTATTGATGTAAACTGTTGCTCCTTGACTTATCTGTCTCACAGGAAGGTGGTCGGCTCCTTTACATTGGCCAGAATGAGTGGACTCATGTAAACTGTGCACTGTGGTCTTCTGAGGTGTTTGAGGATGACGATGGCTCCCTGAAAAATGTGCACATGGCAGTGGTACGAGGCAAACAATTGGTAAGTAGTTCATTGCCTTTAACTAAAACCTGCTAGTCAAATACATGGTAGAGGCATATATATGCGTCATGGCTACCATGCCTCTACCATGTATTGTGGTGTATAAGTAGGTATGTGTGTGTGTGTGTATGTAGCCTATGTTTTGTTACATAGACTAGGTAAAGAAAATGCATACTTTGTGATCCTGTTTTTAAAATAAAAATAAATACCTTCAGATTCCTTGGTCTGTTATGCTTTTTATGCAATTTCAAAGGGTTATTTTTTACTTGGTTGTTGACTAGCCCTGTGTTTGTCTGTGCCTCACAGCGGTGTGAGAACTGCCAGAGACCTGGTGCCACCGTGGGCTGCTGCCTTACCACCTGCAACAGTAACTACCACTTCATGTGCGCTCGCCAGCGTCGCTGTGTCTTCCTCGAGGACAAGAAGGTTTACTGCCAGCGCCACAAAGACCTGATCAAGGGAGAGGTAAAGTGAAGTGTTAATCAGGATAATTGTGTGCTCCACCAAGCAGAAGTAAGGAAAGTGCAGGTCCACAGAGGAAAACCACTGGTTTGTTTTGGTCCCACTAATGCACATAACAGATTGATCAGTTCATTTTCTCAGTTTAAAAGCTGTGATAATTCATTCAATTAAATTGTATTTATCAATAAAATTGTCTCAAGGCGCTTTACAGAGCCCAGTGCCTGGACCCCCTTAGAGCAAGCACAATGGTGACAGGGGTAAGGAAAAAAAACTCCCTGTTAATTAAGAAGGAACCTTTAGCAGAAACACAGCAAATAAGGGGGGGCCAATCTGCTTGAGGCCGGCCGGGAGGAGGTAGGAAGGGGGGGGTGGGGGGTGTTATGTGGCAGAAGGAGAAGGGAAACAACAAGTGGTAGATATACAAAGCGTGCATATAGCATGCGTTTGGTAGATGTACATAATATTTATACAAACATCATATGGTAAATACATGATGCTTATAGGGTTACAAACCCATCGCTGTTGACACTTATTTAAACCTGAAACATCCATCTTTTGTTGTGCTTTACATAGCCACTTCTGTGACTTTCCCTATAACTCTTAAAATGAACGTGGACAAATATTCTCTGTTTTCGTATTTTGCTGACCAGGTGATATCAGACTCTGGATTTGAGGTAACACGCAGAATTCTGGTGGACCTTGGAGGTATCAGTCTGCGGAGGAAATTCATCAACGGGCTCCCCCCTGACAACATCCACATGAAGATAGGTCAGACACAGTAACCTTTCATGTTATTTCAATTTATTCTGTGGATCCATTTGATTTCTTCACAATGTTGCTAATTTGGGACCTGGAAAGATTAATCTTGAATTGTTATTTGTAACAGGCTCAATGACCATAGACTGTCTCGGAATGCTGACTGACCTGTCGGATTGTGAGCGGAATGTTTTCCCAATTGGATATCAGTAAGTGAGAACAGTATTCATGCAGAACAAGTATGCGAGTTGGAATACAATTTCAGTTGACTAATTGCAATATCTACTCACTTCTACAGGTGTTCAAGAGTCTATTGGAGCACCATTGATGCTCGGAAGCGTTGTGTTTACACATGTAGGATCTTAGTGTATCGCCCTCCAGTGGTAGAAACAGCAATTGACAGCATAGGTAGACTAGAAGAAACAGTCATTGACAGCACAGTACCCTGTGAGGAGAACTTTACCATTGCTCACAGCCCTACAGCGGTCTCAGGTAAGCCACAAAATCCAGTTTTTTGTACATTCTTTGAATGTTAATGTGAACCTTTGTGATAAACAAGAATACGTCATAAAAAAAGTTAATACTCAAACAGAAATGGAGATGACGACAGTATCTCAGCTGGTGAATTCAACGAAGCTGTCCTGTTGCAAGCCCACGACTGCAGCTTCCAGGCCAAAGTTGCTCTTCCGGAACAGGCATCCCAGTTATCCACCATGCCAGAGGTCTTCTATCTCCAGACCACTTCCCTCTCCAGGTACTTTTTGGATGCTTTTCTGTTTGCACACGTCTACACTGTGTATGTGAAGATGTTGTACAGTAAATTATTGTTGAGATGTTGTACAGTAAATTATTGTTACTCAAAGGCATTCTTGCTTTTGTGAAGTTATGAAACATGTCTCTTAGTAACGCACCTTATACCCACTGAAAATATGCTGAAAGTTTTTTTTGTACCTGGGTGGTATCCGCATGTAGTATGCCAGGAGTCAGAGTCAATATCAATAATTAAGCAAATATGAATTAAAGTGACTTCTAAACAAACTTTACAACATATTTACTGACTATTTATTCATACTCAATGCACAATTTACAGAAGGCACTATATTAGCATTATAGTGGCAAAGTTTGACTCCTGGTTTGAAGTCTGACTCAGACTTGCATTGTGGGACACATTAATTGCCTACCATTTTGACAACAGTCTTTCTTACTAGTTCACGTTAGCTGTTTGAACTTAAGTTGATAGACTACCACCACTGCAAAAACACAGAGACTCATGTGATATGGGTTACTTGAAAGTGTACTAAAGTATAAGATCTGGCTCTGTGGATGATTTAGATGTGCTTCTGCAACTTCCAAATAGAGACAATTAACTAATTTCAAATAATTGAGCATTTTTTTAATCTTTTATTTGTCAGGAGGCCTCACCAGTTCAGCACATGAAATTGTGACTGTGGGTGACCCACTGCTGAGCTTCAGTCTTGGAAGAATTGGATCCCGGCGACACAGCACTTCCTCTCTCTCAGCTCAGTTGTCCAGAAACACAATAACACCAACGCCACAAGGCAGTAATCTGTTCAGTCAGCAAAACACACTATCATCTTGTTCCATCATTTCTGCTGCCTCATCCCTCTCTTCCTACACATGGGATCGTGCACAGTGGGACACGGGCAAGGGTAGGCCCTTTGCTTGTGTGAAGTCCCTGAACTGTCAGGTTAGCGCCTCAAGCCCAGGATCTCAGCAGAGGCAGTTAAGTGTCACGGAAAAAGGTGACGGCAGCCGAGAACCATCTGGAAAACAGTCTGAAGCAGAGGCTGTGCAGTCATCCACTCTGATGCCAGGGATGAACCAGTTATCGCCACCTCTAGGAACAGCTGTTCTTACGGGTCACCAGAGGAGCAGCAGCTCCAGGAGTGAGAAGGGGAAGCAGGGAATGAAAGACACAGACCTTCCGGCCGAATCAACTCTCCTGTCTTGCCAGCCCCAAGCTGCTTTACCCAAAGACGGAGGTAATCCCATTCAGGAAGGGACACCAGCCGGGAAAGACACAGGGATGCCGGGGTCCCCAAAGCCTCCGTACCGCAGAAGTGGAGGGAGAAAGTCCCATGACTATCTGACTGGGCCTGCTCCTGCTGCTGCCATGAAACCCCGCTGGTCCTCTGGGGCCACAGTGGGAGAGGAGGACATTAAACGTGGGTCTCAGGCAACACCAGCAGTAACCGGCAGTTACAGGATGTCCAGCACCAAAGATACAAGCTCCAAAATGGGATTCAGTGGAGGCATTGAGGCATCTAAGGAGAGGGAGAAAACTACTAAGAAGATCAAGACCCCCCTCCACAAAAAGGGCAGTGACATCAAAACGCTCAGTCAAGACCAAAACTTTCAAAACAGTAACAGCAAATCTGCAGTACACATCAGCAACACCAAAGCATCTGGAACAAATGCAGTTGATAAACATGATGGTCAAGGAGGGAATAGATCACTAAAGTCCAGGGAGAGGTTCAGTGCCGAGAGCAAGAACAGCTCTAGTTTAGAGGGAATGCAGCCAGAAACAGGCTCTGATACAGGTATGAGGGCAGCTCACAATCAAACCAAAGCAAGCAAGGAGCTGATCAAAAGGGAAAAGAAACCCACTGGAAAAGCATCTTTAATATCTCCAAAAATAGACCCAAATGGGACCAAAGTGATCAGTACAGGCTCTGATACAAATCTGTCAACTGCAGCCACCCCAGCTAGTCAAGGTCCTCAGAGGAGGTCCACCTGTGCAGTCCTCTTCTCTTCACCGTCTGCCAGTTCAGAAAGCTCAGAGTCAGAGAGTCAAGCTCATCCAGAGGACTGTGAAGAACATCTGCGAGAGGGAGAGGGGCCCGAAGATGGAGAGGATCCATCCATGGAGGATGATGGCAGCATTGACAAGCACGAGGAAGACAGCGATGGGTCAGGGTCAGCGAAGCGAAGGTATCCACGACGCAGTACACGAGCTCGTGCCAATATGATCTTTGGTTTGACCCCTTTCTACGGTGTGCGTTCGTACGGCGTGGAAGATATTGACTTCTATGGAGGTGGAGAGGTAATTGGGAAAAAGCGGTCTGGAGTGAGCAAGCGTTCTGCTGAGGGGCAAGTCGACGGTGCAGATGATATGAGCACTTCTTTGTCGGAGGATAGTGGCGAAGATGAGGAGGGTGGGCTAAGCCAGTGTCCAAACAAAGACTCCTATTATTACAACTTCACACGCACCATCATCAATCGTAATGTCAGGTTGCACCCTGTAGAAGGTGTGGGCAGAGGGTCCCAGTTTGGAAGATTTCTGAATGAAAATGCTGAAGAAAGTGCAGGTCACATGGAAGAAACGGCAGCCATACCCCTGAGTCTTGGCCGTCCCCAAATTGGCCAGCTGGATGGCGTCGATGACGGCTCAGAGAGTGATGCCAGCTTGAGTACCAGCAGCACTACAACTGCTACAACGTCGGCTACCCACAAAACCTCTGGCAAAAGGAAGAGCCGGGAGAGTCGGGCAGATAGGATGGCAGCAGGCTCAGGAAAAGACTCTGACAGCAGCGCTGGAGGGGGGAATGGCGGCAGCAGAGAGAGCAGGAAGAATCAAAAGGAGTCTTGTGTGTCTCTCGGGGGCGTGAAGTCACAGGGACAAGACCCTCTGGAGGCACAGTTGTCCCTCACCACCGACCTGCTCAAGTCTGACTCCGACAACAACTACAGTGATGACTGTGGCAACATCCTGCCGTCTGACATCATGGATTTTGTGCTCAACACTCCATCAATGCAGGCCTTGGGACAGCAGCCAGAGTCATCTTCCCCTGAGCTTTTGCTAGGGGAGGGATATGGGGTTGATGTTAATCGGAGGAAAGACATACTTTTTGATGATTTTTCTCAACCACTGCCCAGCACTGAGGCTGTGGAGAGTGGCGTCACCTCGACCATTTCCGTTGAGGAGTCTTACAGCCTGCAGCTGGGGCTGCCCTCTGACCTCTCCGTGCTAACAACGCGCAGCCCTTCCGTTACAAACCAGAATCACAGCACCCTCATTTCAGAAGCTTCAGAGAGCACTATTTTGTCGTTGACTACTGATGAAACTGTGGAGAAAGCTGGAGACAAGCCAGGGGTCAGGACGTGCGAGGAGACGGAAGAAGAAGGTGGAGATTCGCCGGTAACTGATGACCAGCTGACTCCTAAGCATTTTATTTCCGGCATCGAGGGTGAGCACATTTCCGGTGAAGTCAGTCAAGTGGTGGAACCCGAAAACCAGGACGTCGCCAGAACCTCTGGTACACCAGGTTTACCAAGCTCACCTCCTTTGCCTCTGCAAGTTCAAAAATATATACCTGTCACTGCTGTAAGCTCTGGGCCTTCTCTGGTTGCTAGCACTGCTGTTCAAACCCCTTCCTCTCATCTCAAACCTGCCCCAGATAAATTGATCGTTGTGAATCAGCGAATGCAGCCACTCTACGTCTTGCAGACTCTACCTAATGGAGTAACACAGAAGATACAAATTGCACCCCCCGTCGGTGCCACAGGGGTTATGAGCACTAGTTCATCTGTGTTGGGCTCCATGACTCTCACTACAGGTCTCAACCCCACTCAGTCCATATTTCAAGCGGGTGGAAAGGGCTTAATACCCATGTCTCACCACCCTCAAATTCATACCCTTACTAATACTACTCAGGCAAGTTTCCAGCCTGTCATTCCCAACACCACATCAGGCCTCATCATAGGCATCCCCTCACATGACCCACAGATTATTGTGTCAGAGGCAGGACACAGGCCCGATTTGGCTCCCAGTGTCGCAATGGTCTCTAGTGCACTATCTCTGTCTCCCTCTTCGTCCGTGCTCTCCTCAGGACACGGCAAGAAGCGCCAGATTAGCCGGCTGCAGCCCCGCAAAAACAAGAAACTTCCTCGCTCCAGAAGCCAACCACCGTTAGCCCCATCTGATGTTGCACCCAACATGACCCTTATAAACTTGTCATCCCCTCAAATCACAGCTGGAATTTCCACACAGTCTGGTTTGGTTGAATTGGGCACGCTAACCACAGCAACCACCACGTCCCACCGCAAAATCCCAAATATCATTAAACGACCAAAATCAGGGGTGATGCTAGTTCCACAGCCTTCCATTTCCATTTCATCCAGTGCTCAGCCTGGCATCTTGGGGCAGGACTCGTCTACCCACCTTTTGCCGTGTACCGTTTCAGGGCTCAATCCAAACCAGTCAGTGCTGAATGTTGTGTCCATGCCATCCAGTGGAGCTGGCAATATTCTCGGTGCGAGTTCCGTTTCTCTGAGCACACCCGGACTCCTGAGTTCCACTGAAATCACAGGGTCCTTCAGCAATCTTCTTTTCAAAGCCAGCCCACACAATCTGACCATTCCAGACCAACAGATGGTTCTCCATGCCGGAGGGCCCATGATGCCGCAGCTGACTCACCCAGTGCAGACGTCTATCGCCAGTAGTATATGCGTTATTCCACCACAACAAACACTCAGCATGTCTGTGAACAAGCAAGTGGACCAAGAGAGCACCCTGCATCACCAACAAGTTAACCGAATCATGGCAGACAAACCACAAGCACTTGATCAGAGCGGAAATGTTGCAGGATCCATATGTCCTGCCCCCAGTTTGATGGCTCAGGACCCCAGCAAGCCAGTGGTTGGGGTATTCACCCAGGGTTCGTGGACTCTCCAAACAAATCAACAGCAAGTTTTCAAGTCAGCCACCACAGCTGCACCACCTACAGCAGGTGGGAAGGGGAAGCAAAAGGCCAAAAGGACTCGATCAACTCCTGAGAAGGCCAGTGGGAAGAAGCCAAAGGGTTTGCAGGCAGAGTCTCCCCTATCACCCCAGGGAGATGTGAGTTCTGCTGGTCGACAGTCATCCTCAGGGTAAGAACTTGGCAAACTTGAGTGTACCCACAGACTTGTATTTCTACACTGTTTTTTGTTTCATTCATCATTTTTAGTTTGTTTTTGTACAGGACTAAGCAGCCAGTCAAGCCTGAGCCAATGGACACAGACAGACAAATGGAAAAAGGTTCAAATAAAAGGTAGTAAACTGAATTGTTTGTTGAAGATAACTGTTTGTATGTGAGCACTCTTTTTGTGGTACGGTGATGTCCAGTGTGGTCTGTCTATTCATAAAAGTCTGGATAAATCATATTGAAACAGGCATAAAAAAGTCTTTCTTGATTAATTTTCAGTGATGCTCCTGTGATGACCAAAGCATCCCCTATCAACCAGATGTCAACAGAACTTTGTGATGAAGAGTCCAAAGCCACAAGTGAGTGTCCTAGACCTGGGTTAAACTTTTTACAACAATTTAATTTAATAAGTAATGTTATCTAACATTGCTCTCTGTCCAGGTCCAACTACTCAGAACAGTGGGAAGGGTTCTGGCATCGTGCTGGTGGCTTCATCTGAGCAGGAGGAAGACAAAGGAGGCAGGGACTTCACCTCAGACTACAAGCCCAAGAAAGGCCTCATATTTGAAATATCCAGTGAAGATGGCTTTCAGATCCGTTGTGAGAGCATTGAAGGTATGAAAGGCAGGCAAATGTTGATCCTGTTCCCCATCCCCTGCATACTTCCTCAGTTTTTACTACTACTCCTCATTTTTGTCAAGCAACATGGGACAAGTCTTTGCCTTAAAATCTTAAAAGCTGCGTTTTATTAAATCCAAACAACTGTCTTTTCCACAGAGGCCTGGAAGTCTCTGACACACAAAGTCAAGGAGGCACGGTCGAATGCCAAACTCAAGGAGCTTTCATTCGAGGGTGAGAATCACATCTAGTCCAGTGCAGTTCTCCACCCCTACAGAAACATCTCAGCCGTGTTAATGTGTTTGTGTCTCTTGTTCTCGTTGTTATGGTTGGTGCCTCAGGAGTAAATGGGCTCAGGATGCTTGGCGTGCTCCACCACACTGTGGTGTTTCTCCTGGAACAGCTGTATGGTGCCAAATACTGCCGGAACTACCGTTTTCGCTTCCACAAGCCCGAGAATTCTGACGAGCCCCCCATCAACCCTCACGGGTCTGCCAGAGTGGAGCTACACCATAGGTACAGAATAGTGATGCGCGAATCACATTTATATCCGCAGATCAGAGGGGCTGAGAACAATGGCCAGTCCTTAGGAAACACTCATCTTCTAAATGACAAGTATTCTGAATTTTGTGCAAATAATTAAAGTGTATCTATCTGCATGAGTGCATACTTATCCAGATTTTTAAATACTTGGCAGTATAATGACTTTGCCTTCATTGAGTGAAATTAATATCACTGAAACTCATCAGTTTGGGGGCATGATTGACATGTCTTTATGTAGACTGTATGTGCTGCTTTCATAGATTTACACCAGCTCATTGATTTCACATTACCAGGCAAAACTCAGTCCAGCCTGATTATTGACTATTGTTTTAAACAAATATTTTTTGAAGAGGCAAAGGACAGCTCTAAAAATGAAAAACAAATTCTGTATGTTTGTTGTAACCACAAGGTCACTATTGACTTTTTTTTTTATAGATGGTTAAGATTCTTGGCTTATTATCTTTGTTTTTGTTATTGCTTTAAATTAGTACATTTTATGGACAGGAGAAGATTATGATTACCAAACCTCTGTCCTAATTTTAAATGCGGACTTATTGTAACTAACTCATCATTGGATGTGAATCCTGTTTTATGTGCTGTTTGTTCCACCCACCCCCCAGGAGGTCAGTTTTTGACATGTTCAACTTCCTGGCTTCCAAACACCGCCAGCCTCCGGAGTACAACCCCCAGGAGGAGGAGGGAGAGGAGGCACAGCTGAAGTCAGCTCGGTAGGGCAAGCTGTCTCTGCATATGTGGCATGTGTGTCTCATCACCCTCATGCCCTCAGGCACTCAGGAATGTTGTCTCTAATTTCTTTCACAGCCTTGCCATCAGCATGGATCTGCCCATGCCCAAGAGGCTCCGCTACCTGAAGAAAACGTCCTGGGACACAGTAGGCGTGTTCAGGTAGTTGAGCAAAGATATTAATACTATTTTCAAATTAATGGAAAACTCTGCAGCATTCTTAAGAGCCGTATAATAGTAATAATAATAATAATTTGTGTGAATGGGCCACCCCAACTTTCAGATGGATGATATTTCTTAATAATGACAGCTTCAAAAAAACAAATGGCCGCTGACATTGACAACGGCTTTTGTGCTTCGGTTCATATCTTTCTGCAATCAGTCCGTTCACTTATCACCTCGGTTCCCAAACTGGGGTACGCGTTTTCAAAGTGAAAAAGCCCATTACATTTTCAAACTGAGCTATAAATAGGCATGACCCCTAAATTAAATAGTCTGAATAGCCAACTCGCATTGCCAAAAATACTCATGTATATCCATATCCAGCCAAGTAATTACCCTAACAAAAATAGATACAGGTATATGGCCAACGATTTTCCGCTATAACAGAAAACGGACTGAATTTGCGGAATGTACCCTTTGATTTCAGACGGAAACATAATTTTGTGCATCAAATCGCCCAAATTCCCCTGTATTTTGCCCTGCAAGGCTATATTTCTTTCAAATAAACACTATTTGCTATACATTGTCCTTAACTTAACTGTCCTTAGATACGCTGTCCTTAATGAATACAAACAGTGTACTTTTGTCTTAGAATGTGATAGACTGCAAGATGCACTCTGGGTTAGGGTTATGCACAGTATTATTTATACTGCCTTAAGGATACTTAACATAGGTAGGTTTGAAATAAGAACTGCAAAGGTGGAAACAAAAGGCCTTTAACATAGCTTCTCTGTTTGGGCTTCTTTTCCAGGTCAGCCATTCACGGTCGAGGTCTGTACTGCAAGAGAAATATTGACACCGGAGAGATGATCATTGAGTACTCCGGCAACGTTGTTCGCTCTGTTCTCACTGACAAACGGGAAAAGTATTATGATGAAAAGGTGAGGACAAGAAATAACGAATAATTTTTTGTTGTATGTAATGATCAGCTTTTTTTGCGTGTGTACACATTCCCAGCCATTAAGCATAGTTTAATTGGGTTGTCATCTTTTCCAGGGGATTGGCTGTTACATGTTTAGGATCGATGACTATGAGGTGGTGGACGCCACAATGCATGGTAACGCAGCGCGTTTCATAAACCATTCCTGTGAGCCCAACTGCTACTCTCGCGTCATCATTGTTGAAGGTCAGAAGCACATTGTCATCTTCGCCCTGCGCAAGATCTACCGAGGAGAGGAGCTCACCTACGACTACAAGTTCCCCATTGAGGAACCTGGGAATAAGCTGCCCTGTAACTGTGGAGCCAAAAAGTGCCGCAAGTTCCTGAACTAAGTTCCTCTGGCATTCTAGCACTTCTCGGGCAGCGGCACCTTGCTGATGGTGGCCCACAGCAGTTCTACTTTTCCTGTGGTTGAAGGGCTGAAGAGGTAGCATGGGTTTGAAAGGGGCTTCTGTTATTTGTCAGAGCTGTTCAGTGTGCTTGTGTTCTCCGGAAGGATGAAATTACTGTGCCTCTTTGGTTTTTGTTAAATTCCATTGACTGTTTCTCAGTGTCGTAAACCGAGAGCAATTCATTTGGCCTTCAGACATATTTTTTGTTTGTTTTTAAAGCAACGCTGATTTTTCTTACCAGTGGAAAGCTTGTGCCCCAGACATTTGTGTATGTCCTCCCCATATGTTTTGAAATCTGTACATCACCACTTTTACCTTAATTTTTCAGATATGGCCTGTGAGAAACTGATACAGTGTATTTAATAACGCTCAATCCCTTCTGCCCCTGCTTCCAGAATGTGATGGATCTCTACAAATAAGAATAGCCACGTAAGATCCATTTTACACCAAAGTGCAATTCTTTTTGGGGAGGGGTTAAAAAAAAAATCTGACTCAAACTGAATCAACAAAAATGATCAATGAAAGCCCTTATTATTATGTATTTTGATTCCAAGCATGGCATTCTTTAACACATCTTCTCCATCACTGAATGTATACTGAAGCCTTCAGACAGCCGTATTAGTTTTTACTGAGGCGCTGCCTGTCTGTCCATGTTTGAGACACTGTAAATATTCTGCAATCTTGTGCTGACTCAGTAGGGATGACTAGATTATGTTCATCAGCTGTTAACTTTTTTTTTTTTTTTTAAACTTGATTGCAGTAATGTTGATATTTGTGAGTGTCCCTATGCTTCGTGTTCTTATACTGTAGAATTGGTCCAGAGTGGAGCGAAGACTGTCAAAGATTGGCCAGGCTGAGATCCTGGTGGACTGACAGCCAAGCAACTTGAGGGAGTGCAGTAGAGCGGCAAGTTGGTTGCCTGAGTGCGTAGAAAGGGAGAGTAGGTCCGGTAACTGTTCTGAGTTGGTCGTTTGAGGACGAATGATAGCAGAGCCATCTTTTCTTAAAAGAGAGAGTTAAAAGTGTGTGCATGTAATGGCTGTTTCCGTGATGACTGGATTTAAAGAAAAATAATTGACTTGAGCTGAGCAAACGTGATACTTTGATCGATTTTATGCTTGTTTTAGACCAATACGAGAAAATTCCTCCTGCTGCTTTTAATAATTAACGTTGGCAATTGAGTATAAAAATATGACGTCTGTTTTGCGTTGGAAGTTTTATCTTTTTACGATATCAGGCGTTTTCTTTCAAAATGTAAATAATATGTATATTTTTATATACGAAAGACTGAAAAGCACTCACTAGTGAATAGCACCAAATTATGGTATTTATATTTTTAATAAAACATTGTATTTATTTAACAAACATATTTGTAGGAAAGAAGAGGTTTACAAACACTAATGCTTGGTCTGACATTTGTAGAGCTGCCTTTCTTTCGGTTTCTTTTTGTAAGACTTCAGACTGAAGCAGTTACTGTCTCATGAGAGAGCAGTCCACCAGTAGCTCCTTTTTGCCACTCTTAAGCAAGCGTCTTTTGTATTCGTGACCTCTTGTAGCGCTGGTCAGCTGTAAAGGGTCAGGGAGTTAATACTTGCTTATTTTCTCCCTTTGCCAGCCCCTTCGCCAATCCCCTCAGAGTATTTGGTCTCTCATTGACTCTATTTTCATAGGCATAAGCATAGTTTCATCTTTGTTCTCTCGTTTTGGTTTTGTCTTGTTCTATTATATTTTGTAAACGCAAGACTATATCCAAAGTTTTGAAAAGCGAATGCCCCAGTTTTCTGTGTATTTTTTTATCAGGAAGAATTATTTTTGTAAAGTAACCGTAAAACCCCAGGCTACAGAGGCCAGCCCAGTCCAAGAGTTTTCATGAAGCACTACAGCTCCAGGGGCGGAGGGCCCACGGGTGTCCTAACTACCCAGGCACTGAACAGCCTAGCCTCTTCCGTTTCAGCACTCCCTATGGTCATTATTGTTTAGAAGGAGGTCATTGTTTTACTTCTCCAGATATTACCACACACACAGAAATATTGAGCTCAAACTTGCGAGACACAGATATCCCATGAATGCTCTTTGGTCCTCCTTAGGAGTTAGGTGCCTTATCAGACACTGAGATATAATTCAGCGTCGGCTTCATGAGGGAGCCGAGGCCTCAGCAATTACCCACACCCACCTACTGTCAAAGAAATGAGCTTGTGACTACCAGTGGTGTACCTTCTCATTTTTATGACATGATGGCCTTAACATTGACAATAGCATAGAGGGGGGTGTGTTCGGAAGGCACCTGGTCTGCTGGGGTTTTTTGGGGGTGGATATCAGCGGTCCTTCAATTGGTTTCCTGCTTGTTGACCCTCTCAATTCCCCAGTTCCCCAAAGTAAACAGGCAACAAATATTTTTTGTCTCGTGGCTGTGAGGAGAGGGGCTGGTTCAAGAGCATTTGGACGTTTTGTAAGAGACATGGGTACTATGCATATCTTTCAGAACAAAAACTCTCTAGATTGCTGCTGTATGCAATTCTGGCTTGAATTACTCTTTGAGAGACAGACCGCTTAGGCCAGTACTTTTTATTCATACTCTGTACGTTTTGTATGTTGAATTTTGTTCATTTTAGTTTGTTTGTTTGTTTGTTTCGCTGTTTAACAGCATAAACACACGGCAGTCGAGCCCTGACCCCCTCCTTTGGGTGGTCAGTGAAAACAGAAATTTACCAACACATTCTTAGGGTGGTGGGGAGGAAGACTAGAACAGAGTTTATCTTCGGAAGCAACTGGCTGCCCAAGTCAGCACAGGCACCTCAAGCACACGTCTTGTTTATTTTTTTCATCCAGGAGTTCTGGATTCTAGAGCTCTTCTGCACGCTCTGACCCTTCCAACCCCCCACCCCACCCCCAGGCGGTCAGTATGGACAGAACTCAGGTGGAGGTCGGCCACAGACCCACATCGCCGTGCCCTGACAAGCCTGTGGTTTCTCGTCTAATTCAGGGATAAATATTACGTTTGGGTCGGCTCCCGCAGTTCTGCAGTTTGGCCCTTATTGAATGTATTGGTAAATATATATATATGAATATATCGACTCTTATTGTATTTGTTTGGTGTTCATTTTAGTATTTTAGAAAGGCTGGGATGATCTGTTTAGGGAAAGCCTTGTCACGGAAAGAGCATATGTTGGAACGGTAACACAGAAATAGAAATTAAGACATGAGTAATAACGTTACTGATCCCAAGGGCTTTGCAGCTTTTCTCCATTTTTCACATCAATCTGGTGTGAGATGTTTCACAAACTAGTGAAAACCGTCAGTCAGTCAGTCAGTCAGTCAGTCAGTCAGTCAGTCAGAACTCAAAGAAGCAGACCAATTCAGTTGTTCCTTAGACTTCGTACCGTGGCATCATTTCTCAGTGGTATTACAACTCTACATGTAATTACAGTATCCGATATATACATTCACACGTACACGCATACAGGAGCGTAATGTATAAATAGTACTTTTTCAATTCAATATCTTCACAATATATGGAATGGACAGACAAACTTAGTTACAATAGCAGCAACAGTCTCTTAATGGTTAATAATCATGTTTGATGTACTCAACAATAACTTCAGAATCCTTTCAAAGTAACTAACCTTCATTTTGTAAATGTGCATCCAGTATCTGTTCTTTTGTGCCCGTGCATTGCCGTTTTTTCCCTTTTTGTTTTTCTTCTGTAGAAAGGAACAATATTAATAATCATGAAAAATGTAAATGTATTCTGTAGTTGTAAACTTCTTGAGGTCAAACGTTTTATTTTCCTGTGTTTTTATCGTTGTAGTGGAAGTGTTTCGTTTTTGCTCTGTACATTCTGAAGCAGGATTTGGACTGATGTGGTATGAATAAGTTTGTCAAGGCCAGGAAAAGGAATAATAATCCTATTCTTCACCCACCCAAGTGTCCTGTACTGTTCTCTAACATTTTTAAGCTTGAGTTGTTCTTTTTTTTTTTTTAATAATAATGATTTTTAATCCTTTTTATTTATTTATTTTGTATGTAACTTTGGCATATCCGTAAAAATTCATCTGCATGTCCACATCCTCATGTTCTCTAGCACAAGTCAAGATGGAGTGATAATGCCTCTTCAGCATTTGGAAGCCTTTTTTCCCTTGTTTAGGGAGTGCATTTGCTATGAGGAGCCTGATGGCAGCTCCATTGACGGCTAGATGTTGCTGGGAGGATATGGACACAGACACATGTACTGCACTTAACCGAAAACCACAGACAGTAATGACCATTTTAATACTGACGATAAAAAGAAAAGAAAGTATATTTTCTTCTTCCTTTCTCTCTTGTCTGAGTTGCCCACCAGTATTCACCCATATCACAGAAATGAAGGAAAACAAAATGTTAAATTACAATCGCAAACCACAAACTACTAAGGATGAATGTATAATGAGAAAAAAAATACAATTGTACATAAGTGTAAAAAGGAAAGTTTCTAATCATGTTTATTTTCTATGCACCTTTTTTATTTAAGTGATAGTTTAAGTAATAAACATGTCTCCTTTACTCCTCACAGTGACTCCGATGCATCATTTGTGTGTGTGTGTGTGTGGGGGGGGGGGGGCTCCCGTGAATTACAGTAACTACACTTGCAATTATGTCGTTTTTAAAGTCTTGTGGACAAAAACAATTTCTTTCCACTTCTCTCTTGTTTTCTTTCTCCCTCTATCTCATTCTGGCACTACAATGTATTTATTATTGGCCTAATACCTATACGCTTAATTAGGCAAGTCACATTACGTTTTTAAGAGATTTCAGAGATCTTGAACCGCTCAGACGAGTTGAGCTCCTGTTGCCAGCACAAGAGGCCAGATTACCTCAAATTACAGTGATCAGGATACAGCGTGCTAATTATTTCCCAGGGATATGCCCACGTTTTGCAGCAACCCTCAAGGGTTTCAAAACCAGCAGGAGGCTTCTAGCTCACCTTTGGTGGTGTGCTAATGGGCTGCGTGGAAACCCGGTAATGAGATTCATGGGGGGTTATGGACCCCCGACCAGCAAATGCCACTCTTTAAAACGAGAGCTTATCTAAAGCAGAGAAAGCAACACCAAAGTCTTCTGAATGGCTAAAACCTTCAAAGTATTTCATGCAAATAACCGATGTACAGTTCTCTGACGGTAAAAGACTGGCTTTGTAGTTTTTCAATTTTTTTAAAATCTAGATTAGTTTGCATTTGATGAATAACAATTTGACATTTCTTGTTTGAAAACCCAGCTGTCAATAGTTAGCAGTACAACTACTTTAAGGCCTAAGAACATCTAGAGCTATAAAAGTAAATGGAGCAAGATGTGGTACTGCATACAAATTGAAGTGCTGTTTGTAGTTCAGTGGCATTATTTAAACTAACAGCCAAATAGGCAGCTATATTGATGACCGGCTTTTCTTACACGAGAAAGGGGGGGGGGGCTTACATGTTTCTCCAAAAGACAGTGTTTATTGTACTCATATGGTTTGTGTCAGTTGGCTTTGAAGCTGAGTCTAAGGCTGCACAGAGCGTTGCCTTGATCTTGTATGAAGCTGGGACAGGCTCTGACCACAGTTCTCGTCTCCTCTCCCTAACTGAATGAGCTTCCACTTCTCCTCTTCAGCTGTTTGCTCCCCAAGCTCCACCACTCCCTTCTACATATTTGTAGTCCTGCAGCCTTGGCATTTGTTCCCTGTCCACCAGCCTCGTTTCTTATTTCTTCCTGAACTAGTCTTTCACCATTTGTAGTCTTTGGATGAGCCTCAAATATTCCTGCTCCTCCATCTCTGTTGTTTCCCCCTCCCTCCGCTCACCATCACTGACCCCCTCCTTTCCTCCCTCCTCCTCTTTCTCCCTAATTGGCTTTCATTGCCATTTTCTTCCAAGACGGGGAGTTTCACTTCTCCCCCGACTCCCCGAACAAGTGAGAAAAGTGAAGTTTACACTTATTTTCTGCCCAGGACGGACTTGAGCTGTCGCTCCAGTGAAACTCTGAACTGGCACTGGTAGGTTTTACATTTAAGCTTTGCTAAATTTTACTTCTCACAATTTCCTTGAGTTCAATGACAGTAAATTCATACCATGGGATTTAAAATACACATGCAGTCTATGTCTAGTTTTACAATAGATGATGTTTGCTTCACTGGCAGCATCGCACAGATCTTGTGATGTCTGGCTTTGGGAGTTCAGATAGCAACATACCAGTAGGGGTTAGTTGAACTAAGCAAATGGGAACAAAGAGAAGAGCTGCATAGTGCATACAGTGGTTGTTTACTGCCCTCTATCTATCTGATATGATCTGACTAATGTAGCATTCTAACATTATGACTAGACTTTGGACCAAAAGAGCACAAAAAAAGCACAATTATGCCTTAGCTTGACTCCTTCACAGGCAGGCATTTTACTGCTCATAATTTGTCTTAATCTTGTTATACATCCTTTGTAACCCTTGACAGTAAAGGAAACAGACAATATATCTTCCTCAAAGATTTAGTATCCTACCAGTGGCAAAGGTGAGGATAGTCAAAGAGGTAATACTATTCCATGTGAGTGAGGACAGAAGTGTAGTTAGTGGTGACTCCCGACACATTACTGTCTGCAGATCTGCAGGAGACAGATGGCCCAGGGCTGGAGTGGTATTTAGTCTGCGTGCCGCACACATTCCCCAGGGAAGCCGGTTCCTTTAATTTCCCATTCAGACGTTTCATGTAAAGATGGGGTTTTTTGTGCTCTAGGATTCTAGTGCTTATGGGCCAGGTGACAGGATCAGGTTAAAGCTATTTCAGTAAACAGTTAGATACATCTCAGTCTCTGGTCAGCTAAATGGACTAAAATGACTTGTTTTGGTCAAGTCAGTAGAGCTTTTGGGATGTAACAATAACAGCTGTTGTTCAAAGTAAATGTAGCTTAGAGGGAAAGCTGATTTTACAGGAGACATAAACTTGGAGAAATGCATTCCTTAGGCAGAAGGTGTGTGTGTGCACTCTATCCATCAAAAAATCATTCAGGACAGATGTGTTTACTTTCACATGTGTAAGGTCCAGGACTTTTCCCTCTTCAAATGCCTCTTCCAGTCCACTGAGTGTGTGGCAGAGTTAATAATCTCCTTCTGCAAAGTTAATCAAGGGGGAAAGATCATGCAAAGAGTAGGAACGCTGTCGCTGCTCTCTCACATTTTATATTGTTAGTTGTTATTGGCTGTTGAATTCCCTTGTGGTTTGGTCTTACTAATAAGATAGATATGAGCTTATGTAACATCCTGAGTGCTTTCCCCATCATCAGCTGACTGCATACCACTGCTTTGCACAGGAATTAACTCACAGACTGACTGAAGTCTGTTTTGGTTCAACCCAAGCTCTCATGAACATTGAACTCGCCGGGTTCCTTAAAAAAACAGCTGCATATGACTCATGTTTTTCTATCCTCACCCCTCATGTCTTCTCTCCCCCTTCCTGCAGAGTCTACAGTGTAGGAAACGACTGCAGCTCTGAAGTGATGTCACCCTCCAAGAAATGGTCACTTTGTCTGCTTGCCATGCTGGCAAGTGTTTCCTACGAGCTTGATGACAATAAGATCCCCAGTCTGTGTTCTGGTAGTCCCGGTATCCCAGGATCCCCTGGGATGCATGGCAACCCCGGGTTGCCAGGGAGGGATGGCAGAGAAGGGCGTGATGCACAACCTGGGGTACCAGGGGACAAAGGGGACAGGGGAGAACCAGGTAAAGTGATTTTGCAACATTGCCAACACATAAACATACTGTAACATCCAAGCACGAGACAGATGGTAAAGTAATTTTAGCAAGGCCCTATGCGTACAAGAGGGGACACTGTCTGACACAGTTGTGAAGTATAAATAACACCTTAATGGGAGGATCACAGGTTTACCCATAACTACTGCAGGTGTGTCAACTTGTATATCTGTGAGGAATGCATGTGTTTCTCAAACCTTCCCATTTGAGACTGTACTGGCGCCTTTGTCCTACAGGCCAGTCTGGTATCAGGGGGCTCACTGGTGACCATGGGGACCCGGGGCCGAAAGGGGAGAAGGGACAGGACGGAGAGTGCGCTGTGGCACCCAAGTCTGCCTTCAGTGCCAAGATGTCTGAAGCCAGGGCAATACCCGTCGCTGGAGGTGTAGCAATACGATTCGACCGGATCATCCTGAATGAGCAGGGAGACTACAACGCAGAGACCGGCGTGTTTACCTGCAGGGTGCCGGGAGCGTACTACTTCACTGTCCACGCCACCGTCTACCGCGCAAGCCTGCAGTTCGACCTGATGAAGAACGGCTTCGTGCTGGCCTCCTACTTCCAGTTCTTTGGGAACTGGTCAAAGCCGGCATCGCTGTCCGGGGGAACGCTGACGCATATGATTCCTGGCGATAAAGTCTGGGTCCAAATGGCCCTGGGAGAATACAATGGCTTCTACTCCAGTCCCAAAACAGATAGCACCTTCACAGGATTCCTAGTGTACTCAGACTGGAAAAACTCTGCTGTGTTTGCATAGCATTTTCAGGACGCAAACTTTGTGTCCATTTGTGTTATATACTGCAGCACCGGTGATGACTTTGTTTGACTGCTTGGTATGAAATGTAATTATACATCCGGGAACTTGAAAGGCACAAATCGTGAGACAGCAGAAAGGAAAGTAGAGTAGGTCAGAATATTCATTATCTTGAGATAACACTTGAGTGGATTAAACACTCAACAGCTCTTTTAGTTTAATCCATACAATTCTTTGATGGTCTAATTGTCTTTCTACTGTACAACACTCTGTTTACATCAAGACCAAATCATACAGTTCAGTGCTGGGCCAGTACAATGTTTGAACAATTGTATTCATACACTTCCTGTTGTGTTAATGCAGAAAGACATGTTGAGAGGATCACTGGTGGTCAGTTAGATTAGCAGATTGAAGATGGCCCTGTACAACCCCGCTCTGCGGTTATTATGTAAGAAGAGACACTGAATTATAGCTCTGTTTGGTTGCATTTCTTAAAGCAATCCATTAATGCATTCAAGGGTGAACATAATTGTCAGCTATGAAACTTTAACAATGGCAGTTATTCAAGTACTTGGCAAAGGCACAGAGTAGCAAATGTATTATGAATAAAACTTCTCATGCAAACTAAAGAATTTTTTTGAACTGCCAGACTATTGCCTGCATTTATTCTTCCGTTCACTTAAAATATATACAGGCAATTTACAATCCTACTGTTATCAGTGCTATTTTACTGTTATTTCATTAACTGTCGCTATGAGTATTAATCACATCATTGCCTTTAATAAACTCATGACATTTTAATTAAAGGATCTTTTGCTCTGATAAGGAAAGATTCTAGAAATGCTGGTTTTAACATGAGAAAATATTACCTTTTGGACTTTGGACTAAATCCTCGTGTTATTGGTTGGGGACTTCCCTCTCACTGTCACATGCAAGTACTCATATCAAACGACCAAGCCTAAGTACCATTACAACTATAATACTGATACTTAACAAAGCAACAACAGAGATGCCTTTGTGAACATTTCACTGGGATTGCCAAGTGGGCATCTTGCTTTGTCAGTGATTCATTGAAATAGGCCCACAACATCTCATGAAAGCTCACCAGCGGTAGCGGGTGTCCCATATCCATCTCCCTCCATACTCATGACGGGCTAGAGCACATGTCAATAGCATGGACAACAACAGATACACCTCAAGATGTGAAAAGATGATACATAAAAAAAGAATATATAAATATATGTAATATACATATCAACAAATGCCTTCTGCCTGACCAACTCTGATTTTCTTAAACATTTGACCACATCAAGTGATACCATCCAAACTAATACTTGAACAAAACTTCAGCTTGATATATCAAATACTTTATGAAAAAAAAACTTCTGAACATAGGACCCACCTTGCCTTGATTTGGCACAATCAGACTGGGGCAAAGTTTTGGATTTGGGATCTCAAAACATTTTCATGCTAAAGGCAGTCCCTCAATGTGGAGTTGTAACACCTGCCTAAACTCTTCACTGTTTTGTTTACAATAGAAGGAATCATCTCATCATCAATATAAAAACTCTCTTCCACCAGTTTCCCTTACTGATAGATACACCTCTACATTTGCTAGGTTTCACTTCCATCCTTGCCCATTTCAGATTGTCATTTTACTTGCCTAACAGCCAGGATGTGGTGTAATTACTTGTGTTGAAGCACAACTAAATATACTCAAAATATGCTTTGACTAATGCTGAAATCTTCTCAGGGACCTAACTGAATGCCTTCCACAACAGACTGTATGGCACCGATCCAAAGGCATTAGCGAGGTCCAAAGAAACCACATGGAAGTCTCTGTCTGCTGTCCTTGCTGCCCGATTTAGTACTCAAACATTGCTACTATGTTCCAAACATCTAGAAAATCCTGACATTCCTTCTTTCTGCACAGAAATATCTATCAAGCTATTTGTCTTCGCATATGAGACAACCTCCTTGCTACCACACTAAAGAAGACTGATAGGTCAAAACTGGCCTGTGGTCTGGAATTCTACTTCAGAATGAAAATACAACCTGCCCGTCACATCCATGTAATTGTTCCTTTTCTCCACACAATCACCATAGGTTTCTAATGACAATGCAAAATATCAGGCACTCCTTTATAGACATGATACTTTAAACACAGTATCCCACTAGGTCCACCAGGAGCTGATTCAGCCCTTGCACAACGCACAACCTCTTGCACCTCTTTCCACCTGTGCAGGCAACTGTCAATTGGTGAACCTCTCCAACTGAAGGAATGTCTGCCGGTAACATTGTGAGTATGTACCTGGTGAAGATATTCCTCCAGGTCCTTTTGATCAACTCTCAAACATTTCTCTTGAGTGAATAAAAACTTCACAAAATGGACCCTTGTAGAATGCAACCCTAGCTTCTTTCTTCATCAGAGGCACTCTGCCCTCCTTAGTTTAGCCAGTCTACTCTTCACCTCTGCCTGCCATACACTCATACCTTCTCTCTGTTCACCATCTGCTTGTTTCCATTCCTACCTCAGCTGTCTCAAATCAGCCTTTCTGTATCAACCTATTTCTATTTCAGACGTCTTCACTTGGCTTGACCTTGCTTTTTCTTCCTAGCTGTCTGACAAACTCCATAACTTTCCATGCCATAATTATAGATGACCTCACCCATGTGATTACATTTTCTCTCCCCTGTACCCTTTGATCCTTCCAAAATTCCTTTAAATTCATCATTGATGTAACTTCAGAAGCCCCTGACCATCTGACCTTTTGGTTTTGGTCCACTGCATGTTTCCTTCCTAGTCTTCTTGATTTGCCCGTTTTTCATCAGCTGGCATGATGTCCACCATTCTGCGCAAGTGTGCCAGGTCCTCCTTCAGCTGCAGCAGGGGAACTGATATCCTGTGCTCAACCCACCGCTGGACTTCAACCAACTGACTTGAGGTACTTCTTAACCAGTAGTGCCCAATGCAGGGCCCCTGTATTCTTTCAGCCAGGCCGTTTTCCCTTCACTTGTGGATCCTTAAGCCTTTCCTTGAAGTTTCCTTCCTCCATCCACATAGAAAAATGGTAAATAAAAAGGAATGTTAAAGGGGCACTTTTAATGTAGCAATGACTGCAAAAGTTGTCAAACTTGACTTGTCAAACAACAGTATTCTGTTGTCACATACAGCAGGTATTCAAACTTGTAAAATGATGACACATCATACACTATTAAGACATGTCTATACATTTTATCTGCAGATAATCTTTGGAACTCTAAGCTTTAGCCAATCCCTTTGCTGCTTAACTGATTCCGTACTATGCAATATTTCTTCGATAATACAATTATACAAATAGAAGTTAAACAATCAAACTACTGTATATAGATAGCCATCTATGAAAATACTTTACACATCTCCTGCATTGTCCTTTTCTTATATAAGTATAAGCTATATCTGGCTATAGTATGCATAAGTGGGTTAGACATGTATTACAATGCACCCCTACAGACAGCCATTGGTGAATTGGGTGTGTATGGTAACAAGGATTAACTGGGTTTTCTAATACCTTGTGGAGGAAGCACAGAAAGGGGTAGAAATGGGCATGAATCTATGATTGACATGTTTTATTGAGTGTTTTAACATCACATACATTCTCATCATCCTCATACCTTATTAATACAAAAAATACCTCAATGGATCATAGCTGTATCCAACACCCCTGACAACAGTCACTCATGAAAAACAAACTTATGAAAATACACCTCTGATGTTTTTTTTATTTTATTTTTATAAATCCATCCATATAAATCCATCACCACCAGACAGATACAAGATTATGAATAACTTAAAATACAGATCCCTCTCAAATGTCTGACAATGTCAAGGCACTGTGCAAGAAATTAGCCATTTTTTTGGGCAAAAAAAGCCCTACCTCAAGAAGATTAAGAAGATTAGAGAGTGGTTAAACAAGTGCTAGAAGCATGGATTTCTCACATCTCACATTTTTTGGATCAACTCAAAATGTCAAAATGTTCTCTCAGGTATACAAGACAGGCAAACAATGAAAAAACGTGTTTGCTTCATTTTGTCTCTTGCAACGGAATGTAAACTGAGGCCGCCCACGATCATTAAAAATAAGACCAGTGTTGTTGCTGAGTAGGCAAACCACAAACTTCAAATTTCTGGAATTTACCTAAGTAGTTAAACGAACTACAGAAGACTACTGCTAGGCCATAGGCTACATGATAGCATGTCTCTTTGTCTACTTTTCACATCTTAAGGCAAATGAAAACTGTTAAACAGGTCCACTCTCATATTCATATCAACAACCCTTTTCATATTCTTTTTGTTTAAAGAATGCAAGAATACTGTTCAGCATTATAACGGTAAATACATGGAAAAGTGTTGCATTAATCTACACAGTAGTTGTGTTACCTAGTGTGTGAAAATTAAGAAAAAGCTATCATTTATCAGTTATCATAAGTATACGGAATCCTTCTCAACATTCTGTCAACCCGTTCAAGTGACATGAAAATCAGAATGTTGGAAAACAATATTTTGGAAAAACCAGCATGGTGGATTATAAAACTATTGGAAGCATTATAATGGGTACAAAATATGTAGGCTAGATTCAGATCTTGAATGTTGTTGAGCCATATGTTTTTTCTTGTTTGTTTGCAGTTTGGTTTGAGATAAGAGAGTGTTTTCATAGTGACAGTGCAGAGAGGCCAAGAACGGTGTGCAATCCACAGTGTGAGATCCCTCTTCACCAAACCCTGCACTATCAGCTGTTAGCCTGAGATTCCTACTTGACACACTAGAAAACTCTCAACAATGATATCTTGTTTGGCGTTACTGAACACAAAGCAAATTAAACCATTGGTCCGTCAGAGATACACGTCCATTGTCTGGAAGATCATTTGTCTGCAGAGCGGGCAGTTGCGCTGGTACACAGGCTGGCTTTGCAGAATGTCCGTGCAGTTGCGGCACAGGCAGAGGTGGCGGCAGGGGAGGAGCACCACTGTCTTGAAGCTGTCCTGGCAGATGACACACTTTTTCCGCTCCTCCTGCTCCTGCAGCAGGGTGAGGAGGCTGGAGTCGAGCGGAGGACACAGCGGCTTGCTGCTGCCCTCCTTCGCGGCTGCCGTCTGCAGCGGCCTGCATGTGCTGGAGCTCGGCAGGAGGCGCTCTGAGGAATGAGCGGCTGGAGGTGGCGGCGGGGCTTGAGGCTGGTGTGCGAGGTCTTGTGCTGGCAGTATGTCACCATCTGCGGGGTTTCCACCAGGCGCCTGCTGCTCCAACATTATCTCTGGCTGCCCTGCATCGCCATCCCCGTCAGTCCGCACTGCCCGTGTGCCAAAACGGATGCGGCTGCCTTCCCACACCAACCTCTGCCGCAGATTCCTCTCCAGCACATACCAGCGATGGAGAAGCCCCTGAAGATGACGAAGAGAGGGAACTGTGTTCATGTAGTGGGCGAGGCGGTTAGCTTGCCTTCTGGACAGCTGGGGGTTCATGTAGATCGTAGCGCTTGCTACAACGGCCACCGTGAACAACAGACCGTAGAAATTCAACAAGAAAATGCTGACGAAGATGTGGCAGAGAGAGGCCAGAAACTCCACAGCCGACAGACACGGTGTCCATAGGAAGACGGAGGCTCCAACCAGACTGCTGTAGAGGAAACTAAACACTGCCAAGGTCAGTTCCAAGATGTTTTGTAATGGACAGAGGGCTGTCTCCCAAAGGTTGACAAGCAAAGTGTAAAGATTCTGCGTGCCAATGAGGAGCAAGTTTACAATAGTGTTGGCCAAATAGAGCACTAGGCTGAGTGCAATCCCACAGCCCTCCCATACGTGCTTTAGTACACTGTGTCCAGAAAGCAGCCCACGGTGTAAAAAATCCCTGGTTCGAAGCAGTACATGGGAGGCAAGGTAGCCCACCATCTTACAGCTTTCCACCACACCTCCTATGAGCTGCTGTCCACCCCCAGCCACATTGTGAGTCAATACTGACACCCCTTCCGACATGGTAAACAAGCAGACTAGGGTGAGATTCCAGCACTCCATTACAGAGTTTGTGAGTAGCATGGGTAGGTGATGCAAGAAGGAAATCGATGCCACCAACAGCCGAATCAGAGAATGAACGATGAAAAAATTCAAATCCAGCAGGAAACAAGCTACGTCGAAACATTTTCCAATGGTACAAAATACTAGGTTAACGAGGCCCATGCCTGTATTATCAGACCCACAAGAAACATCCACTTGAATGGTCAGCTGAATTCAGACACCCATGGGACTGGAGACAGGAAGCGTTTAAGACCATTGACCTGAAAGAGAGAAACAAGTTACAATACTAAGTTATCATATTGTAGCATGCAACGTTTTAAGCCCCCCTATCGTGTAAAAGCTACGGAGGCGAGGTCGCTGGGACTCTCTAGCTAGCAGGCTGCGTCCAAAAGTCCACAAAGGTGCAATGAGGTTATTAAAGTGTAACTTTAACTTCAGCTCTGATACTCCACCCGCGGCAACATTTTGAAAAAGCTAAAGATTGGTACTGTACAATCATATAATTTAGTTCACATCTAAAAAAAAAAAAAAACATTTTGCTTGGGTGTGCAGTTCCTCTTTAACGTTAAGTCAACTTTGGCTTGCATCAAAAGTGGTAACGTTAGCTATTTCAATGGTGATATTTCAGAGCACAGTGATAAATGGACAACTGATCGAAACAAATGGTGACATATTAGCAATAGCTCAGTCTGTAGGGCGGATGTTTGTATTCAAAAAAGTTAGCTCGCTAGCTAGCTTGCTTACCAATCTAGCAAACAATATAATCCACATTCCTGCGCAGTAGCGGTTATGTTTCTCTCTGGTACAAAGTCGTTATTTCAAGTGATTTCTGACTCATTCTCGACGTAAATGAATTACAATATGACACAACAGACGAGCTCGATACTTGCCATCGCTGTGTTGTTTATGGTTAATGCTGGATTTTGGTCACATTATTCTTCTTCACTGGTGTCTGACACAACGTAACCAACTTGCGTCAGTACAGTGCAGCCTCCACCTGGACTGGAAGACACATTACTTCTTTATCGAGAGGGTGCCTGCCTGCTAGCGGACGCATGTGCATTCTACTTCTGCTGCAAAAGTCGAGTTGACTTTTATCATCATGCCACACATCAAAGTACTATCACACCGACTAGAACTATAGAACCGAAACCAGTGCACCATTGCTACGGAATGAGAATGGTCTGGGCCGATGTGTCCTTGTATATCTAGCTACTTTTACACATACATTGATTAAAGGTAAAAGTTAAGTATTTAGCACACATTTTTGAACCCAGTACAAAATCCTCTTTCTAAACCAATGTGCAAACGTATTGGCCATGGAGTTTGATAACAGTAGGCCGATGTCTGAAATGTTTATTAATTGAACATTTCAGTTAAATAATATTTCAGAGACATTTAGAACACCCAGTGGAAGGATTGCCTGCGAGTGATGAGCCAGAGAAAGTGTAGTGTCGCTGTCGCTAGCTCTGAGTCAGACCATTAGCCAATATCCATTCGTCACTACTGGAGACGTGGCTACGTCCTTCTGCCATATTGTTAAGTTATCTCAATTCTAGCTAGCTTTGACAGATGAGCTAATCAAGAGTGATATTATCTTAATTACAATTTTGGCAAACGTGGAAGAAATAAGGCTGTCACGTTTAGGGATTCTACCAGGTTAAATCACAGGAAACCCAAAATGGTAAGTGATAACTTGTTAATGCATCGAGCTAGCTGTTGTAGCTTTAAAGTAACGTGAACTTAGCTTGTTTTACTATTGAGCTTCTTCTGAGATGATAGCTTTGAGGCGAGTCGGATAGCTTGCAATAATTGACGTACAGGATTTTGAACTGCGAAATAGTTCATTATCACTTTGACCACCAAGCAATATCGCTATTTATTTTTGCAAACTGTGTTTGTTGGTAGTCTCGGTATCCCAGCTCTTCACAGTTAAGATAGCTAACGATAGCTGCTGGCATTCCATTCAGATAACAGAGTTTGAAGGGAGTTGTTCTTTGACTAGTTAAATTGAACGTGCTGATCGGGATTTGTTTGTGTGTACTTATAGTGGTCTATGTACCCATTGGGAACTGGTGCAATATTAGTTACATGTATACTCTTTGTTACCGCTCAGTTAGTTTGAAGTAGAATACGCTAAAGTTAACGCTAGCTGTCTCGCCAACAGCGTCTCGAATCAAAGGTACTGTTAGCATACTGGCGTTTCAGTCCAAAGTTTCAGTCTAACGCTAGCTAGTCTAGCTTGCTAGTAGCTAGATTCTTTCATATCACAATTTATGATTACAACTCATTGACTCATTACAATTTATTTGTCTTGAGACTGTGGTTGCATTATCAATTAACGTCAACTATTTGAGGTTTTCATCAGTTGTAATACAAGCATTATTGGTGATGGAAGATCACGCAGTAAAAATAACTTTAGACAGACATAGTGAGGGCTATAAGGACTTATCTTATGCACGATAGCCATCTAACGTGACCCAACCAATTGTTGTCTCAAATTTAAATCCACGAATAGGGTTTGTTGAATCATTACAACCAGTTACCTATAAGCTGTTGATGGCATCCAGATAGGCCCATGCTGATTGCCAATGCCGTTGTTGATATCATACCTGGAAAAGCAATCCGTTTACTGTTTCGTTCTTTGCCAAGTCCTCTATCAAATGTCATCTATTGATACATTATTAATGTATTAATAGTCTGTTTAATGTGCTTCTTCTAGCATACTAATGCAATCCGTTTTAAAAAATCCTCTAGTGAATGCTTTCTTCAAGTGATATGAAAAGAGCAGTATGTAAAGATTTGGAAGTCCTTAAATTACAGCACAGTACAATCCTTATTCATTCTTAAAATAACGCCATCTTCAATCATGATACTACTGGATTGGTAGTATTGGGGGATCTGTGGTGATCCCTGATCTAAATTTCCCCCCACTGTTCGAAGCATACTGCCTTAGAAACAATTTGAATGAAGTAACTGGACCTCTGTCCAGCTGTTCAGTGCTGTACTCTTTTGTTTTCCTGGTAGGCCACCATTGTAATCTTCCCCTCTCGTCATCAGGTACTTCTAGCGGCTGCAGTGTGTACCAAGGCAGGCAAGCCCCTCTTGTCCCGGCAATTTGTGGAAATGACAAGGACGCGTATCGAGTGCCTCCTTGCGGCCTTCCCAAAGCTGATGAACATCATGGGCAAGCAGCACACGTTTGTGGAGACGGACAGCGTGCGCTACGTCTACCAGCCACTGGAGAAGCTGTACATGGTCCTCCTCACCACCAAGAACAGCAACATCTTAGAGGACTTGGAGACCTTGCGGCTCTTTTCGCGCGTGGTATGTGATTGTGTGTGGTCATTTGGACATGTCAGTTCATTAGGTGAGTGTCTGTGCACTGTGAGTATGTGACATTTCATTGTTAAATGTCCTGTCAGATCCCTGAGTACTGCCGCACACTGGACGAGGGGGAGATCTCTGACCACTGCTTTGATCTCTTATTCGCCTTCGATGAGATCGTGGCCCTTGGATACAGAGAAAATGTCAACCTTACCCAGATCCGCATGTTCACAGAGATGGACTCCCATGAGGAGAGGGTCTTCCGTGCTGTCAGAGAGGTGAGCTTTGTGTTGTGGGAAACGTGAGTGGTGACCTTTGACACTGAAGACTACAAAAGGCAATGTATTTGGAATTGTTCTTTGTCCTTGTTTTAGGTTATGCATCAATAGTATATGCATTCAAGTCCGTACAGCTCTCAGTACAACTAAGTGGCTTGTACAAAATGTTTGTTTTATTTTTTGCCCCACAACTGATCAACCTGACAACACCTGTTTCTAACCTGTTGCTACCTACAGTTGCTTAATTCCCTTTCTGTTGTGTGAACAGACCCAGGAGAGGGAGGCAAAGGCAGAAATGAAGAGGAAGGCGAAGGAGCTGCAGCAGGCGCGGAGGGATGCCGAACGCAGTGGGATAAAAGCCCCCTCTTACGGAGGCTTCGGTGGGGCCAGCACTGCCCGCTCAGCTGCTGTCATCAAAGACACGTTTGAACCAGAGAGGCCCAAAGTGGCCCCTGCTCCCATCAGGTATTACAAAATCTGCTCTTTGTTTTATTTATATATGACGGTTTTTTAAATTATTATTATTATAGTTATGGCTTAAAGTTCTATTACATGGCCAGGTCTATTTGTTTTACGGAACCTATAAAGTTGCTAACGAACATGAACTTGGTTGGTGTGGTGTATGATGTGTTTAGTGACTTAATGCAACAGGACAGAGGTAAGAGGAACTGTAAGGAAGAACGTAGTGGTTTTGTACTGAAATCAGGTGGATCCTGTCATGTCTCTCTACAGACCGAGTGGTCCAAATAAGGCTCTTAAGCTGGGCTCCAGAGGGAAGGAGGTGGACGACTTTGTCGATAAACTGAAGTCTGAAGGGGAGAACATCATCATGCCTGGTACAGGAAGGAAGCAATCAGATGCCAGCAAAGCCTTACCGCCACCTGTCAACACAGAGAGGTACCGCAGATACTTCTTCATATCACCAGATTTTTTTTCACAGGACAAAATGTAAACGTTGTTAAGTATCCTACATTAACCCGTGTATTGGGTGACTGATTATATGTCAGGTAAATATGTTTTTCTGGATCACTGCTTGACACACCAAAGAACCCGCCTGTTCAAGTTCTCCCTTCCTCTGCAGTGTTCATTTGAGGGTTGAAGAGAAGGTGTCCCTGGCCTGTGGCCGTGATGGAGGTTTGCAGAGCATGGAGATCCTCGGCATGATCACACTCCAAATTAGGGATGAGGGGAGCAGCCGCATTCAGCTGCACGTCGCCAATAATGATAAAAAAGGAGCTCAGCTACAGGTATGAAGATAACCGTATCAAGCAGAGCTTCCAGAAATGATAGTTTTGGACACTGCTATCTGATCATGATCCAATTGCTAAGAAATCCATGCGAATGACAGGTGTACTAGCTTGATAGGTTAGATCAATCAGTCTTACAATCAGTAAAACCGTATGAGCACCTTTCTTCTATTGCTGGTTCTGATGTTTGGCCTCCTACCTCTCTGTGTCAGACTCATCCCAATGTAGACAAGAAGCTCTTCTCATCTGAGTCTCTGATTGGACTGAAGAATACAGAGAAGTCTTTCCCTCTAAACAATGACATAGGGGTTCTGAAGTGGAGGTTGCAGACCACAGATGAGTCCTTCATCCCTCTAACGAGTAAGTGTAATAGACCTTCCACTTCTGTTGTGCAGGTTTTTTTCTGCTACTTACATGTGTTGATCATCTCATCATAATGTAGTAATGTTCATAATGTTCTGTTTTGTAGTAAACTGCTGGCCCTCAGAGAGCTCCAATGGGTGTGATGTCAACATTGAGTATGAGCTGCAGCAGAAGGGCCTTGAACTCAAGGATGTAGTCATTGCAATTCCCCTGCCGTGAGTCTACTGGCTTTTTTGCAAATAGTGCTATCCTTACTCACAGTACCATTAAACATATATGTGTTTCCAGTACTTGTTCAGTGTCCATATCTTATTGAGTTTTCATTGGTTTAGGTCGGGTGTGGGAGCCCCTGTGATTGGAGATGTGGAAGGCGAGTATCGCCATGACAACAGACGGAACATTCTGGAGTGGTCTCTCCCAGTCATTGACGCAGATAACAGGACTGGAAGCATGGAGTTCAGCATTGCTGGCCAAGCCAGTGACTTTTTCCCAATCAGTGTGTCTTTTGTCTCTACAAACAACTACTGCGATATACAGGTATGTTTTTAGTTCATGGTGAACACAGACAATAATCAATACACTGTTGATATGGTGGAGATTTCCAGCTGAAGCCATTAGCCATCTGTTTGCTTGACAGTTCTAAAACCTTTTTTTTTTTTCTCCCCTTAGGTTGTCAAAGTAACCCCTGTTAATGGAGATGGCCAAGTGCGGTTCTCCACAGAAACCTCGCTTGTGACTGATAAATATGAGATATTGTAACAGAGAAGTGACGCTTAGCTCATCTATCTTTTTGTGGGTTCAGTACCTGTCAATTGGACTTTCCCTTCAGAAAAGAATTTTATTTTGTGATGATATTGATGTGTATATATACGGTTTTATTAGAAGAAGTGAATATACATTTAAGTATTAAAAGTTAAAATGAACCAAATATGGAAGAACAGCGCCAGATTGCCAATGAATCAGCCTAACTGGTTGAGCAACTCCCACAGTGCACTTAAAGACAGACTCGGCACATCGGTCAAAGAGGCTTGATATTTCTTCATCATCCACATCGTTTCTGTTGTGAGGTGTCCAGAGCCTGTTGCAGTAAGTCTGCACCATCCTTGTTTGCGTCATGACATTGCAGGTGCATCAATATCAGACCAAAGTGGAAAACAAATAGAGTTACAGGAAACATCAGCTCCATATCAGCTGCCTATTTTTTGATAAATTACCATAAAGTGGCACCCTATTTCCCTATTAACTTCACTTTTTTACAAGGAGTATAGATTTATTTTTGGCAGTATGTGTTATGTTATTTAATGCTGACATTTTATAACTGTCAAGTGGTTGGTTTTGCTGTTCTCATATTTACTCACTCATTTACTCAGTTTTAAGGCAGTTCGGTTACAGTTACATACAAAATATGTCCAGGTTCCTCCACAAGCAGTTTTAGCTTAAGTCACTTCTTCCTTTTGTTGTGTCTGTACAGTATCTTCCTAGAAATGACGAGCAGGTTGAGAACAGCTCAACAGATCCCTCATTAAGCACTATTGTTACTTTAAATAACATGACAGTAAAGTGACATCTAGGTAATTTATAACGAAATGCTTCAGTTCCTGTAGTTCTTGAATTGTCTTTGTTAAAGGTGTTTGTGAACTCCGTAACAACACATTTCTGCTATAAGAGTGTCTTTTTTTTTTTTTTTACATGTACATTTCTATGGTGCAAAAAAAAAATTGAAATCATGGAATTTTAATATAAAATGTTTGAGAAATTACATTCCACTGTACAAATACATATTATATAAACTTTAATAAAAGCAATTATTAAATTATTTCTGTTGAAAGTGTATGTTATTTTGATTTGGTTGTTGGCTCTCTCAACTGACAGAAGTCATTGTCTTGCTCAAAATATACAGCATAATTGTCACTACTTGGTATAACATAGGTAGTTACATTTTCATCTTTAGTTTTTACCAAAGGGGTAGTGTGGCATCCTGTTTTAATTTAATTATTCACAATTCATGGCAAGGAGGGAGCAACAGTTTTCTTACACAAGGAGGCAGGTGGTAGCTACTGAAGAAATGGTGGGATGTTGCCAGGAACCCTAGTTCCTCATGGCCAGGCTAATGGCATTATGGCAGCTGATGGTGAGCCTACGTGTTCACTGTGTCACTGCAGGTTTAGCACCAACAGCTATGGAAGTCAGCTGTATGCACGAGGTGGCTCTGGGGAACACCGACCAGGACTATCTCCATCAGGTCCATGAATGTGGTTTTGCTCATTGCAGAGTCCCAAAAAGGAGCACCCAGAACTGCCAGGGTTCCCGCTTGGACAGCAGGTCCAGTCCAATGACACACTCGTTCTGGATGCTGGCCAGCCAGAATGAATGTTGGAACGGTTGGCATGCGATGAGCACTCTTAGGGTTTTCTTCCCCCTCATCTGAGCTCTCTCCCTGTCACTGTGCCAATGCACTAAATCTTTGTCACTTTTCGGTGCCAGGGAAATGATGCACCCTGTATTGACCAAGGCTCACCATGTAACTCAGCCCAGGATGCGTTCTATATGAGAGTCAATTAATGGTCCAACCACCAAAGTCACAGGTGTAATGGCATGAGGGAAGCAGCGATGGATGAGGGTGATAGTCCACTCACTGTGTCACCCTCCTTCAGTTTGACTGAAGCAGGATTGCTACACGCCCAGCCTCCCCACACTGGTAGCACCCCTCTGACTGGCTCGCTGCTCACTTGGGACCCCACTTTGGATGCTGTGGGGGTTTATCTGCTGCCTGGCAGGTCACATCCTCCTTACTGTCACTCAACTCGGCTTGTCTCACATGGTGTTTTGGCCCTCAGCTCAAACGATGCTGGAGGGCTCCTTTAATGGCGGGCCAGCTTGCTTGTTTTCAACAGATCCATTAACAATCAGGGCGCCTTCTCTTCCAATGCAAGGGACACCTGGATTGTGGTTTCTTCCACCGACCAGCAGTTGAAGTTGGCCGCCAGCTACACCTGGAGGAAGTAAGTCTCCAGCAAGTCGTGGTAAGTTCAAAGTTGTTTGCGTCAGCATCTCTTGGGGCTTGCTCCTAGGCTAGGGGCACACTCAGGCTATCCAGCTGAAGACTTGGAACAATGATTAACACACAGCACAAACATTCAGACACTGATACAGAATGGAAACTGGAGCTGGCTTATATACTGTATTCTCAGACACATCAGCCTGACTTGGGGTGGGAAAGACGCTAAATCACATGGGAGGACCACAGCGGGCAGGCTCCTTAAAAGTGGGAGTGGTCTTGACACAACAACCTTGTGGAAGACTTCAGTCTCATCTGTCATGGGCGTGGTCAGTGAGAAATCACACTAGGCCATTAACAAATAACACTGACTCCGCATCTCTAAATAAAAACATATTTAGGCATGAACATAAGAAATCACATACACATACACCTTCTCCCTATGTGTATGTGATTTGCGTATGCGTGTCTCTGAGATGTGTAAATTGTATCAACTACTGGATGTCCTAAAATATCCCTCTGGATTAATCAAGTATCTATCTATCTATCTACCTATCTACCTATCTATCTATCTATCTATCTATCTATCTATCTATCTATCTATCTATCTATCCATCTATCTATCTATCTATCTATCTATCTATCTATCTATCTATCCATCTATCCATCTATCCATCTATCCATCTATCCATCCATCATCCATCCATCCATCCATCCATCCATCCATCCATCCATCCATCCATCCATCCATCATCTCGATCGATCCATCGATCTATCTATCTAAATAAAAATACATATAGACATGAACATATGAAATGACAACACTTAACTGAATTTACAGACATAAACATTCTACCCTACGAACACTGGGATCACTGGGATCATCACACATGCATCAGTCCCAGTACACTACACAATATGTTTAAATATCCATTATTAAAAGCTTCAGACTTAAGAAGAAAAGAAAGTCATTCATAGTGGTTAATCACAGCAAATTGTGCGATTAATTTGTTAATTATTTTAATCGACAGCACTTACTTGAACATATATGAAATAGTTGCCATCAAGTAAAAACCAGCATTTTTTTTTAAATACATACAGAAAAAAACAAAGCTCCACATGGCATCAGAAGGTTCAAAGTGAAATCAACAGTTGTGCTGGAAGTCTCTGAGGGCTGTGACAGACCAAGGGACAGGAAATTGCAGGCATTCTGAGGGAATATGTGGAATGTCCTTCTGCGTGACCGGACAAACAGTACAACAGACTCCTAGTCATAAATAAGGTACAACCAGACCTATTTAGGGGCTTTCTTGGCATTACCATGTTACATTTTGGATAGTGTTATGGAAAAGGCTGTGGGTTTTGGTGGAGGGGTATTCACTTTTTGAGTTTTGCCAGAGCAATATTAAATCCAAAAGGATTTCTGCCACTTTTGAACTGTGTAGGCTAAGAAATAAAAGGTGAATTCTTGAACCAGTAGAATATTCTTATATTGCCCATGAACTGCCGTAAAGGTGAACTTCAAAAACGGAGAGTTCTACCCAGTCCTTTTTCACACTGCAGAATGAAATGCTTTGCCCAGTAAGAAAAACCTTTCTACAGTCTTAGATTTGGCCTTAGAAATAACCTTCATTGGCATTTTAGTCCTGAATCCCCCTTTTTTTGCCGACAAACGCTTCAAAGGCAAATGTTTCATAAAGATAATTGCTTTTCAGAGAATCCATATTGAAACTTTTTCCAAAGCGTGCAGAATGAAGAGAACCCAACCTTAATGAAACACAGAGGGCCTTCATCATCATAAGGGCGGGCAGAAGAAGTCTCCACTATACCCTCACAAGTCAATGGGAGAGGGTGTGCCACATAAAGCCATATTTATGGTGTCAGCCCAAAGACAGTCCAGTCCACTTCCGAGTAAAGCTCATGTAGGAGTTTGGCAGACCTCTGCCTCCCGTTACTCAGCTACAGGACTCTCTGAAAAGGTAGGCTATAAATCTTGACATAAAGACTGATCTACCTTAGAGGTAACTAGAACAGTATTTGAATTGTAATGAAGAGATTTATGTATGTACTCTTGATTGCAACAGCATACAGAGAGCAGCAAATGGAGATTATGGAGCAATTCTAGCATTACTAGCGTTATTTAGTGATGTCAGAGGCAACAGGATATTTAACACAAGCCTTTAGACGAAAGGTAATGGTAAATTAAAAAGAAATGTCACTTTGTCTTCCAAAGCACACATTCACTGTGGAAAGGAATAATGTTTGAAGACTTTCCTGTGGTAATTTAATATCTCAGACCACCTCAAAAATGTTTTGAATACTTCAGAATATTTGTTTCAATTCATCAATTTGACAGAGGTCACATTATGCAACTCAAAATGAAATGCAGATCAAGATCCATTAGGGGGCACTAGAGCATTGTCACAAGCAACGTCTACAGTCTCAGCTATGGAGTTCTCAGACTGAAAACTCCTGCCTTACCAAAATCATCTGCTCTTTCCAGTATGTTAGTGTAGAGCAACATAAGGTACAGGGGCATTATGAAACATAATATTATCAGAAAACAGAAAGGAGGGGCTTCCTGTATAAGGGGAATTTGTTTGTTTATAAACATCAGAACAACAACATCAGGGGTGTGGTAACTACAGGGCAGGCCTGCACTGATGCCAGGAGACCATGACCTGAGGAATAATGCAGGCATGCAGTGACAACTGACTGTTCATAGCACATACACACCAAACTGCCACAGACCAATTAACACGAGGCCAGCATTAGCCCAAACTCCGATAAAAAGGTGACTTTTAAAAACAGTCTTAATTTAAAAATACTTCGAAAATTGTGCATAATTGAAAAGGGCTGAACACCCTGTTGGAAGTAGGATTAACCAACATGCCTACACGTTGCTGTACGATGGGAACACAGCATGTTTTGTATGAGGTGACAGAGAAATCAGCATGAAACCTCATCACATTTATTTCTAACCGGTGAACAGACACTGGTGTGTTTGTGATGGATTCAAATGTCTGCCTTTTTCTAGGATTATTTTAACTAATGTAAGCACAAACAAAGGAAATGCCAGGAAGGTAAAACTTACAATTGTCTCCATAGCAACCATCCAATGTAATGATTTCTGCAATACCAATCAACACTTCCTGGTATGAACATTTCTTAACCACCGGAGTGCATACGGGGACATCTTAAACACCATCTACTACTTTGTATGGGTGTGACACTGAAAGGTTCGAGTTCAACAGTATTTCAATTATTCATTTAGCGTGCCGGAGGCCTCAGCCATCCACACACTACACCCAGTGTTGGGGCCGTACACTTCCTCTCCTCCCACTGTGGGTAAGGCCGATGCACTCCTCTGGAAGCCACTGTGGAGGGATGGTAATTAAAGTTTAACGTGTGGTTTAAAGCCGAGTGAAACATGAGCCAGTGCAGCTTCAATGACAGGCTGGTCTTCAATCTTCACTGCTCTGTAAACTCACGGCCAGATGGCTGAGTGACTCATCAAAACTTTAAGTCAACAAAATTCCCTGCATTCCCCTTGACACTTTTTTTTTCTTCACTTTGACACATTCTGGTGGGTTATGGGCTCCACTGTCATAATTCATACATCCATTCCTGTGGGTTTGCAGCTGTTGATTCAACTTATCTATTGTAAAGAGAGGGAGACTACGCATTTGAATATCAGCTGTTTCTAGAGAAAGAGTGTAGCGTGCCCCTTTCCGTTCGAATCCTTGGGGGTGAACTGAACATAGAGGTTTGATTGTATATGTTTGAAAAAATGCATGAAATATGGACAGATAATCAAACAAATATCCTATTATCATGGATAAATAACGCTCTGCAGTCAACACTGTCGTCTGTCACTATGTTTGGAAAACAGTAGTCTACTGATTACGAGTTCTTTCCATCCCTCCAACCCCTTCTTTGGAAGGAAATCAAGTTATGTGTCTAAGAAAGCTATGAGTCTGAGTGAGGTGGTATAAGCTAGATTTTGGCCATGCATTTGGACTCACTAGAAGCAGTCTCTCAGATGGCAGCCATCCAGAAAATCCTTTTATGGTGTAATGCAGACAGAAATCCCTGTGTTTTTCATCCATTTTTGGATCTTTTTTGGGTCTCTTTCCTTTTTCATTTCTCTAACTGCTCACTCAACTTCCAAAAAAGGGGCCTGGCCCAACGGTACAGGTCCACATGGGTTGTGAACAAGTGAGGAGTTCTTGAGTTGGAATAATGACTGCTTTGTGTCCCGTTAGGAGGGGTCTCCGGCACAGGAAAGCTGTAAGAGGGAAAGAGTGAGAGGAGCCAACGAAGCTGGAGTGTGTCGCTGTCCTGGAGGCGAAGAGCATGTCACACCGTCTCTGTCCTTTCTGACAACATGACAGCCCATCCTCCCACTGTACTGTCAGTGCAGGAACCACAGAGCATGGATAACCACCTGGCACAGTTCTCTGGGAGTCCTTCAAGTTTTCAGTGTGGAATTTTTTAAGGGACCTTCTTCTGACAAGCTGGGCAGTTGTCTACTTTAGCTGTTTATTCCCTTTGCGACAGGGAATCACTAGCAGGTAAGGTACATTTTCTGTATTCAGCATTCTAACAATTCTGATTAAAATTTAGAATGGAAACGATTTGGCTCATTAGAGTAGTTATCTGGAATATTCCATAGCGATTTGTGACGTATAATTGTTGATTCATCTGGAATTTCTCCAGTTTGAGGAAGATCTTGTGCAAATGTTGTTGTACTTTTATGAAGCATTACATTAAAATTTGACAAATATCAGTTGTCAGATTTATTTTCCGTTACTGAAACATAGGCTGTGAATATTAATCAGGAAAAAGGGGAGGGATCATTGAAAACGATGCAGTCAAATCCAATCTAGAGTGTTTGTAGCTCCTTTAAAAGTTAATCCTTACTTTTGTCAACAGTCCACAATGTGGTGCCAAGTAGTTGGTTCTACTTCACCCAGCTGTGAAACCTGCAGTGTATATCCCTTGTCTTATCTTCAGACCAGCCACACCAACGGATGTAGCCTGGCACTGGCTGAAATGTCTGGAGTTATGCTGTCTGAGATGGTACATCAAAGGTTTTTTAGTTGTTTTGCGTAGGTTTTTCCTGATCCATTTTTGGTGAAGTTCTGGTTTGTGTCATATTAGTGGTTAATGGTGTTCTCCCTGAAGGTGTACAACATTTCTACTGTGGGTTTCAGTACTGTATGGAAGGTAGGCCACTGTCCTAGTTGAGTTTGTCCTTCTCCACCCTCACTTATGTTCTAAATAGCAGTCAGGGGATGTGATCAGATCCCTAGTACTGTTTAGGTGGAATTGGGAATGGAATAGACTTTGGATAGCCCTGAACTTGATGAATGTTGGACTTAAACATCTGATTGACAAAGAATGAGAAAAGTTGATGCTACTGTAAAGGCTGAAATACTGAAACATTACTTTTTATTTGGACAATCAACTAATAAAAGAAATGTGCAGACCTCAGTTAGAACAATGGATTTCACTTGTCCTTGCAATTTGTAGGTTCCTTGGGTTTAGAGATTGAGTTGGGGATCGTAACTGGTAACATTGTGTACATAGATGAGAAATACATTGAGCTGGGATGGGGGTACTTCTTCTTCTACCCTGCAGTTGCTGCACATGCATTCAGTCTGTAGAAGTTGTCATGACAACAGGGGTCTTAAGTTTCAGGAAAAGTCAGTTGACTGTCAAAGACTTTCCACTAGGTGGCATTAAAGAACAATACCAAATGTGTTCTGATGCATTCACAGCGAACACAAACAAATCTGGTTTGTTTTCCATTGAGGCACTTCCTATTGGGAGATATTTGCCATTTATTGACCTTCAGCTTTGCAAAGATGTGAAAGGATTTATTTCACCTCAATGTCTCTTGGCATCAGGGGGCTTTTGCCTGTGCGTGCACCAGGGCCATGTGGTAGGCAGGTCTCCTAGCGTTTGGTTGGGCATTTGAGCCCCTTCCCCAACCCTCCACTGGGATTACAGACACACAAAAAACTCCTTTGTGCCGACACCATTGGAATTCTTGTTGAGCTCTGCGTCTTTGGGAAACAAACCGTCAAAGTCAATGGAACACTTCATGCAAGAGCCGAGTGGAATATCATGTGAATGTAGAAATTATGAGTCATTCCCAAATGGTGGGATCTTGGTCTGGCTCCCGGTTCCTTGGGCCTGCTGTGGTTGCAACGGTGTGGTTGGCTCATCTGTGTACACAAGAGAAGAAGAAACAACATCAAACCACTGATGAAGTCACAGAAGAAGACTTCAGGATTTGCACGGCACTGATGGTGATCCTTGCTGTGTTGTACTGATGACTCCAGGCTAAATGTAGTCAACATTTGTACATATAACTCTCACTGCGTGTGCGTGTGCGTGTGCGTGTGCGTGTGCGTGTGCGTGTGCGTGTGCGTGTGCGTGTGTGAGTGCATGTGTGTGTGTGTTTTATGGAGTGTTTAAACTCAGTTAAACAGCAACACCCATGCAAAGGTAGAAGACTTCTTTTGTGCCATCGGCTCCCACTAACAGTCAAACACACAAGTCGATGGAGTTGGAGCCTGGTATACATTAAATATGTAATCATAGGTCCCCTTCTTTCTTTTTAGTGTAGGCATCTCACAGACTATCATTAAAATGTTCCACCATGTGTCCCACGCATGCTTTAACTGGCAGACAAAGCACACCTTTATGGCACTGCTAAAGAAAGTGTAATTTGAATGTATGCAGCTGGAAGTGTAGTTCCGCCTTTTGCTGTGAATAATGCGTGCTTGCTTACAGGGGGTAGCAGGAGGGTCTCTGGACTGATGGGTATGTAGCGAGTCCAAACTTTCTCTGTTAGGCCCCAGTCTGTAGTCAGAATTCCCATGATTGTCTGACTTCAGAGACCAAAGTGAGTGACTGGTTCATTCATTCAAAAAAAGTTTCAACCAAATTCATGTGTACACGACTATGGATTTATGAGCATATCAACCTCTATATCAATAAATAGTCCAAAACTTTTTAAAGGAGTGTGTGGTCACCAGAGGCTGTAGTGCAAACATGCCCCAGCTAGAGGGATTTTTAACATATTTTGATAGATGTAGGGATTTTATGGGCTTGACATATACTTCTGCCTGCCCTTTAAACATCTTACCTCAGCTTCATTTTGCCTACCTGTATCTCCAATCATCAATTCATGCTCTTCTCCCCATTTCACTCTCTCTCTCTCTCTCTCCCTCTCTCTCTCTCTCTCTCTCTATCTCACTGGCTGGCTTAAAGATCTATCCTCAGGGGCTTTTGACTACTGGGGCAGGAATGCACAGCTTAGTGTTGTCTGTTGTTCAGCATGTAGAGACGAGTTTGCGGGCCTGTATTCTGTGAGGTAGCGGACAGGGCCAGGCTATGTGAGGGAAAGAGAGGATTGAACTCATTCAGCTTTCAAGCACTGGCATGTCTCTCTACTGCTCAGCTGTCTCTGCGTCTCTCAACTAAATATCAAAATGGTAATTGTATATATTTCTATTTGTACTTATTACAGTGTGCATACAGGAGGTGTATTTGTGGTTTGAACCCAGTAGTGATAACTTTTAAAGCTCATACTGCTCGATTTACCTTACTTGTGTGCTTGTCATGAAGGAACCTCTCTAGACTGCTGAAGTGGTCATATTCTTGACTCAGAGAAAATATTTCACATCAAACATGGACACTTACGGATCATACTAGTCATAGTAATGTTATTATATGCATTCTAAAGGCTGCCGTTCTCTATTTCAGGAACTTTATATGCCAGAGGATGTGAATGGTAATGCCATGGACATGAATATTTTCAATAAGAACTTGCCAGAGCGAGGGAGACAGACACATCAGGGGTTCCAGGTAAGCCACCGTCAGTTGCTGGGGCCAAAGGCCAGGCGTGTAACCAACATAAGCAAGTGTACTAATTGGGATTACCTCAGGCATTGTGAAGAATTACCTTCACATTGTAGTAAGAAAGAAGTACCCCAAAACATTACCTTTTATGCATGTTTACACTTTTCCCTGTTTACACTTTTCCCATGTCATATTCCACATCACATCATTTTAAGGAAGATTTTTATATTTTTTGTACCCTTTTGTAATTTGATCCTATATTTGTATTCAGTAAAGCAGTGAATAGACAGGTCTGGTCCTAGGACTGTATTTAGGGTATGTGGTGGTAAAGATTAGAGCTAGAATTTGGAGTCAAGTGTTTCAAATAATTTCGTAACAGGAGTCGAGTGACCTGATGGTGTAACCAATTCTGTATTTTTTTGGTAAATTCTGTAAATATTTAATTAAACCTTTTAATGTTTTAAACAGATTTGAACTGAAAATGGCCTGTCAAAAAGTGTATCAACAACCATATATGTTTCACCACAGAGTACTCCTCTTGACTTCATTGAAGTAGGAAAAGGAGTGAAGTTCCAGACGGACCGCCCACACCTGGTCAGTCTGGGAAATGGCCGCTTCAGTACAGCCATCACAGTTCTGCCACTTCCAGAGGGTAAGACACGACGAGGCAATGTGACAAAAGGTCATGCCTGTGCTGTGCATGTCTTTTTTGTCATAGTAGACTATGTGACCATACCTCACAGGCATAATGCATCCTCCAGCTGTTGTTTCCCAGCCAAAATATGGCTTTCATTTTTTTTTTAGAATGAACAGAGTAGGCTCAGACCTAATATTTGCAGCAGATGGGTGTCGCTTTTTTTGGTTTTCACAAATACTTTTATTACAAAGGGAAGAAAGAACAAAGAGAGACATCTAATCACAGTAGCCTCCACCCACACAAACACACACCCCTTATGAAGAGGCATTGGTCCTGTTTTGTACTGCATACCGTGTTTCAGTTTGGGAATTTAGGCAGAGGTCAAAATTAGATGCCACAAAACTGCAATATACACAGCTCACAGCTCGTTCATGATACTTCAGTACAAATGGAAAACAAGTTGCCATTAATTATAGTATATTATATGATCAGGGCAGTAAATGTGCAGATATCCAATCCTGCCATTACTTGGGTAGATTCAGTGGTAGAGAGTTGGAGGAGTTGAGAGTTGTTTTGAAACTGTGGTAAATTACTCCACAGTGATGTTGTTCTCTGTGTATTACAGCAGCCCATAACATTTGCTTCTATATCAACCGTCTCTTTTTTGTGAGGGTCTTTTCAACAAACGTTGTTGTAAACAAGAGGAGACGTCAAGGAAAAGGCAAACCTTTGTGTGTGGAGAAAAATAGATCACCAAGTCTTCTGACTTCCTGTTTAAAATAGAAAGGATTCCTTACAGACATGTCAGGACAAACATCATATTTTCCGAGCTGCTGTGACAAACATTCTCTTGTGAGCAAACAGAAAAGACAGTGGCATGTATTGTTTCCTGGTCTCTTCACTTGCGCTGACAAGGCCGTGACCCAACCCTGTCATAATCCCTATTTCTGAAAACGCTACTCCAGGGGCAATTTCTGAAGCTGCTCTTCTGACAGCTGACTTATAAAGCCTCTGCACCACACTCGCATGAGCAAATGTTTGAGGGAGAAAAATAACATATTGTTGCCATAGTTTCAAAAAATGTTGTCCTCTAGCACAAAAGGTGTCTATTGTGAAGTCAGGTGCCAGGTGATATTGATTACACTGATAGGGTAAATAAGCATCTTACATATTGTCACTGCATTGCAGAACTGCTGGAATCTATTGTATGCTCAGTCAATCTGATCACCATTGTTGCACACATTTAAGCAATATATATTCATCTCCTCTAAGTGATCACTCATTTTCATTTTATGGTCCATTAGATACCTTGGAATGGCAGAAATCTACAAAATTGTCCATACAAAATAATTCCTTAACTAGAAATGTAGTTAACAGATGCAGTACTACCAATCTACTTTAAGTGGTTCTGGCTTTTTAAATGTTTGTCATGATGTCATGTTGCTTCTGAATGTTAAGCTCTCTGTTCATTCCCTGGTTTGCCATATGGGGTCAGTGTCACTTACATCCACCACATTCAAATGCACTAAACCCTAATAGTTATACACTAGTTAATTCATTAGCAGACCATTCACTGGGAACGTCTTTAGGGAAATAATCATTACTCCAAAAGGATGTCGCATTCTGTGTATTACAGCAGCCCATAATATTTGCTTCTATATCAACCGTCGCTATGTGGTGTGGGTATTTTCAACAAACATTGTTGTAAACAAGAGGAAATGTCAAGGAAAAGGCAACCTTTGTGTGAGGAGCAGCATAGATCACCAAGTCTTCTCAATTCCTGTTTATAAACGAAATGTTTCCTGAGCAATGTACTAAAAAATGCTTTAAGTTGACCTTAATTGTTTAAGTTTCGGATTTATATGATTTGTCTATATCCATGTCTGTATACTTGTATACAAAGTGCCGTTTTCAGTAATTCCAACGTCAGCAGTGCAAGTAGAGTGGTGCCAAGGTTGTGAGTTCGAGCCTCCCCAGGAGCCTAGATCCTGTGGTGAAGTCACTGGCCAAAACCCCTGATGTGGCCTTAAAGTTGTGGAGCGTATGCTTACTCAATTGGTGAAACACCTAAACGTTCAGTGGTAAACCATATAGCTAACAGTGCTGTGTGGTTGATATCAGAACAAGCCAATTATGTTTCATGTTTATGGTGGTAAGGGCACACAGTGGTTCGCACCATTTCTTAATTGCAGATATACATATTCAAAAACAGTTGATTTTCTATAGTGATGACCATTTAAAGATAGAGAATGGTTTTGTATGCTTGCGGTTGTGTATACAATTTTATTTATAATGTCCCCAAGCCCTTTTTATGCCCTCCAGTGGAGGATAGAGCATGGTGTTTACACAGCAGTTGAAGCAAAGCCATGCTAAAGGTCGATATATGCTTCTGTGACTGCGTCACGCAGTTGCTTCGACGGAATCGTGAACATTTACATAGGGTGACCATATTTGAGTTCGAGAAAAAAAAAACACTTCGTCGCTGGGGAGGGGGCTCGGTAGTGTATTGCATACAGACAATGTTTTGCCATCTTTTTTCACATACAGATGACCCCGCCCCCTCCCCCCGCGACAAGGTTTTGTCATCTTTTCCACATGCGGATGTCATGTGCTGTTGTAAACAATGCAACTACTCACTAGTAAACAACAGCACATGACATCTGCATGTGGAAAAGATACTAGTTACTAGTGGAAGCTGCAAGGTGCTCAGTGTTGCCAGATTGGAAATGGCGAAGTATCGTACCAAATGCTCAAAATGGCCGTCTTCGGAGGATAATTATCGTGCATCTGGCAACACTGAGAGGGCGGTCGACCAATGACAGTTCTGTCTACAGTCAGAGCTCGCTCAAGAAGGTGGAATGTAAGGGAGATACCTTTTTCCATAACTTGTAAGGGCATAAAAACTAGTTTGTGAAAGACCCAGAGAAACACAAATATCCGACGAGGCAAAATCCCGGACAATTTTGAAATCCCTGCCAGACTCATTTTTTAGGTCTCGAAAAGAGGACATGTCCGGGTAAAAGAGGACGTCTGGTCACCCTAATTTATAGTAAAATCATCTGATGGGATTTGCGAGGTGTCTGAGCCAGCTATCTAATGTTAGCATGCTACTACCCACAAGGTAAACAGCGATTTAAAAGTTGTTTTTACCTCCGCCAAGGAGGTTATGTTTTTGCCCCTGTATGCTTGTTGGTTTGTTTGTCTGTTTGTTTGTTTGTTTGTTTGTCAGCATGATTACGCAGATACGCATGGACCGATTTCCATCAAACTTTGTAGGGAGATTGGGTAATATAATGGCAATAATTGATTAGATTTTCAGATGTCAAGGTCAAAGGTCAAGGTCACAAGGCGGAGGTTTGCATTCTCTGAATGCTCCCATTCTTGTTTGACTTTTTTTTGCTTAGATTTATTAAAAGTTACAGAGAAATAGACACTTTGCAATGCAAAAACCCAGGAGGAAGCTAAGGAGATCTAAGGAGATTTGCGAGGTGTCTGAACCGGCTATTTAATGTTAGCATGCTACTGCCCACAAGGTAAACAGTGATGGGTTGGACCAATCACAGCCCTGCGGCTTGCGTAGCCTTGTCAGATAGTTACACAATTTGGGAGACGCACGCAAGCACGCAAACACGCAAACACGCAAACACGCAAGCACGCAAGATGTGCTCGGAGGGGGCTTGCAATGACGCAAGGGGCTCTTGCGTGCTTGCCTGCCTGCATAAAAGGCCAACCATAAATTAAGCTTAAGGTTATGACTTTGATTCTCACCTAGAGCAGGTGCTCTGTAGATGGCGCTACTCTGATCTGCTCTGATCACGTCTTCAGAGCCAGAGATAAATGTGCAATCTGGTTTAGATGAAATGTTACCAGCACTCTCTGTAATACCCGCCCCTCCTTAAAGCGAACCTGTCCGTTGCCATTCACATTTTTTTTTTTATTTAGTTTTAAATATTCTCACTGTGTTGACTTGGATGATAATATTTCATATTATTGCCCATCTCTCTATGTGGGACAGCTTTAATGGGATACAGTTCTCTTTTCTGAAAGCGGGTTTAGTGTTCTCTTCTCACTCATCTTTAAGCACAGTTTCCTCACACTTATTTTCGCACTGTTGGTTCTATCCAATGACTGTATATGGAGAAATTATATTTCACATATATATTATATTCATTGTATATACCCTATACACAGACATTGATTTCAGCTAATTCCCATTTCCCTGGTGTATTCAAAGTGATGTCTCAGAGTTAATGCAGGAAGGTTGCGATACACTCTAAACATCTGTGGCCTTACCAAAGGATCCAATTCCTTGCAAAATGGTCAATATTCTGTTTTTGATGTGTGTTCCTGAGTTTGATTTCCAGAATATTCTTAAGAAGTAAAACTCAGCACTCAGGGTAGCAGTACTACTGCTGGTGGAAAACATTCCCTATTTCTATGATGCAAGCGCTCTGAAGTTTAGTAGTCATGTTTTTACTTCTCAACCTTGCACTTTGCTGAAATATTCATGAAGCATTCAACTTCTCCAAAGGGTCCTTGCCATTCGTGTTCAAAAAATGGGTGATAAAGAAGGAAACATTAGCAAGGCCACCCACAGTCCTCTCAAACCCAACTCCAGCTGGTCCTGGCTTTCTACTCAGTCCCTTTATAATACAAGTCCTCTTTAGTGGATCACCTGTTTCACCTCTATTCTTTCATTAGTGGACCATTCACTGGTCTCCTTAGCCCATCTGTCTGTGTGAGGAAAGCTTTGAAAGGGCAAACAATTAGTAATGCAACAACGCACACTTGAGGAATTTCCTCAACTGTTGCTCATTGGAGAGTGGAAGTTACAACTGAAAGCATTTGCCTTGTTAAATTCCATGGAATGCTTTTTAATTTAATATTATAAAACAATTGGGTTCTAGCGCGTAATTTAGCTGTTTCTGATTGGACGAGAGACGTTCCATGCTATAGGTTATTCTTCAACATACCTACAGTTACGGGACTTTTCACAGCTAAAAATAAATCACTCCGCGATGAAACATTCGCATTGATGATAACCGTTAATTCAAAGTTTTTAAAATTCCAAACCAAGACGTTGACAATGGAACTATTTTTTGTTGCGGAGAAACAATGGCGAAATAAACCATTTTTAATCAATAACTTCGTGTTGAAATGTTAATTTGTTGACTGTAGAATTGTTTTATAAAAGCAATATAGCACTCCTGGGAGTGGGGTAGGTAAGGGATAATCCCACGGGTGTTGCCTGGCGGCCTCGGTGGCTACGGCCGAACACCACCCGTGGGATTATCCCTTACCTACCCCACTCCCACTCGTGCTATATTGCTTAAATCATTTTCATTTTAAGTGCTGCTACTCTTGTGCTCCAGTGGTGCAACTGAAGCAGATGCTCTTTAGGTCCTGAGGTGAGCTCAGAGACCAGAATGGTGCCTAATTCTATGCTTGTAGAATTGCCGAGGAACCAAGAAGATCTATGATTGGCTAATAAACAAAGATGTCCGACAGTAAAGTGCAGCTGACTACAGTGACAAAACATTTGTGCTCTACAAAGTTAAATGACTGTTACCAACTTAAATAGTTGTGATAAACAGTATCTGGAGGTGTGTATGTAGGTTATACTTAATTTAAAATGTATGGGTATATTGCTGATTGAGATGATCACATGATATCCGTTTATGCTAAATAGTGCATGTAATCCATAATGTATAGTCTAGGGAGTGAAGAGCTCCAGTGGCGCAATCGGTCAGCGCGCGGTACCTATACAGCAGTACAAGTAGTGTGATGCCGAGTTTGTGAGTTCGAGCCTCACCTGGAGCAGGTATTCTTTAGATCTGTTGATTTCATGGTGGGTCAATAATGTCTCACATTCATTGTAGCTGACGTATACATGTAAACAGGTATACATACATACAAACTGTAAATGTCTACATTGTTGATCGTTTGAGATTATTGACTGTCTGCTTAAGAATGTTCTCTGAGAATCAATTTACTTTGATTTTTATTGTCCAACATTTTATGTGCTCCAGTGGTTACGGTTTCTTTAGATCCAACCAACACAGCTCTTCAGACAGATGTGCTTGATAAAGGATAAATGGTCCGAAAGTGATCTCCCAGAACAAAATATCAGTTATTGCCTCATGTATACCCTGCAATGATATTACCTGGAAGCTCAGTGGTAAATATGATATGATTATTGTGCTGTGGCATTTATGAATATTGAAATATAGACCCTGCGCATTTTTGATATAGACCCTCGTTGATGGATTGCCTCTTGATTTCTGCTGTTCTATCTTTCAGTCCAGCCCATATATCTGTGTGCAGCCTCCAGTGGTGCAGTCAGTCAGTCACTGTGTGGTAACTCAACAGCGGCACAACGGTCATGAATTTAAAATCCCTTACCTGGAGCAGATATTCTTTAGATCCAACCAACACAACTCCTCAGACAGATGTGCTTGAGAAGCCAATGGACAAAGCTCTTAAACCATAAAGCAAAGCCACTTCTTTTACCTTATTAAGCTGGAGAAGTTTCACCAGTTTGGTAACAACTGAACCCATGGCTTTGCCATAGCCTCACCTGGAGCAGATAATCTTGAAATGTTGACAGTGAACTTTTCCTATATATATTCAGACTTTTGTATATATATTCAGACTTTTGTATATATATATTCAAATGTTAATTTCCTGAACGGCATGCCATAATATTAATATTTGAATATACAAAAGTCTGAATATATATACAAAAGTCTGAATATATATACAAAACTCTGAATATATATACAAAAGTCTGAATATATATATACAAAAGTCTGAATATATATACAAAACTCTGAATATATATACAAAAGTCTGAATATATATACAAAACGAAGTCTGAATATATATACAAAAGTCTGAATATATATACAAAACGAAGTCTGAATATATATACAAAACTCTGAACTCTGAAGCGCTCAATCCGTCTTTGTCCGCCATATTGGATTGAGCGCTTCCTATTAAATCAATGGTACCAAAATGTTTTTAATTGCGTATTTTCTGCTTCATGAAATACTGTTTTTCTGTTATATTGTTCAATTTTGACATTGATTTCTCACTAGAAATGCAATAATAACACGTTTATGTTACACCGTTTGACTTCACGAAGGATATTTTTAGAGGCAAGTCTTCCATTGACTTGACTGGGGTCTCATCAAAACCTTCTTAATTCCTTGTTTTCTGCTTCATGAAATACTGTTGTATATATATTCAGAGTTTTGTATATATATTCAGACTTTTGTATATATATATATTCAGAGTTTTGTATATATATTCAGACTCTTGTATATATATATTCAGAGTTTTGTATATATATTCAGACTTTTGTAAATATATTCAGACTTTTGTATATATATTCAGAGTTTTGTATATATATTCAGACTTTTGTATATATATATCCAGACTTTTGTATATAAATTCAGAGTTTTGTATATATATTCAGACTTTTGTATATATATATTCAAATGTTAATTATATTAATAATATAGTAAGGTTGTTCCAGTCAGCACTCGTATCAACAGGATAATTTAGAAGTCCTTGAACCGGTCCAAATTTAAATGTTGAGGCAGGACAATAAACATGAAATTAAGTTTTGTAGTTAGAAACACCGTCTTTAACTGGCACATTTGCTGAACTATGAGATCCCATCATCACAATCAGTGGACAACACACTCTGGAAATCAAACTCATACCCATATCCTGCTTAAATGATCAAGTGTAAAGGGCTTCACCATTTTGAAACAAGATTGCGTCTTTAACTGGCACATTTGCTGAACTATGAGATCCCATCATAACAATCAGTGGACATACACTCTGGAAATCAAACTCATACCCATATCCTGCTTAAATGATCAAGTGTAAAGGGCTTCACCATTTTGAAACAAGATTGCAGGCATTTTCAAGATGTAAAAAAATTGGATATGTATATTTTTTAATTTATGAATGCTTACGTTCAACCCATGGTCAGCTGCCATAAATGTGAGACATTATTGGCCCAGCATTAAAACAGCCCCACAGCACAGCGATTTCTCATAGATCTGCTGGGCATCACAAATTCTATTGACAATCCACACCTTTCAGATAGCATCGGGTGTTTGGGGCTCTGAGTTCACCTCAGGACCTAAAGAACACCTGCTCCAGGTGAGGCTCTAACTCACAACCGCGCGCTGACCGATTGCGCCACCAGAGCTTGAAAAAGCTCAATCAAACAATAGAGATCATCATAACAGCGGTTTGTAGTATGAAAGTATTGCTGATAATAAAAATAATCAGAGAGTTAATCACAGCTGTTGCAGCACTTGACCTTAGTATATTCTCAAAGGAGCAACACTTTCAATAATCTCCAACTGCCTCTCCGGTCATTGCAGCACAGTTCATTTCTCAAATGTTATATTTGTCAAAAGGGAAAAATACACAGAGAGACTATGCCAAAGTCATGGGCTCCTAGAGCACTTGTGAAATCTGTTAAACTAAGTTTGCTAAAGTATGTGGCCAAATGTCAAACTCTGTTTGACCACATCTGTCTGACAGTTCTCTTCATTGGTGCATAACCTCTTGGCTTCTCCAGCCCATCTGTCTGTGTGGTGTCAGCTCTGAGTTGAGGTTTTGTCTTTAAGAGAATTTCTAAGTATACTTGCTCTACAAAAGATGACGTGACAGGCGTTATTTATTGGAGGGGGCTTCATTGGTTTGGAAGGACATTAGGTTTGGCATTAATCGCAAAACCATATTTTGTATTTTGTCCAAGATATGACAATTGTATGCATTTCCATTGTCTGAAAAGACCCTGCTCCAGCTATCTCCACTAGCACTGCTGTATAGAGTGCTGTATAAGCCACTGGAGCACATATAATGTTGTCCTAGAAACAATACAAATCCAATTATATTAAAAACATTCTCAAATGATCAACATGTAGACAATCAATTTTTGTGTATACTGTACATATCCTAATTTGAATATGTATATTTTTGAACTTATGAATGCTTACTTCAAAGCCATGCACAATGCAAGGTTAGCCACCAAGGAGCTTGAGACATTGTTGGCCTACACTGAAATGAACACCACGGCAGCTTTTGGGCAGCATCAGGAGTTTTTTTTCATCTGTTCAGATCTAAAGAACACCTGCTCCAGGTGAGGCTCGAACTCACAACCTCGGCATCACTCTGCTTGTACTGCTGTATAAGTACCGCGCGCTAACCGATTGCGCCACTGGAGCTCTGCATGCTGTAGGTTACATTCACTATTTAGAATAAAAGGATATCATATTTTCATCTCAATCAGCAGTATATGAAAAACATACCTCCAGATACTGCCAATGACATCTGTCTAAGTCAGTAAAACTCCTTGAACTTTGTAGAGCATGTGGCCCAGTGATATAGTCACCTACACTTTACTCCATCTGTCAGACACCTTTGTTCAATAGTGGATCAACCCTTGCTCTTCCAGACCCATCTGTCACTTTCCTTTGGGAGTTTCACCCATTACACTGAAAGACACTTCAAAGTGTGAGACATGCTGTTCAAATGAACTTTGACATCCTGTGTTTATATTTATTCCTGGTTGTCCAAATCTGCACCATTTGCTCTAGTGATGAAATTGGTTGTTATGTGGTTCAAAGTTGTACCAGCCTAGAAATACCACGCTATGACTTGGAAGCAAATCTGAAATGCCCTAAACTGCAGACATTATGTCTTTACTATCTATATTATAAATTTGGCTTCTGAGATCATACTCTCCTTAGGTTTGCAGATTTTGTCCATACGCCCAGTACCAATCTTCCACCATTATAGTCCCATACCATGTAAAACTTGACTTCTTGGACACAGATTTATTTTTTGTTTAAGGAAGAGGGCAGAAAGAACTTGTGAGTAGTCTTCTTCAAAACAACTTACTTGTGTGCACTTCTTCATAAGACCCTTTTCCACCTGATTCAGGGATAATTCTAAATGGCAACTCATTAGGTTTCGACGCAGTTATTACATGGAAACAGCCAAATAAACTTAATTTAAAAAAAAACTCATCTTAATGCTTAAGTTATGATTTAAACCTTCATACCTACAACTGTAGTTAAACATTAATTCTTTGCCCTATGTTCATTAAGGCAGCACAACCTTCGGGCATGGAGACGTGGACATCACAATCCAAGGATCCGGGGTTGCAGAGCAACACTGCTACATACAGAACAACGCAGGAGTCATCACCCTGTACCCCTGTGGAAACCAGTGTGCCATTGATGGCGTCCATGCCACAAACCCAGTGCGTCTCTCTCAAGGTATGGGTGTGCCAATGACTCAGATCTTTCTTCTTTCTGTATTACAAATAACCTATTGTCCTGTGAGGTCATCACAGAAAGAAAAAAGGCCAGTAGGACCAAGAACAGGAAAACATATCCTGATACGGATCCTGATGAAGTCATGTGTTGTTATTACTGGAATAATATCCAACCTAGCAAGACAATGTGATCTTGTGAAGCTTGTATGTCTGTTCTTTGAGTTTAAATGTACACTTGGCTTTTGTTGCCATCCTTCGGGTTCACACTCAGTATTGGCAAAATGTAATTTGAGATGTTGTAAGTGTTGTTAACATTTTTACTAACCTACACCAGATTTAACCACCAGAGAAATCCATCCTTAGCCTTAAATGTGCGGTGCACACACCCAAAATGATTGGTGTTCGCTTTGGATCTTCCTGATTGATGAGATTTTAGTTGCTGATTACAGATGCCTCAAGAGACACAGAGATAATTTTGTATTCTCAGGGCTTCTATTTTTGTGATGACTGCCAAAATAGAAACAACAAACCCTACATAGCCTACTACCACATCTTTATTGAAAACAAGCAGAGCAATTTCGTGTGTCTTCTTATTACTCCTATTATTTAAAATCTGTAATTTTACAACAAGACCTTTGTTTTTGGTCAAACATGAACGGTGTGATTTATGAAGAAACTGCCTATTCAAATAAATACCCAACTGAGGCATGACATCATACAACTTCACTCCTAAAATTAATTTTAACAGCACTGTAATTTTTGACAAATGTAACAATGTTAAATTATTAGGGAACGCAACATGAGGGTTAAGTAGCCTGACATGTGTTCTTATAAAGCTATATCTCCCTAATAAATAATACAAAAAATAGCATGTTTCAGCTATGTCAAACATCTCTACTAGACCTTTAACACGATTTTTGAAATTCAGAGGGAGAGGCGAGGAGGTCACTGTTGGCAAAATCACGTAGCTGACGATCAGCTTCCATTGTCTGCGGTTGGGGGGACGGGCGTAACACTGCTGAGATAAGCCAGGTTGGTACATCCGTGAATATAGCCTATATTAGCATATAGGAGATACATCTTCCGTGTAATTTATAGCCTACCAATGGCCGTATATAACTTTATTTCTTATAATTGGAAATGTCCTGACGTCAAATATCACCTAATTAAGTCGTATGTTGACAGTTAGTAAATGAGAGACTTTTAGACCCACTCCCATGAGACGCACCCCCCGGGTAGGCAGACTTGTGGAAGCGATGACTCAAGGAAAGTAACTCAGTCGACCGGTGCGGATGAGTGCCAGAAAATAGTTTCTAGCTGACAGAGAATGTTGTCGCTCCGTGCTTCCGCTTCTAGGTCGCCATAGTTTACTTTTTTATTCGATTTGCATTGGGACAATTTAAAAAACATATATAGGCCTATATATAGGTTGTGTATATTTTCAGCGAATCTGGATACCATTCATTGAAAATACTATATTGTAACGGAACGAAGACACAACAGGCATCTCCACAGAGTAAAGGATTTATTGTAAAGTAAGCTGACATTCAGAAAGGATCGACCAAAACTTGTCGGGGTGAAGTTATAATTCGTAGTTTACCTAAACAAAAGCGTCAGTATGGAAAGCACGTGGTGTTAGATTTAAAGGCACTATTAAGTTGACGGAAGCGGATGAAATGTGAAAACCCGGCATCGTGAAGTAGGTCTTTCATACCTACTGCGAGATTCACCACAGGTTTGTGTTTTTAAGACCTAATACGAGATTAATAAAACGTTATAACACAACTACTAATACTGCAATTTGAGGGCTAATAACAACAAGCTATTGGAGATTGTATCTGCTAGTAGAGTTAAACGTAGGCTATACCTATATATTTGTTTTTGGTGCTGGTTGATTGACAAAGCCTCTGTTGTAGCCTACAGTATACATTATTTATTTGCCTCCTAAAACATAAACATGATATACTTTTGTATATTAATGTTTAGACTAAATGATGTAGTGAACATACATGTTACTTCTACAATACAGAATAAATCAATTTACTGCATAGTCAGCACCTCATTATTGTTATTTTTATGTCTGGTAATTTAACTGAGGGAAATGAGGAGTCACTGAATCACTTCCTGTGGAGATATTGAAGTTTGCACACCTCACTAGTGAAATGCACCCAGTATGTTACCCCCTGACAGTTCACTATTGTGAATAAAGATAGCCTTTATTGTTAAAGCCTCATCCTATAAACCCCCAGTCTGGAAAAGCTAAACATACAGATAAAGCCAAGCCTCAGTGCAGACCCCACAGGATGGTGCTCCATTTTCAGGTTGGCAGGGTCACCATTTCTGGATACGGTTACATTTCTATTTTTGGCCAATGTGACCCAGGAGCGCTGCTAATCCTACTTGTCTGCTGCTGCTCCATGTCCTTTACCCTTTCCTTCCTCTTCCTATCATTTCCGCCGCATGAGAGAGACCCCCAGATCCTCGTGTCTGTTCTTGTTGTGAGTTGTTTGCATGTCAGGAAGCTCATTTAAAAGAATGCTGCCAAGTGTCTCAACAACACCTAAAAGGACCAAAGGGGGTCGGGGTCAGGGGAAAACAAAGACTGAACACAATAGGGGAATAGCTGGTTTCTTGTTACGACCCCAGTATCCCCCCTTAAGGAATCTCTTCATCTTTAATCAGTGCGTTTTTTTCAGAGTGGAGCTATTAGATTGAGTCACAGTGGATCTTGATAGTGTCTGTAGCTTGTTTGTGGTGGTGGTGGTTCTTGCGTGGGGACTGGCAGTGATTCGCAGAGCTGCGCAAGTTTTGCCCTTTCCACTTGCAGTAAAACACAACAATGCCATGGCAACTGTCCTGTGTACCTCTTGGCATCCCGCTGTGTGAATGTTCTCAAGACTGTGCACTGCCCCTTTTTGGTTCTTGTCTTTGTGTTCTTGGGGGAATGTATTGTTATGGAAACAAAAATGCCAGTCTTTACGTTTATGTAGAAGAACCGTGATGTCACCCCATTTGTTATGGAGTGAACATGGAGAATAGCACTGATTATGCGCTGCTCTGATTAGTCACTGCAATGAGACTCCCGTGTTTCTCATATGAGAGGACAGTGTTCTGCTTATTCACTGGTAGAGCCAGTCATTTCTGAATTTGAATCTTAGCAAACAAACAATGTACATGTCTCTTATAGTGTCTTGTATGGGATGAATGTGAGTGTATGTGTGTGTGTTTGTGTGTGTGTGTTTGCGTGTGTGTGTGTGTGTGTGTGTGTGTGTGTGTGTGTGTGTGTGTGTGAGTGTGTGTGTGTGTGTGTGTTGACATGCTTGCAATTTATTTGAGAAGATGCCACATGCACTCTGCTTAAAGCTGCACATCTCTGTGATTAATACGCATGTACTATAACTATAGTACATGTGTACTATAACCTATATGTGCATCAGCATTTTGGATAAAACTTGTGGAAGACACAGACCTTGTTAGATAAGATGATAAATGCCTGGCTAACAAATGGTTGTATTCGGTTACTTGCCCAACAAGGCTTTGTTAAAGGGTCAAATAGAGAGCAGAGGTGAAAAACTAGTAATATTACAAGCCTATAATCTTCCAGTCTTACTGTCTTCCATGGGGGTAACATATTTTGTTCATTCAATATCTTTGTAGAAACTTAAGCACAGAGTTTATGGTTGTGTTTTATGGCATTCATTTGTACTGTTAAATGCTCTAGTTTGTTTGGGTGCACATGTAGGGACATTGCTGAATGCTGCACTGTTGCTGCACATGACCACAACTCAGGCTGCCTTAGAGGTTCTTCCTGGCTCTTTGTAGCTTACTCATTGTGTGAGTAGTCTGTATAAGGAAAGTGATCTGATTGGTGCATGGTTTCTCATGACCTTGCATCAGCAACAGCACCTCAGGCAAAGCCCCAGGATACAGTAGGGACCTAATAGAATGCTGGGGACGGGACTAAAAAAGGAAATGTACTCTGTAATGAAGCTAATTTTCTAACCAATGTTTTCCTATAAATTAGAAGTCTACAATTAAACAGTTGTCTGGGATAGGCTTCATTATTCAATAGGACAAATGCATTTATATTATTTGGTAAGCACAGTTATGAGAAGCACATTTCAATTCCTGATGATTTGATGTATATACAGTTGCCATTTTAGAAAAATCCTAACAACCTTACTGGCGGGCATCTTTTTGCTTTTTCCTAAAATAAGCGTTTTGTGGGAAACAATTGCACATTTGCCAGCACTATTTTCTTAGGTTTATAGTATGATTAGCAGTTTGTCTGCCCCCCCTCCCCATCCCCAGTTTCAGCTTGCACTGAGAGTCAAATGCTACCCAGCCAGCGAAGCTTGTGCCCCTTGGCTATGTTTTCTTTTAACAAAGGTCAGGTGAACTCTATGATCTTCACACTCTGTAATTACTGGCAGAGATAACAGGCCTGAGTAACAACAAAGGCTTCAGCAAGGACCCAGGCACTTGCCAGGTTTTGTCTAAAGGACCTGCTGCTCCAAGTTCTACAGCAATAAAGGGAATTGTTGAATTCAATGTTAAAATGAAACACAGTTCAAGGTCAAGCATGGTTACATAAAAGCAGTTCTTTCAGGTTATCTGTGAATGCATGTATTCCCTTTTTACAACAGGAACAGATAAGGCATGGTGTGTGTAGTGGTGTTTTGCGGATTGCAGGTGTAGTCACTGACTACATCAAGGGGACAGGAGAATCCTCTGTGCCCTTGATGTGAATGTGTCCTTGCATGAGCTTCTCTGGCAAGGCTCAGACAACAGTGGCAGCACTGCAGCCAACATCAGGAGCCAAGAGAAGGACAAACTTCAGGTCATCTGGCAGCACTAGCAGAGTTAAAATGAATAAATATGCTAAATTGTCCTTAATGGTAACGTTCACTTTGATGAAAATGTATACCATCACTGTCAAGGACATGTTTTCAATCAGTCTGATTGTTCTGGTTCAGTGAACAAGGGCAAGGGGCTACGCATTGCAAGGTGCGATCCAAACCCTATTCTATGTAGACTTATGCATATTAGCTATCACAGGACAAAAATGTATTGAAAGTCTGTTACATTCGAACCAGTAAATAATAATAAGTAAATAAACAACCCATGAAACTTTCACCATTGCCTCTGGGCATGTCATTTTAATGGGTGTGTCGAGTGTCAGGCGTGATTGAAAATCTTCCACAAATAGTGTCAGTTCAGAACAACACAGGCAACCACACGCTCTCAGTTCCTTCTGCTTTGGAATGTGCAGAAATGACAGTCTAGGACCTGTCAAATCAGCAGTTTGTATTCACATGGGCCTAGATGACACAGCTTTTGCTCTGTGTGATAGAAGGACTAAACAAAAACAAACAAAAAATGATTGAAGTTCGTTTTGTACAATGGCTTCTTTGGATGTATTGTCAAGGGGATTTCCTTGTTAAAACCTCACCTTACAATAGATAAATGTGTAAGGAGTGGAAATGCTGAAAAACTGCTGTCAAACGAAGCTGCATAAACCCAGGTGTTTGCTAAGCGGAAAATAGCGTGTTGAATGAGAAGTGCACTGACTATCAGCGATGGCCTCAACTGTTTGCTTGTGATGGTTACTATGGCGATAGAGTCCTGTTGAGCTCTCTGTGTTCTGCTTACCTCACATCCTGTCAGCGCCTGCCCTGCCGAGTAATCAAGTGTATGTCTGTGTAGAACAAAAGAGCATCTGGCATCCTTTGCCCAAGGCACATCTGCTGTGATTGAAACGTTTCCATGAAGTCTCTATCTAGCCGGCCCTCCCGTCCATCAAGACTCCCTTTACAGTGGGTTTCCTGTTTATATATGGCATCTTGACTTGGCACTCAAGGCCACTTGCATCCTATTTCCAGAGTGTAATTACTTATCAAACCTGTCCATGTACTATGTGTATTTTTAAAAATGTAAATTTAAGTTGCCTTATTATCTTTAATGGGGTGATATCTAAGGATAAATTGGATCATGACATTTACATTTAGCAGAGGCTTTTGTCCAAAGCGACGAACAAGAAATACTGTGCCTCTCTGCCATTTTTAGGGTTGAGCAAAATAACATTACTTCTGAACCTGTTTTTTTGTGGGAACACAAGGGGCCACCACACAAGGCTCCTTGTTTCAGGTCTTTCCCTATCCACTAGGCAGTCACCTTATCTCTGCTAATGTATGCTTATCTGTTGAGATTATTAATAGTTATAATAATAATACATCAGATTTATGTAGCGCTTTTCACAGTTCTCAAATATGCTTAAAGGCAATAAATCAAAGCGAGTCAGTTAGTAAAATCTTACAGTATTTCATATAAAACACCAAAAGGCACTTCTACGTAAACTACATGTACATTTGGGCAGAGATAACATGAACCTCTACTCCACAGGCTGCATGCTGTGTTTGGGCCAGTCCTCAGTCTTCCGCTTCAACCACCCAGAGGAGGCCGTCGGAATGAAGAGCAGGCTGCCAGAGGGAACCCTATCCCCCCTCCACTCAGGTAACACCGGATACGGCTACGCACACAGTGCACTGAACAACATCTCATACTGCCACAAAAATGCTGACGACCGGGGTTGGGGAGTAACTAGCTATGTGTGACGAAGTTACGTAATTAAATTACAAAATAAATGTTATTGTAATCTGTTACAGATACAATTAATTAAAGTGCAGCTTCTAATCAAAATGTTGGTGATTACAAAGGGGTAACAACAGAATGTATTCTTTACGGTATAATGCCTTAAAGCTTATGTGTGTTTGACCTTTTATGAGTAACAGACATAAATGCACATGACTTTTGTGCTATTTTTGGTCAGTCTTTTGTTTGTTCATGGCGAAACACATCAGTCTGTTTACGGGACCCTTTTCAACGTGGAGGACTTTCTTTTCTCCTTCATTCCCCCCTTTCTTCTCAATTCTGTTTGAGCAGCCGAGTCTCTTTTGTGAAAACATATGGCCGAAAGGGGTAGTCTGTGTTTAAGGCGCTGAGGTTATCGAGTTCAGCAGTGAGCAGGACTCTTTCCGTTGGCACCCACAAGAATGCATATGCAACACAAGACTTCTCAGGGCTGCCTGGAGATCCACACCGCGCAGGTATCCCAGGATGCCCATCAAGGCCTGTCTCCAGGCAAAGTAGTTCATGCTCTGTTTGGTATAACCAGAAAGCTTGCACAGCAGAAACATAAAATACCAATAACAATATTACATAACCTTTTCCCTATTGTTCTTAATGTAGATCTTTTTTTATGGATGTCTTTTTTGTTTTTAACATCTAATTTTAATATTTAGTTTAAATACCGGTTGTGATAAATAACATTCAGTATTTAGCAAGTAAGCAAAGCAGGAACACATGGACATCACTGCGTACCTTACCTTTACATCTGCAGCTACAGGTGCAGTAATGCCAGTGAAAAGTCAGCAAAAATGTTTTGATGCTACTGCTTACAGAATGTTTTCATTTAGCATGCATACCTGACCAAGAATCAGGGCCGTCTGCACCTTACTCCAAGTCATATTGTAACTTATGAGCCCAGAGTTGAAACCAATGCTTTTTGTTTAGCCAAGAAGTGCCTAGGGCTTGCAGAAGGGCAGACACTCCATGCAGGAACTGCTAATGGAACTTCCTGTCACATACAGTCTGGTCCAGACAGCTTTGTTGGCCATGCAGAGTCTATTTAAAGGAAGGATATCTCTTACCATCGCTATTTTTACCTTTGAAACCCCCGAAACACACACAAACACACACACACACATACACACACACACACACACACACTGCAAACACACATAGAGGTACGCTGTGCACATTATGTAAACGCTCAGTTGCATGTCATACCTCTTGTCCTTTTCCATTGACAACTGTTTGTAGACATAGCATATAGTCCTGGTGCAGTTTCCTGATTATATTTACTGAATCTTTAAATTATACAGTAGCTATATTTCATTACCATCTATCAATTGCATGTTTCCTGGTTATTTTTCCTTTGGTGGCCACAGCAGCTATTTGCAGTGATGTGTCAGCATATATTTTTTGCTGTGGAACCCATGTGTGACCCTCAGTCATCACCACCGCTCTCTTTTGTCGCCACCCCACCTTGCCCTCCGTTATTGCGTTTGCCAGTCTTGGTAACATTTACGTCATTGTAAGAAAATGTCCCGTGGCTCTTTAAGAATAAAAAAGTGGAATGCAGGAATTGTTCCCGCCCCCGTTAAACTCTCACTCCGTAACATCAGCACCGTGGACAGAGGAGGGAGGGGGAATGAACGCTGGGCCAGCAGTGTCTACCACACGAAGCCCAGCTGGAAAATCGTCGGCATTTCTTTTTCTTGCCGCGGGCGGCCCATGTACCGGGTAGCCGTCTTCAACAGATTGAAACAAACGCCCCTTCTTCGTCGAGCACGCTTATAATCTACCCAAAATGGCATAGGCGTAAGCTTATCCATAAATGTAAGTATCGATTATTATTGACGCTAATTTTCTAAGTCAGCTGTATGAAACGACACAGAGGCATATGCAACCGAAGCCTTGCATTTTCAAGCCCATTCGTGTGAACGATTGGCTGATAACATGCGGTTTGCGCCGGCAAGACTGACAGCACCACATCTGACAAGCGAATTCGTGATACATTTTCCGTTTCGCAACTGATTAAACGGAAATGAAAGGAAATTATTTCGATGATAATTGCTGTTTGATAATACTTAAGTATCCAGTCATGCGAGACAGATTTCTATTTGACAAACACACGAATGCAATTCAAACACACAGGCTGTATGACCTCGGCGCGAGGTTGTGTGTAGGTTTGACGGATCATGCTGTTCGCCAAATTAATGTAAAGGCCGTGCAACTGTCTCAAGAGCACACGGTGTTTATGCATTATTTGTGAGGACTTTCGTGAGAACCAGAATGGGGAGGGGGTGGATCTGGGTGCACTGTGCAACCACTGGAGTATCTGGCAAAGCGAGTGAGGCAATAACAGACCCTTCATTCATATTCCTAAAATACCTATTCATATTCCCCATTTCTCCGATTATACTACTGATTCCGGTTAGGTTTTTGCCATGTCCTCGCTATCACAATATTCTGACCCATGCATTTCATCAATTATTCAGCGTCTGTAACTCAATTGGCTTGGTTTTCCATACCTCCAATACAGGCAAATGAATAGACTACGTATGGGAGTCCCCCCCCTCATCTTATTTTTCTTGTTTTCGTCACAGTGCACAGCCCCGAATGTTCACAGGTTAACCCATCATATTTCTGCACTTGAAAACACTATGGTTCTTTTAATCATAATGCACATACCCTGGTGGGCACTTATGTAAGTGTGTAGTAGCTGATGGAGGTAACTGCAGTGAAAGCTTGGGTGAAATCATAAATATAATCAGGCTCTTTAAGAGAGAGCAGTAGGTCTGCCAATCTTGATGATTCCTCATTCTCTAAGTGCTTTTCAGAGCGTTCATATTTAATTCACAGCCAGTGTAAGGTAAATGGCGTTGGTATTTCATTTTAGTTTTTCATCATTTAATAGTTTGGGGGTCTTGACTGTCTGATCATTGATTATCTTCCCTGCAGACCCCAGGGGCCTAGTCAATGGGAACCATCCGCCAGGTCAGCCGGACTTGCGAACGAAAGTGCATCCCGAGCACAGTGCCATTGTCAGCTCAATCGAAAGAGACCTGCAGGACATTATGGACTCCTTAGCCATGGAAGACCCCCAGCCTTCCTCCTCTGCTCAGCCCAAAGAGCCTTACGGCCATCCGGCCTCCCAGACTCAGCTGTCCCCGGTGGTGAACGGAGGAGGATGTTACCTCTCTCCCCCCACCAGCCCTGGAGCCATGTCTGTGGGCTCCAGCTATGACAATACCTCACCCCCATTCTCCCCGCTCTCTTCCCCCTCACCGGCCAGCAGCGGCAGTTTCAACAGCCCCTTGCATGGCGGTGGTGGAGGTGGTAGTCAGGACCAGGGTTCTTCTCTTCCCCCGGTGCCTCTCAGGTCCTCCAGTTACAACTTCACAAGCCAGCCCCCCGTACCTCAGCCTTTCACTGCCCTGTCCGTCTTCAGCTGCTCCACCACTGGGGTGCAGAAGCTTCTGGAGAGCCCCCGCTTCCAGAGGAAGGCCTTGCTGGAGACACCCCCCAGCCCTAAACCTGCCCGCCGCAACGTAAATCAGGACAGCTCAGCAACAGCCGGGGGGAGAGATCCAGAAATCCAGAGACATGTCCACATGTTTCCAACCGTTTCCATCTCCCCTCCCAGTGACCCCCAGTCCATCAGGCAGATAGGGTCGCCCAGCAGTCACAGATCCTCTCCCAAACTCTCCACTGGGTCCCTCTCCTCCTCCCCCTCCAGCCCTCGCATAAAACGGGCTCAGGAGCGCCCAGCTTGTCTGTTCCGTGAGCAGCCCCAGGTGGACCACTCCCCCACCTCCATGTCCTCCCTCCCGCTCCCTTCCTCACGCTCCTTCCAGCCTCCCCTGGACCCGATTATCCACATCATCCAGGGAGGCAGCGCTCAGATCCAGCATCAGCAAGGGCATTCGGCCACTCTGCAGCCCCCAAAGAGCCCTCGGCTGGCCCGCAGAAACCTGGAGATGGACAGCGGGAGCATCAGTAGCCTCAATAGCATGCGAGACCTCCCACCTTTGTCCCCCTCTCTCTCCCGCCGAGGGGTACCCAGCCTCTCGACTCTGAGGACCCCAGAGGGCCCCTTGGGCAAGCTTGTCCCCGAAAGTCCCCGACTGGGGCGCAAGGCAGCGGCCTTCTCTCCTGAGGAGCAGTTCAGCCCACGGCTGGTCCGGGCACGGAGCCCCTCTCCCACTTCGGGTCTGATCGGAGGCGAGGGCAGCCGGGGCAGGAAAGCCAGCTTTCCCAACCCCCTGTCACCAGCCTTCAGCCTAGGCTCACTGCCAGGCTCCTCACCTCTGGCCAGCCCCAGGAGCCAACGGAAAATGTCGGGCGAGCTACACGACCCCCGGTTGATGCACCCGGGTATGAGGCAACGCAAGAACAGCATCACGGAGATCAGCGACAATGAGGACGAGTTGCTCGAGTACCACCGGCGGCAACATACAGAACGTCTCCGGGAGCAGGAGATGGAGAAACTGGTGAGTTCAGCCACAAGCATGTGTTCCTTTACCCTTCAACTAACTACAATGCACACTAAGCCATTTTACAGTAGAATTACTTATATTTCGTCACATTGAAGACATGTGCATCCTATGTAACTTGGTGTGATTTGAGTGAAGGTACATTTGGTTTGCTCCAGTTTTTATTGTGAGGTGACCCCTTAACCCTGGCCTTATTAGCACCAGGTTTTCCTGCTTTCCTGCTTAGGTAAGGATCAGGTCATAGGGCAATGAACTGCTGTAAAAGTCTCCCCCCAAGTTGCTGCTGTTTTGTTGCTTAAGGCGCTGAATGGTGATTTCATTGTGTGAAGCTCCTTTTTCTGCTGAAGAGGGTGGGAGTATCGCAGCAAAGCATGCCTAAAAGACTCTTTTGTAGTTGAATATGCTGGCAGATCCTGGGGCACCTAGGTGAAGGGCCTCCTTTTGTGGACAGAGTGCAAGGCTGTGACTTGCCTAATGTAAACATTACTTTCACTGGAGTTGGGCCATGCCTAGTGCCTGAACTGTTTCACAAATAGCTTCTCAATGAACAGAAAGGGAAGTAGGCTGTAACGTATTACCTTTCACTGAACAGATTTAAAACTTAAACTTGGGTTTAACTGCTGTTTTTGTAGCACCAAGTGTTGTTGCTAAATGTGTACCTTAAAATTAGCACTTGAAATTGAGGGTCTCCACTTATTCAACTCTATTTTGGCTTGGACCTATTTAGAGCATAGGACAGTGTCTTAAAAGGGACATTTTTGGGGTTTCTCAATTATTTAAATTAGTAATTTCATTTGTGTCAATTACAGTGTGACAGTGACTTCTCCTGGACATTCTCAGCATTCCTTTCAGTAAATGACATATTTAAGTAGTGCAATGTAGACTCTAAGCTTTAAATGGTGTTTCTTAAAAAAACACACAGACATCATGAGGAGCATGGATACTAGTAGTGGGTGTTTATTTTAAGCTACTAAACCAAAGTCTGTGGCCAGCTGGAATGAAGGCATTTCTACAGCTCCGACATACAGTACATGCTCTGCTGTAACTCATCCTACTTATCAGTGTGCTGGATTTGATGTACTTTGTATATTCTAACGCTGCTTCTGCCTGGCACAAGGCACATACACACACACACATATACAGCGGACACACACACACACAGCGGACACACACACACACACACACACACACACACACACACACACACACACACACACACACACACACATGCATGTACACATGCACACATACACACACTCACTCTTAGACATACACACACTCATAGTGCATATCTCTTAGTCAAACTCCTCTGATGGATGTTCTCTGGCACCAGAGTGCTGTTCGCTGTGTGCCGAATGAAAGCCAGTCTTTCCCGGAGCTGACCTCAACTCTGCTTGGGGCTCAGGGGAGTGAAGTCATGTTTCCATTACATTAGAGGAGCAGCATGCTCCGCATGCACTCACGGCGCTCCTGCAGTCGATATGAAGGCAACTAAAAGCTGAACTCAAGCCAATCATGCAACTTTTAGAAGAGGTGAGGTCATTTGCAACGTTTAGTCACTTCATGTTATTAACTCTTTAAGGCTCGTTGTCCCAAAGTGGTATACATTGACAGACAAACTTTTGGGCACTGCTGGTCAAGCGAGTTAAAGATGACCTGATTGACAATTGGGCACCCGGCATGGTCAGAACTTAGTGACACCCTTTTGGAAAGTTTCAAAGCTTGTAAATGCTTTGTCGTTCAATTCTTGTTCGGGGGATTTTTGCCAATTCCTCGCAAAAGGCTTCTAGTACTGTGAGAGTTTTTGGTTTCTTGAGAGTCTTGCATGCACTGCTCTTTTGAGGTCTATCCACAGATTTTTGATTATGTTTAGGTCGGGGAACTGCGAGGGCTTTTGAGGTGTGTTGAGGATCATTGTCTTGCTGTAGAAGCTATCCCCTTTTCATCTTCAGCTTTTTTTTTTTACAGACGGTGTGATGTTTGCTTCCAGAATTTGCTGGTACAGTATATAATTGAATCCATTCTCCCCTCTACCAGTGAAATGTTCCCAATGCCACTGGCTGCAGCACTAGGCCAAAGCCTGATCAACCCACCCCTGTGTTTAACAGTTGGAGAGGTGTTCTTTTCATGAAAATGCATAAGGCATGTTTAGATGTTTCTTGCAAACTTCTGGTGCCGGATTTTGTGGTGAGGAAGCAGGAAAGGTTTTCTTCTGATGACTCTTCTATGAAAGTAATTTGTATTAGAACAGTGCACCACCATCCAGCCGGCTGAATCTTCCTGAGGGTCTTTTGCAGTCAAACAATGGTTTTGATTTGCCTGTCTAGTAATTGTACAAGGAGGTCTCTGAACGTTTTCTTGGTCTTCCAGACCGCAACTTGACCTCCACCGTTCTTGTTAACTGCCATTTTTCATTATTACAAACTGAGGAAATGGCTGCCTAAAATGCTTTGCCATCTTCTTATAGCCTTCTCCTGCTTCGTGGCCACCAATTATTTAAATTTTCAGAGAGCTAGGTAGCTGTTTAGAGGAGACCATGGCTGCTGATTCTTTGGACAAGCTTTATACTTTTGGGAGATCAGTTGATCTTCTACTCACTTAACTGATCACAGTAACAGAAATTTTAGCCAGGGGTGCCCAAACCTTTGCATTCTACTCTATATGGAGGACGGCTTTCACATGTGCCTCTTTGCCTCCTCTCCTCTTTTCTCTGTCCATAGTGCTTACTTCCCATACAGACGAGGACTAATTTGATTTCAGCTGTGCCCTCCCCTCAGTCTCCTCTCAGTGCTGATGCTGATAATAGATAAAGGCTGAAAATTTGTGGCTATTCGGTGACTCTGTATCTTATCTATGTTAGTGGTCAGGTTATAACCAGAGAAAGAGGAATTGAGAGGGAGACCAGTGGACAGCGAGAGAGTGATAAAGAGACTTTTTTTCTTCAGCTGATTATCTGGGTCAGTGACAAATCCCTCTCTCTGACCAAACTTTAAGGGACGATCAGTGATCTAGCAGTTGGTGTTACAATAAGCTCATGCTTCATGAGGCCTCTGTAGGTCTGACTGAATACTAGGATATGTTTTAGATTGGAGAAGATGTTTGAGTCCCTTTCTCACCTTTATGGATGTTGCTTATTTTAGGGGATAATCCAAATGTATTGTCTGTATTACAGTCCAGTTGCAGTTAACTCTGTTTGCAAGTCTCACACAGTAACTGCACTTGGTGCTACACTCTTGAATTCTTGTACTGATTTGTTGTGATGACTGTAGCCATTCTTAACTTGGTAAGCGTGGTAGCAGTTCTTTGTCATCAAATGGTTCATGAATACTCATGTGCACTTTGACTGACCACAAAAACACCACCCACCCCTGCCACACACACACACACACACACACACACAACCACACACACGCACACTAACACTGGTCTTAGACTACTTCTCAGCACGCCCTCATTGTTTACTTGCAGTTTTTTTCTATCCTGGTTGTGGTAAGCTGTGCTCATCAGAAACCAACCTTTCCTCTTGTAGACTGCTGCGGTCAGGCCCAGAAATCACTCAGACAGATCCCCTGCGTTTGCATGTCCTCAGATATCTGTTCTTACCCTGCCCAGCACTATCTGATTTAACTAATCAGCTCACAGCCACGCCATGCAGAGGACCTAATGACAAGAGTCGTTATGGCCCTGGTTTCTATTAAGCGCTTTGAAGTAATGGCCAATTAATGGCACCAGATGAATTGAAGTGAATTGAATTGAATTTATTTCAGCTGAATTGAATGATTAAGACGGTCTGTGACCCAACCATTATTCATCCAGTGTGTCTAATCTCCTCCCTAATTATAAGAGCCCTATCATATGTATAAGTATTTGATTGCAATGCGTCAGTTTTCTATTTTTGCCAACAGCTATGACTTTTTTGATGTGTTGCCATTATATGTGATCAATTTGTACCCAAATGAGTTTTAATGGGACCCAAATGTTTTAATCATACCCAACTGAAGCCCTCTGTTTCAGCCTAAATCTAGACATCTATAGTGATGTCTCCATTCGAGTGACCAAGAAAACCGTGCCAGAGCATGTCTGCCTCTGTAGGGGTAGGTGAACTACACTGACCTGGGAATTAGTCCTAAACAGTTGCTCAGTAACAGGGCTGAATCAGTACTGTGCTGGCTGAATGAAACCAGACAGACAACACAATGTGCTTCAATTGTCTAAGCTGGCTATGGAGAGCTTAGACCTGATAATGTAGCCGAACTCCTGAATGTCTCTAGGGCTTTGCAATGAGGCGTATCTTATTGTGATCATTTTGAGATGTTTGCAGCATCTGAATGCTAGATAGACTTGATGCTTACCCAGAATAAATGTGTCTTCTAAATCAGCTCAGTTGCATGTACAGTCTAGGTTACTCTGTCAGGTGAGGGTGTGCTTATGTGTTCGTGTCACTAAATGGATGTAAAAGGTGGCATGAATGTGTTTTGGGCTTGTACAGCAAAAGCGAAGTGGGCCTAACAGTAATGACCTGCTCATCCCACCCACTGCCACAGCTGTTCCGGCTTCCCATTTGGCACAGATGTGCTGGGATTTCTAGTGTTCCTAGTGACGTGGCATTGGGTATTTAAAACATAAGCACATCTCTAATTGCAACTATTCTCTTGGCTGATTGCCCTGGCCTTTTAAACGTGATGAAATCCAAGTAGTATGACACTGTTCAATACACCGCTTTTTAAGCTATAATAGCAATGCTGTAGTTTGAACGGGAAGCCTATGGCAATACTGCAGTGCCTCTAAGTAGTGATCGAGGCTCCAGGCTAACTTCTGAACCTAGAATCCTTTATTATGGGATCCTGTTTTCCACTTTATGTTGTGCAAGGGGCCTTGTGATATGGAAATGATCGTGATGAAACTATGAAAAAACTCTGGCTTTGAAGTGAAACACTGAGAAAAATGAATGGTGGTCTGTTGTGAGGAGATTGGACTCTTTCCTCAGGCTCTTCTTGAAGAGACCTTTGTGTGATTAATATTATGAAACAACCTCATAACATTGCTTTCAGTAGGTTTTTAAGCTGAAGTAAAGATTGCGAAAATAATTAATAAAAAAGAAGGGACCACAGGATGCAGTGCATAATCAGGCAAGGAAACACTAACTGTCATGTGTTAACGTCAACAACAGGGTTCCCAAAGTCATGGAAATCTTGAAAAAGTCATGTAATTTTAAAATTCAATTTTTCAGGCATGGAAAAGTCAGAACATTCCTTGAAAATTCCTTAAAAGTCTTGGAAAAATCATGTAATTTGTTGCATGTAGATGTATTAAAATAATTTATGTTATTGTAGTCTTACATGAATAATGTTTCATTGTGCCAATTTCTGTAGCATGATGCAGTTTCCAATTTGACTAAGCTTAACAAGCCTGTTGGAAAAGGAGTGGAAAAGGTTGTTTAATGTTCATTTAAGATGTAGGCCCATCATGTGGAGTAAAATATGCAACAGAATATTGTCAATGAAAATGGGTGGAAACCGTGCAAGGAGGAAGCAAGCAGTTAAAGGGAAGGAGATGAAACCGGCTTCATCACAGAGGTGAGGCAGAAAGAGAGGCAACAGTAGAAGAGAGAAAATGTCACTTTGAACAGGGCGAGAAAAGAGACAGATTCCCATAGCAAGGGAATGACGAGGGGAGTTGTGTGTGTGTGTGTTTTTGTGTGTGTGTGAGAGAGTGTGTGTGTGTGTGTGTGTGTGAGGGGGAGGTGTGGAGCGTGCAAGGGGAAAGGAATGCCTGGAAACAATAGGCCAGTGAAAATTAGCGCACAGGAATGTCTCTGTGGCAGCCAATCACTCTTCCTCTTATCCTCCGTCATGCTAGCTCCTCTCCTCCACCTCCACGTCCACCACAACCACTAGGCGGTCTGACACCACCAGAGTCACCAGCATGACTTGCTCTTACACTCGCTGACTTCATGACCTGCAGGCAGTGTTTGCCTTTTGGGCCACGGCTGATCTTGTACAAGGCCTCTGTTTGCTCACTAGCTGAATGAAGTCTCCAGTCCTTAAACTAGAGCCACAGTGCTAGCTAGCTGAAGGGGAATGCATTTGCTGGGTGTGGGGGTATGAAGATGGTGGTTGGGGGTGGGGATGCAGTGTTTGGAGGTGGGTGGGTCGGGGTGTGTGTGTTACTTGGCCTTTTTAAATAAATGGCAATGCCATAGAACAACACTGCACTGGGACCATGACAAAAAAACTAATATTTTATTTTATCTGAAAAAAACTAAAACTTTTGTTAACCTAACCTATGGTTATGGTTATAGTATTTGGCAGACACTTTTGTCCAAAGCTATGCTAAACCACCATACCAGTGTTGTGAACTAGAGGTTGGGACTTCCACACAGTTGCAGTAATGGTTGACGAAGTGCTAAGTAAGCTATTAAAATGGAAGTGAGAGAATGAGCTTGACGCTGTGAGTGTCACTACTCATTGAACACCCTCAATTGGCAGGTAGTTGTGGAGGGGTATGGATGGGACCTGGTAGTGTGAGAGTTGGTGTGTGTGTGTGTGTGTGTGACTGTGTGTGTGTGTGTGTGTGTGTGTTTGTGTGTGTGTGTGTGTGTGTGTGTGTGTGTGTGTGTGTGTGTGTGTGTGTGTGTGTGTGTGTTTGGGGAGCTTATGTTTGTTCATCTGTCTCCTGACTGCTTTCGACAGAGGGCAGCTCTCTCTTTCTCTCCTAGGATGACCTTTCTCCTCAATCCAGTAGTACTTTCTTTTATTTATTTTTTCTTTTGCTCTGTCTGGGGTTGCTTTTCAGTATGGGCCACTACATGTACATCTATTCATTTGAAAGACACTATTGATAGCACAATATGCTATGGAGCTATTAAGTGCCTTCGACCAAGTGTCCAATGAGTGCTGCTAAGCCAATGTACAGGTTAAGATACAGTCAAGAAAAAACAAACAATGCAATACATTTATATAGGCAACATATGTTTATATTGCAAGGTATATATATTTAATACATATATTTGAGAGACAACATAAGACAGCAGTAAAGTTGTGTCTGGTGTGGGCAGGTATGTACCATTAGGGATTGATAAGGTCCTTCCTCCAGATCTGTTTTTTGAAAGGCTTCAATGTAGGCCCCTTACTTTCCTATCCTGAGAGAACAAATGGATGCCATTTTACGAGCCAGACCCTGTCCTGGGGTACCATACAGCGCTCTTTGTCAAAACAGTTTGCAAATCTGAGCCCAAATCGCTCCACATTGAAGCACACACTGTCCCTGGCAACCTGTGTAGGCCACTCTGAATGGAGCTATTTTTGAGACAGCATCAAAACAAGTGGGAAGCCAGAGACGTTACTTTTCACTTCAAGTACCGACTTTACACACTAATTACACCTTTTATACAGACACCGCGCATGAAGTCACCTGCCAATTATAGAAACCTGACTCTTCTCTCGGAATGAAAGACGTGTTTTTGTCTTTTTGGGTGTTCGGAAGTGTGTTATCCGTGTTATTTTGTGGTGCCAGGCAGCCATGTCAGAACCTGCAGTGTCAGAGTGAAAAATATTTATGAGGCCTACCTGCTGGGATTGGTCATTAGCCACATGCTAGGTTGTCAGCGACATCACAGAGCTTTGCTCTCAGTGTACTGAGGTGTGCTGCTGGTGTTCCCTCCTGCCATCATTAATTTAGCTGTCATGGTAATTTATCACTAAATGGGCATCTGTAGTTGTTATGACAAACTCTATTTACAAGATTTATTCATGAGTTGAAAAGAACAGTCCCAGGAAATTATCTGAACCCCAATTTGTCAACACCACTCTACCAGCTTTCTCAGCCCTAGAAGCTAATTGATGTTAATCACTTTAAAATATGTGTTGTCAGCGCAAGTTGTTTTGTCGCCAGTTTACTTTCATAAAACAAATTATTCTTTCAGTGGCAAATTAGTAAAATGTCCCTTTATTTGTGCCTTGATCACTCAAGGAACTGTACTGTAAACATACTTGGAGTATGTTCGACTGGGGAATCGTGGTATAACGATTAAGTTGATTTTGCAGCGTAGAAGACCCATCACATGCACATACTGTGCTCCACGGTGGTGGAACATTCTGGAGCCAAGGAAAAGAACATAATGATTTCAGATTGCAGGCTAGGGTAAAGCGGTGGTTCAACTGAGGCATGGCTCTTCACTGCCAGGAACACTTGGTTTTTATGGTGTCAGAAGGCAAGTGGGGAGATTCTGACCAACAGCTCTGTCAGGCCTGGCTTTGCACTCGGCAGCCGTCGGCATTGTTACAGGCTTCAGCAAAACAGATCAACTGCCCACATGAACAGATAAAGCAGCCCAGACGTCACGGCTGTTTGTTTAACAGGCACAGGAGTGCTATCAGCTTGTCATTTAGTGTCTGAAAAATGGAGACTCCTTTTCTCTCGGCTGTGAGTTTATGATGGACAGTAAGTGGTGTCCCCCCCTGAAATGCTGGTCTTGGCAGCAAGACAAAGAGGCATACAAAATGGACTAAACATGAGAGATGTGAAACACAGGCGAAGATGGTAAATGTTCCCCTCAGCATCTTTTTCTCAAGCATCCTTGAGTATCGTCAAGTAGCCATTGGCTAAAAGTTAGAATGATAGAACTACAGCAAGGTGCTAGCAAGATGCTGGCAAGACTGAGGTCACGGGGTTGGAAATAAAGAAAGAGAGTGTGTGTGTGTGTGTGTGTGTCTGTGTGTTTGCATGTCAATTCTAAAATAGTGTACTCACCCTGTTGTTTAAGTTCCTTGGTATAAGTTATTGATAAATTAATGTAATAGTGATTGATCATATTGATGGGTATTAGTGCACTGGAATAGTAAAAAATGCTGTCTGCTGCTGGTGTCTGCAAATGTTAAAGGACAGTGAGGCCACTGAAATTAGGCCCTAAGGGGATATGATTTCAGCTCCTGCTCATCTTTCTTATGTGATGTTCCCCAGGAGCGTCAGAGGCTGGAGACCATCCTGAACCTCTGTGCCGAGTACAACAAGCCTGACATGGTGGGGCTTGGCGAGTTGGGCCCCTCCATGGACGCTCTTCGGGTGGGGTCACCCCGCACCATTCGCAGGCAGAGGGGGAGCATGGAGGAGAACCACAGGGAGGACTGCAGTAGGGCAGATATGACACATCAGGAGGTGAGAAGCTCCACAGATATATTTATAGTTTAGGCATTTGGCTAAATTTATGTTTATTTTATATTTTTGCTTTTGTCCGGATTGACTGATAAAAACAATGCAGTTTAACAACAGTGTTTAACATTATTAAATGTCAATATATAGTACAAATAATAATTATTGCGATAGTAACAATAACAACAACAACAACAACGACAACAACAATATTAGAGATACATCCAGCTCCTTCACTTTCAGCATTATTGCCTTGTTTGAACATTAAGCAGACAGTCTTTTTTTACCAGTCTTTAATCAGTGGCTTTATAAATGGAGAAATAATACTGGGATCCACTGTCAAAACTAATCTTGGCTGCTCTTTGGCTTAATGGAAAATTAAAAAAAGAAATATATAACATAAGACACATTAAGTCACACTGAGAGGACCCCTAAAGTCATAGTGTTTATCACTGGAAATCAGGGAGTAATTCTAGATTTCCCATTTCCCACCCAAAACACTGGTTCAGTGAATTAGGTCCTAACAATGTCTAACTTAACTTAACTTAATAAGGAATTAATAACCGAATGGATAGAGTTGTACAATCCCCAATCCCCAAGCCCAATAATCCATTAGTAGTTTACTTTCCACCATTAATGAAGTTGAATTGTAGTATTAGCATGACTGTAGGAACCAGGGTGCTTGTGACCTTTTCCTTGTCTCAGATTTGTCAGACTTAGTTAAGTATAGTTTAAAACACTAAGGGCCTGATTTACTAACATGCGACCGCTGCTTAATCTGCGGTCGCACATTAACGCACAGTGTTTTTGCGCATTTTCCGTGGTATTTATCAAACAACATCCGCGCTGAGCACTGTGTGCTTACTCCGCCCTTTAAAGGGCCTGATTTACTAACATTGATTTGCGACCGCAGCTTGTTCTGTGCCTTTGCCAGGCGCACATTAACGCACGGTGTTTCCCCGCATTTTCCGTGATATTTATCAAGACAGATCCGCGCTGGGCAATCATTATTTAGCGCACCGTTAAAAGACTGGAGAAATTGCCTGCAAGTTACTGCCACCATGGAGATTCGAGGAAGAGGTTCAGCGAAGAGGATATAGATATATTGGTTCACGTTCGCTCAATCACTGAACCTGATTCAATGGGTTATATTGTTGTTTTGCCCGCCATCACCTACAGCGAGATGTTTAAAAGAACACGATTATAAATAATATGCTATTGGTGGCATTAATGCATAAACTGTCTATTATAACAATGTAGATGTGTACATGGCGAGATTAATACGTTCTACAAGGGACATGGGTTCACTACAATATATCCCCACTGAAACAAATACATTTACCAAGTAGCCAGGCCTCTCCAAAATCACCGTTGCTCAATCATGGATAGATGGCACTATTCCGGAAGATAAAACTGTCATGGACAGACCACTACCACGTAAGTAATGGTCATGTTGGCATCACATATGACCTGGACATTCATTGAATATGCGTGCTTTCTGTTTCGTTAAACGTGCGTGGATTGAAGGTGGGACTGTTTGCATGTGGGTGCGATGAATGGCTCCAATTACGTTCGGAAAGTTTAATTTTGTATATTGACCAGTGCGCCGTAGCAATGCGTCGAGTACCTGGGTGAATATTTGGCTGAGTGAAGCCTGAGATATACCAACTGCTGTTGCTATAACTGTTTGAAATTATCCGATGCCAATATTTGCAATGTTGTCCGGAGTTTACCAACTGATTGAATGGAATGTGATCTCCGGTTGGAGGGTTTGATGTCGTCTCTGATCTGGTTCAGTAATTGAAGTATTGCGTGCTGTACCGTCTAATCATTTGTGGTTCGCTTAACTGAAAATGTGTTATACGAGTTGAAAAAAATATTTCTGTGCGCTGTCTCTGTCTTCTTTCTTCGCCTTGCTCTTATAACTGCTGTCATATCAACGTTTTCAGACTCAATGGAAATGCGCTTCCTGGTTAAGACGTGCTTTTATGAGGCGGAGAATTAGCTCGCAAATCAGAGACGTGCACTCGCCAGGCAGTTTGGTAAATACCACGCAATACATCATTAGGCGCACTCCTCCCATTAAAGTGCGCTTCACGCCTACGTTACCACCCACGTTTCCGTGCCATCCCACCTGTTGGCAGGTACACACCCTCAAAGCGTTAATATGCGACTCAAATGCACCCCCTTAGTAAATACCGTTTTATGTTTACGACCGCTATTTTACGCCAGAAATGGGCGCAATCCTGTTAGTAAATCAGGCCCTAAGATGTTTTAGACTCACTTAAGTATAGTTTAAAACTCTAAAATGTATACCCAGAGGGCCGTTTTGAGTCCTGGATGTGGTATTTTGCCTTTCCAGCTAGATAACAGTGCAGATGCTATCTGACTAGCATAATGAGATCAGCCCCTTCAGTTTGAAAAGAAAAACAAGTGACTTTTTTCATGCCCGTTATCCTTCTCCTGGCAAAAGCTTAAGGATTGTGGTCTTTTTATTAACACGTTTCTTGGTCACATACCCCAGCAAGTCTGTAATTCTGCCCATAAATGTCCTTTGGTTTGAAGAGCTGACTGTACCACTGCCCTCTGTCACATCATTTTGTGGTTGTGGAACCAAAAAAATATTGCATAATCATGAATGCATTGAACTTTAAAGGACTAAAGGTGATATTTGTTACAAGAACTAAAAGTACTTACCGTAGTATCTTATGCAGATTTCTTTCTCTCAAGAATTTGCTTGGTCCTAGCATTATTCTTCTCCTGAGACTGTGCAGTGGCTCTAAAGCTGCCTGCTTAGCTTCATGTCAGTCTCTCTGTCCCCTCTCCTCCTTACCAGAACGGGTCCGCTGGTCTGGGTGTGGAGGGCAGTCTGGAGCTGGGTTACCTGGAAGAGGAGCGCGTGCGAGCGCTCAAGCGGGTTGACGAGCTCAAGACCCGCCTCACAGAACTGGAGCAGCAGCTACAGGAGTCTAAGCAGGAGGTACTTGCTAGATAGTTGCAGCTGCCAGGCTGTGTGTGTGTGTGTGTGTGTGTGTGTGTGTGTGTGTGTGTGTGTGTGTGTGTGTGTGTGTGTGTGTGTGTATAGACATGCACATATGTAGTTAGTGTGATTTGTGTATAGCCATGCGCATGTATGGTACACATGTCTGAGTATGTGGGTGGGGGTATTTAGACAAATGTGTAGCCAGACTATGCCTTTACTTTATCTCCTGTGTTGAGTTGTTTTTGCAGGTATGTAATGTGTGCATGTGTGTGTGTGTGTGTGTGTGCGACTGTGTGTGTGTGTGTGTGTGTGTGTGTGTGTCTGTGTGTGTGTCTGCAGGCTGAGATGGAGAGAGCCTTGCTACAGGGAGAAAGAGATGCTGAACTGGAACAGATCCAGGCAGAGGATGACATCATCAGTCAGTTGCAACACAAACTCACTCAGCTGGAGAGTGCCATCCAAAGGGAGAAGGACAAGGTAGGACGCGCACACAAACACACACACACACACACTCTCTCTCTCTCTCTCTTTATTTATCTTTCTCTCTTACACACACACACACACACACACACACACACACACACACACACACACACACACACACACACACACATTCACATTCTTTCTTTTTTTTCTCACTCTGTCTGTCTCTCTCTCTCTTTTTCTCCCCCTCATACACATGCATACACATCCCTACAGATATTCTTTTGAGCTTCTGTCTGGTGCAGTTTGTACACTCCTGAGGGGGGCATTGCATGTCATGCTTGAAATTTGTTTTGCCCTCATGCAGGCAAAATGAGATTTATTTTTCAGAGGTCAGGCCCACACCTCATAAACACAGATGTCTCTTAACCTTTAAGCGATCCTATTTATAATTATTCAAATACACACATCTGTGTGAAAATGATGAAATGCACTTTCAGTGTGAGAAGGACTGTTTCCTCAAAGAGAACTGCTAGAGCCAAACTTTGCTGAAGGCAGAAAAAGCCTCAGAAATGAAGTTGCAGACTGTAGGTAAAACCGTGGTTGTTACATTATATTAATTAAATCAGTCTCATAAAATTTAATAATCATTAAATTTAGTATTTAATATTTTATAATTAAATTACTAAAATAATGGAAAGCTCTAGCTGTACCACTATGCTACAGTCTAAGTATGGTATCACAATACTATCGTACTACAATATCACTACAAAGTCTATAACACTTCATGGAACAACCAGAGAAGTGAAGGCAATTGGAGTACTTGGTTGGCGGAAAATGGCTTTCAGTGGAATATTGGAACAACAACAGACAAGACAATTGTTTAAATCTAAATAAACAATTTATTAAAGGTAACAGATAGTAATTAATGGCTAATACTAATCACATAAACAACTGAGTATAACAATGAAACAAGGCACAAAGTGGAGTTGGGATTACCGAGGAGGGGCATGAGAGCCTGCTCGCCCGTGTGTGTGTGTGTGTGTGTTTGCGTGCATGCGTGCGCAGGTATGCGCGGTTACGCGCTAAGTGGTGCGCGTACGTCTGTGTGAGAGACGCCAATATAAATTGGAGGATGGGCACAACTTTAAATGAGTAGGTTATAGACAAAGGATTCTTATCTCAAGGATAGAATCGGCCTTCAACTCAATACAATATATTTCAGCAGCACTGAACTAGCGATGTGGACGTGTTTGTTCAGATGGTGATTGAGGGAGTTAGGGAGGGAGAGAGAGAAAAGGTGCATGTACGTTCCTAACAAGTTAGCAAAAGTAAAACAAACGCAAGATATAGCACGGTTACAAACCATGCACTGTGAATTACAAAGTAAGCATTTAAATCATGAATGAAATAAAACAGCAATACTTTCACACATATATTAACACACATATAAGACTAATCTCTGCCCAGATGTCAGCCTTACGTGAAGAACGCTCTTGCTAAGCATTCAACGGTGTTTTCGCGGAATCCTTGGAACAACGCGTAACGTAGGTTCACTGGATGTCCGTCTGTCCTTTCTTTGCAGCCCGTCGGCTGAACTCGCGGAGGCCTTGCTGGAGGTCCGCTGATTTAGAAGGATGTAAAGTTCTGTCGACTTGGAGAAACGAATAAGGGAAGCCGGTCGCCTTATCCTACTCAGAAGAACACTGCTGGGCTGCAGTAATATACTACCGGTATAACTTGGTTGCAACTAGACGCGTCAAAGTATTTTCTTAACTTCGGCCAAAAGTTCAATACGACCGTCGTGCGTTGTCCTTTGTTCTGCAGAGAGGGTATCTCTTAATTGAAGGATCTTCACGTGTGTGAGACCACCGTACAGAGAGACAGATTTGGGGGGTTATCACTGTTTTAAGGGCAAAATGCGTCACCCTTTTTATGACTTTGATGTGACCAATTGCGAGGTCACTGACTGTTGATAAGGATTGAAATTTGATAAGGGAATTGTGGGTAATGGAGTCTATGGTGTCTCATTCACTTACATCCCCCCTTTTGGTCTCAGGGCTGGGATTGCTTCGTAGTCCATGAGAGCAACAGAAAGCTGTGTAGTCCATAAATCCATAGTCCATCAATGTCTCTTATTCCTGCTGACACAAATAGTTCGTAAAAAGGCTTTTGACATCTGGGCATCATAAAGGCTTTTGAACATCTGGGCAGATGGCATTTCTATACCTTAGTTCTAGCAACAAACATTCAAACAACACTCAAACACTCCAAACTTAAAACAGACTTAAAATATTCATGGAAAGGAAGGAAGGGGTGTTAGCATTGAGGGTTAACAAGCCTATTCCTTGAGAAAGTTAGTGGAAGCTTTTGGTGTGAGGGAGGTCTGAACACCGCTGCGCTGAAAATTCTTGAGAATATTTACTGTGGTGTTAAGTTTTACGTGTGCTGTTGTATTTGTTTGTGTAGCGTGTATGCAATGCCTATGGGGTTAGCGTGGCATGCAAGGTTAGTGAGTGGAGTTAGAGTGTTAGTGTCTATCCACCCCCCTTTGGCGTGGAGACGGCTCAAAGGGTAACAAAGCTAGCAGAGCTTTCCTGTGAATATCCAGTACGGGCATCAGCCTTTTTCAGCTGTCGCTGGATTTCATTTTCGACCTAGGATATGGCTCACATGGTGAGGAGTCTATGTCATCTTCTGATGAAACTGAACTTCTGGATGGACAGCGAGAGCATAGATAACCATATCTTTCCTGGTGGGCCGGCACTGCAGACCTTTATGTTTCGCAGTGTCTCATGTGGTTGACGTAAAAGGGACCTCTGTGGGTCTATTACATCCACATTGGATTCAACATATGAATGTTGAAAATCAGCCATGGTAGGGACATGGATCTCAGGAGGGCTAGGCTGCTCCTAGTGGCAACCGATCCTGTCACTCTTAACCTGTTGGCCTCCTGCTAGATAAACAGGGTTTTGAAAGATGAGCTGCTCGTGATGGCAGTCAATGAGAGGAGCCAACATCCAAAAACTGTGAGAAAGACGCCCTATGTGTGTTAGGTCTAACCACCAGAGGGGCTCAGGTCCTCGGTGGGTGTTTACGCCTTCTTTGGGTTTCTCCCCCCTTCTCACAAGGTAAACCCTTGGCGGGGGACGAGGGATCACTATTTAAACTATCAGGACCTCTTTAAGAGAATCAGTGTCCGACCAAATCTGACTCCCTGATTCAGATTGTCCTGACTCTGTTTCCATATCCCTATTACCATGCTGAGGTCCATGGTTGAACTGATCATGGGGCCTTTGAGGGAAGTGATCTCTGTTAAAATTGTGAGGGTAACGGCCCTGCTGGCGGTTACCCTTCCCTTGGTAGGGCTGTTTCCTGCGTTGATATTGACCATTGCCTCGCCAGCTCTTCCACCCACCCTGGTGGTGGTTTTGTGGAGAGCGGTTTTGGGTGGCACCTCTCTGGGTTGGCCACTCCACCGGCACTTCACAGCCTTCCGAGTCAAACGGATCACCAGCTGTGGATTGTACATTGAGCACTCTAGGCTCCTCATCCGGCTGGTCAACCGGGCGCACAACTGTTTCCCATGTCCTTTGTGCTTTTTTCCTAATCTGACGCATTTTGGTTTTACCCTGTTGGCACATCAGTGCAACATGCGTGCGCACACAAGGGTGGAGGTTGTGTATAAATAGGGACCTGAAGGCCCTATGCTCTTCCAGGCCTGGGGCGCTACTGCCTTGGAAGAACGCGTGTCTTAAACGCGCATGATATTCACGTGGGGGTTCTGTCCTTCTCTGCCTGATTTGGATGGCGCTAGTGGTGGCCAATGTCTCAGCGGGGGAACTACCTCTCCGTGTTTTCCTTGACCTGGGGCGGTCACTCTCTGAGCTACCAGATGAAGAGTTCCTTAGGGGAGAGCTGCTCTCATCATAGCTATCAGAGGAAAAGGACGAGGACGAGGAAGAGGAAGAGGGTTCACGGTAAGTAGGTTTAGCTACTGCGTGCCTTTTCCTCTTTCTCTCCTTCTTAGCAGTCTGAGGCTTTATGAGCCTTTCAGGTGCTGGTGGGCATGACCTGGCTCCACCTGGGTTGTGAGAGGGGGCTACAGCATGGCGCTCAGGTTCGTCTGGGAGGAGTGAGGTATGCAGGCAATCTGATGTGTCTGCGTCTGACTCTACTCCTATCCTAGCTACTGGCTCTGCTTCTGCCTCTGTCTCTCTGGGGGATGCTTTAAGCTTTGCTTGGGCCCTGGCGCTTGTTTCGGGGCTTTCCTTCTGGGCCTGGTCATAAACGGCTACTCTGGACCAGAGAGTCCCGAGCATGTTACCGCAAATGTTAAGGCACTCAACAGCAGTAATGAGCTCCTTATTCAGTTCCTCGTTGCGTGCGTCTAGTCTGTCACAACTAGAATACAGTTCCTGGTTCTCCTTGCGGAGAATCTCTATCTCCAGGCGGCTGCTCTGGTGATGAAACAGGAACAATTTACCTACCACTCCTTTACTGGTGGAGACTTTACAGTAGGGATTATGAACATGCCTGATTAAGTCGCCTATCTTGGACTGACACTCATCTAGGTTCATCTGTTCAAGTGCCTCCCTTTCATCAGGGGAGGTTTTGAGGAGGTCTGCCACATATTTAAAAAGTTGGCCTGACTCCACAGGAGGGAGGTTACTCTCAGCTCCTGGCGTGTGTGGGGTTGTCGGGCACATCCTGTCTGCCTAGACTGGGGCACGGAACTACGCCTGGCAAGCTAGTGACGTGATCACTGATGCTTAATTTAACCCTTTTAATGCAAGCTAATGCAAGTAGTCACAACGCAAACTACAACAATGTTATGCTTAATAACAAAACAAGGAGATGCACAAGTACTCGAACCTGTGACTTACACTCACGGCTAGGTAACTACCGTGTTGTTTTTACAGTTCTAAAATGCTAGTTACTCTCTTGTTACAACTATTACAACTGATTGTACAGGTTGCTATGGTAACAAATGGTACTTGTGTGTCCAATGGGTTGCTGGTATCACAAGTATGGACTCCCACTAATTATACTTACAGTGTGGCTGGAACAGGGACTGTTAGATAATTAGTATGTATTAAACAGTTAGTACACAACACCTAAAATTATTCAAAACCACATTTGATCTATTCCTTAGAAGTTTCAATGGACCTGGTAAGGTCCTGGAGTTACTCAGGGGGTTGGATTCTTATTTGTTATTGTAACAATATCACTGAAGCCAACAATACCAATCCTCACACGGGCTGCACCATATTATGTAGGTAAAACCGTGGTTGTTACATTATATTAATTAAATCAGTCTCATAAAATTTAATAATCATTAAATTTAGTATTTAATATTTTATAATTAAATTACTAAAATAATGGAAAGCTCTAGCTGTACCACTATGCTACAGTCTAAGTATGGTATCACAATACTATCGTACTACAATATCACTACAAAGTCTATAACACTTCATGGAACAACCAGAGAAGTGAAGGCAATTGGAGTACTTGGTTGGCGGAAAATGGCTTTCAGTGGAATATTGGAACAACAACAGACAAGACAATTGTTTAAATCTAAATAAACAATTTATTAAAGGTAACAGATAGTAATTAATGGCTAATACTAATCACATAAACAACTGAGTATAACAATGAAACAAGGCACAAAGTGGAGTTGGGATTACCGAGGAGGGGCATGAGAGCCTGCTCGCCCGTGTGTGTGTGTGTGTGTGTTTGCGTGCATGCGTGCGCAGGTATGCGCGGTTACGCGCTAAGTGGTGCGCGTACGTCTGTGTGAGAGACGCCAATATAAATTGGAGGATGGGCACAACTTTAAATGAGTAGGTTATAGACAAAGGATTCTTATCTCAAGGATAGAATCGGCCTTCAACTCAATACAATATATTTCAGCAGCACTGAACTAGCGATGTGGACGTGTTTGTTCAGATGGTGATTGAGGGAGTTAGGGAGGGAGAGAGAGAAAAGGTGCATGTACGTTCCTAACAAGTTAGCAAAAGTAAAACAAACGCAAGATATAGCACGGTTACAAACCATGCACTGTGAATTACAAAGTAAGCATTTAAATCATGAATGAAATAAAACAGCAATACTTTCACACATATATTAACACACATATAAGACTAATCTCTGCCCAGATGTCAGCCTTACGTGAAGAACGCTCTTGCTAAGCATTCAACGGTGTTTTCGCGGAATCCTTGGAACAACGCGTAACGTAGGTTCACTGGATGTCCGTCTGTCCTTTCTTTGCAGCCCGTCGGCTGAACTCGCGGAGGCCTTGCTGGAGGTCCGCTGATTTAGAAGGATGTAAAGTTCTGTCGACTTGGAGAAACGAATAAGGGAAGCCGGTCGCCTTATCCTACTCAGAAGAACACTGCTGGGCTGCAGTAATATACTACCGGTATAACTTGGTTGCAACTAGACGCGTCAAAGTATTTTCTTAACTTCGGCCAAAAGTTCAATACGACCGTCGTGCGTTGTCCTTTGTTCTGCAGAGAGGGTATCTCTTAATTGAAGGATCTTCACGTGTGTGAGACCACCGTACAGAGAGACAGATTTGGGGGGTTATCACTGTTTTAAGGGCAAAATGCGTCACCCTTTTTATGACTTTGATGTGACCAATTGCGAGGTCACTGACTGTTGATAAGGATTGAAATTTGATAAGGGAATTGTGGGTAATGGAGTCTATGGTGTCTCATTCACTTACAAGACGTTATGGTTTAGGAACATGATCAGGAAATGCAAGACTAGCTCTTGCCAGAGATCATCCTTTCCCATAAGCACAGCATGGTCACAATGGTCAGAACACATCTGTAAAAAAAGAAATATACATACATACATATCTATATCTATATATATATATATATATATATATATATATATATATATATATATATATATATATACACTCACACTCACAAACACACAAACACACACACACACACACACACACACACACACACACACACACACACACACATATTATATATATATATATATCTGTAAAAAAAGAAATATACATACATACATATACTGTATGTATGTACGTATGTACATATGTACATCCTATATATGTATGTATATAAGTGTATTGTAATAGCCCTCAGCATGTCCTCAGCAGTGACTGTGTCCTCTGCCTTTTCTTGATCAAGTTGATATATGCCTCCCTTTCTTTGACTAAAAGCATGAATGGTTTGTTGAAAGACTCTGATGATTTAAATGGCCGCAGTTAATACGACTTAATTTAAGAGACCGATTTAAGAGAGGAATGTTATCTTTCTCATTTCCCCCCTGAGTTTTAACAGTGAAGTCCTCTGTTCTCCTGGCTTCATCCTTGGTTCCACTAACCATCTTTTCGTTAACGTATAATCCTCTCACCGCCTCTGTCGTCTCTTCTTACCCCCCCCCCCCTCTGTGCCCTCCTCTCCACCCGTGAGGCTCAAACTCTCACAGCTGGGCTTCCCCTCTCTCTGGAGACTGCTCAATTGAGCATGACAGTGAAGGCTGTATGTACATGGCACAGAATCAGCTTTCCTAGGGGTGAAACAAACAGTGTGGGCGTTCAGTTAAGGCTCTGGTGTGGTTGTTATTGCTGGTGTTTTACTGCCACTCTGGTTCACTTTACTGCCACTCTGGTCCTTCTCAGCAATCGTCCATTGAAAAACAACATTGTATTTAATATCAGTATTCACACTCTCCTTGGGTGATTGTAAAATTGTACTATGTACCTTCTATTTAGTATCTTGTTTTTAAATAGTAGAGTTTCAAATGAATACTTGATATATGCATTCACTGAATGGAAATATATAATATATATATGTGTGACTGTTCCATTCATCCTTCGCTGTAGGCAGTCTTATGGTATTTATTTCCCCAGGCTGCTTGTTTTACTCATACAGTCTGTGGTTTTACTGGTAAAGAACAACCCTCCTGTTCTACTGAATCCTCCTGTTCTACTGAACGCTCCTGTTCTACTAAACAGGCGTGGTATTGTGCCGTTGCGGCGGTGCTGTCGTTGCCGCGGTGCTTCTGCGTTCAGGCTCCTGCTCCTACTCAGCAGTCTTGATGGCGCAGACCCACACATGGCAGTCATGAGGCCAAGTGTGTGTGCATGTGTGTTTTTCTCTCTCCTCTTCTCTTTCTCTTCATCTTTCTCTCTGTCTCTCTCTCCACTTATCTCTCTTTTTTTGCCTCCCCTTACTCCCCCTCTGCGTGCTGTTGTTGTTTTTATTGTAGGAGCGAGCAAACGTTGATGCTGAGCGGGAAGCGCTCGCGAGGCTTCAGGAGGGGTACAATGAGTTGAAGAACCAGCTTCATAACTGCCCCGAGTCGCTGCGGGAGCAGTTACAGGAACAGCTCAAAAGGGTCAGTCTCACCGCTGCTGATGCCGCCCCCATGCCAGACGACCTCTGCGGCCTCAAACACAGACACACACACACACTCATCGCCATGGCCCTCACACATACCTAGAACATTCCGTCAGAAAGAAAGTAAATGCACCACTCTCCTTAAATTTGGTGGTTATTTCCTTATGTACAGTAAATGCCACTCTCTCTGTCAGCTAGCATAGCGTATAATTTCCAACTGCTTCGAGCGGGCGTGCTGGCCTCGTTTGTTGGCAGTGGAGACAGTGTATCCAATGGAATATTACATTCTTTGGCTGGTGCCACAGAATGCTGGAATTTCTCCCCCTCCCCCAATCCCCCCCCCCCCCATGTTCTTTTGCTGGCATTCCAGCTTGCTTTGCTATGGGGCATCTGTGAGAATGTAGCAAGAATGTGATATGTTTTTGGGCAAGAAGTTCCTGAAGAATGATATCTGCTTCGCAAAAGTCCTGCAGATGTGTAGGATCTCCAAAGAGCCCATGGATGCTTCCCCCATCAAAACAGCATGGCCTTTCTAGGTGATAGTTGCAGCTACCTGTCTGTCATTCACAGTCATTCATACTGTAACTCATAGGAATGTACTAATCAATTAATACAACCTCTAACAATAGACAACATTAACTGTGTTACAGCTGCTTCTCTTTCTGTGCTGCAGCTCCCTTTCACTTTCGTTTCAATGATTATGCAGTCCTAATGTTTTATGAAGGCCGACAATGGGTGCCTGTAAGTTCAGGCAATGACAAAACACACAGTTATGTCTTGCTATTTCTCTTCTTCCTGAGGTTGTTGTGGGAGTGTTTTGAAATCTTAATCTTCTCAGGGTTATGGAAACAAACGTGACACTAAAGCCCTGTCCACACAGAGCCTGGATTGACTGAATCCGGAAACTTTTTTGGATTCCGGTAGCTTTTTTATCACATCCACACGGAGCCGTGTCAAGAAAAATTTGCGTCCACACGGAAACGCTTGAGCGGAGCGGTTGAACTCACTGTAAAGACATCATGGAGCATGCGCATAAAATGGCAGAAGACAGAAGTCGAGATCCAACTACTTCTCTACCACCTGATATCACTGTTACTACAGCACTCAAACAGGACTAAAACTCAACAGCACTCAAACAGGACCCAGTTTGTGTTAAGTTACAGTTTTGAAACTTCTGTCTATAATTAAAATCTTTTCACGTCAGATTTGCTCATACAGGCTATTGCTCACACTTTTTAAAAAACGGTTTTGAACAATGGTCTGATGCAAATAGATTGTTTGGTTTTGTCATACCTTTCCTAACCAGCTTCTTAACAACATCGATTTAGATAGATAGATAGATAAACTTTTATTAATCCCAGGATTTTTTAGCAGGAGAGTTGCTAAAACAGGCTGCCACTCGCTGCGCCATGGCAACCAATTCAGTTATTAAATAATGACGGTCGTGTCTGTTGTTCTGGCTGGTCTCAAAAATGACGTCCAACTGGCTAAGTAAGCCCACGAAAAACCATCCACTTGTAGGCAGAGCAGCACACCATCCCAATACAAACAACTAAGTACATTAGAAAAATGTAAGTCACGAAAAAGGCGAAATGCCATATACATTTAGTTTATGTTGCTGCTGTTATGAAGTGACATAGTCAGATTAAAAAGGGTTCAGCCTGAAGTTGCTAGGCGTTCACGTGGGGCAATGACATCATCAGATTAGAAAGGGTTGCGGATTGGCGTGCACACAAACACCAACCTGCGGACAGATTAGAATCTACTCACTTTGGACCCCCGATTCGAACGAGTGCGGATTCAGTGTGTGGATCTGTCTTGTTCGTGTGCACGAAAGGTCGAATTGGAGAAATTTCTCTCCGGATTCAGGCAAACTAGACTCTGTGTGCACGGCACCTCAGACAGAATGTCCAACTAATTTCCCCTCAGAAGTGTTGAACTGAAAGGCTGTTGTGTTGCTGTCTGCTGGGTGACATTTTGTACGTTAGGTTGTCTGTTTTAAGGGGAGAAATCAGATTAATAAAGGTGATTGCATGTGGGACAGCCGTATGTGTGTTGAGAGAAATGCCAGGTGTGACTCTGACTGGGTGTTGGTTGTGCCGTGGTGATCTGTGATGATAGCGATGGTGATCCTCAGCTTGAGGGTGATTATATCAGCCCTGTAGTGAGCTTTGTTTTCGTTGGGCATCTCAGGAGGCAGAGAACCTGGAAGCGGAGACCAAACAGTTTGAGGACCTGGAGTTTCAGCAGCTGGAGAAGGAGAGCAGCCTGGAGGAGGAGAGGGAGACCATCAGCCAGCAGCTCCTGAAGGAGCGCGCCGACTACCACAGCAGTGTCGTCAGGAGGAAGGTGTGGCAGACAACACCACACACTCTTTCACAAACACACACACACACACTCACGCACACACACTCACACTCACACGCCACACACACACACTACACCACTAATCCCACCAACCACACGTATGAGCAAGCTGTCATTGCAGAAGTGAGCAGAGTACCACAGCACCATGTCCAGCACCATGTCCAGTAAGAGGGCACTTCCACATTTCACCTCTCATACACACACAAACACACAAACACACACCTCACCTCTCATACACACTCACACACAAACACACACCTCACCTCTCATACACACTCACACACAAACACATAGTACTTTACATGTAGGAGGCTATTGAAGACTGGTGAAGGGGGTTTGGACTGATGTTAGAACTGGTCTGTTATTTTTGTGGCATTACAATTTTTTTTGCCCCATGTACTCAAGAACAGAAACAGCGATTCTGTTTTGGTCATGGCCTGTTGTGTCGGGATAGTGTGCATCTCACATCTTTCATGGCTGAAAAAAGCCTCTGTCAGGACAGGACAATGAAGTCACATATTCGTGCACTCAGACTGACTTTGTGACCTGGGGCAAAGCACCCACCCAACCACTTCCCTTACGTAACTCAGCAGATGCTGGTGGTGCAGTCCATGCTCCTTATGAGTACGCTATGGGCGTGCATAGATTGGGTTCTCTGGGCACTGACCTGTTGCCTTGACCATGGCATATTGACCGTATAGTATGACTCCCCTGTAAGCAAAATGACGTCCCCTAGACGTCCCGTAATGGTCTCTCGTTCTAAAAACGTAAATGTGTATGGTTCCCGTGACAACTTTAGGACGTTTTGCACGACGTTCCAAGACCGTCCCGAGGACGTTGCGGTGACAACTGGGAAACGTTTTCTATAGGTCCTGGGGACGTTATGCAGGACGTTGCAAGCACCTCCCGAGGGCATTTTGGTTACGTCTGGGGAACGTGTTTCTATAGGTCCTGGGGACGTTCTGCAGGAAGTTGCAAGAACGTCCTGAGGGCATTGTGGTGACATCTACAAAACCTATTTTAGACGTCCTGGGTACGTTATTCAAGGATGCACCGCGGACGTAGCAGGCACGACCGTTTTTGCTGAGCTAAATGAATAAAATAAAATAATAATAGATCGCGGAGCCGTCATTTTGCTTACAGTGCGCGCACACACACACAAGGTCAAGTTCATTTATATTACACATTTCATATGATATGCATAGACACAGACACACACGATTACAAACTTGATTGCGGGCATGGGAATTGAACCGTCAACCTTCCTATTACTAAACGAGATCGCTACCTACTGTCCTAACACTGTCTGATTACTATAGTGCCACTTTAACAGGTTTTTCACAGTGTGAGACAGCCAACAAACTTAGTCTTTTTTTCCGAGGGTTTGAGGAAAAGCATATTGTAGCAATCTCAGTCACTTCGCATTGAGGGTTTTCCGTAATGATTCCTTTTTTAATTAACATCCATGGCACATCACGGACGTGCGGGCAGGGAGGCAGAATAACTAGCCAAACTAAGAATGATGAAATAAAATAAATATGAATGCTTCTGTACTGATCTGTGCTATAAATGTAATGTCTGCATGATTCCAATACAATGCATACATAGGAAGGTGACCAAGTGTCTAGCTTTAACATATTGAGCTTTCCACAGGCCTTCAAAGATGGTGCAACAGAACGAAGAGCTCACCGGTCAAATTGTCTGATTGGAATTTCTTTAAAAATCCCGTCTCGCAAACACAATTTTGACAACAATCCTAATATTACGTAAGGCCTATAAAGCAAACGTGCACTGCCCTTATTATGTTTAAAAGGAACAGGCTAATCTGTCGTTAGAAAGTTATTTAACAACACGCATATGCTGCATTTTAAAGCGCAAACCCTCGGTTTCAAACGAGGAGCGAACTGAGTGAGAAGGATCCAACATGGCCAAGCAGACTAGCCTTAAAAGCTTTTTTTCAGAGTCCAAAAACATCTGATGAGGGTAAACCTTCTGACGAGGATGAACCTGTAATACCTGCAGTGTTGCGCGTTTCCTTTTATTACGCGGAAGAGCCGAGAGCGGTATTGCAGACAGAGATTTTGAAAAATTATAGCACTCGCCTCATATTGAAAATTGTGAACGTAGTTCAAAATTATGAATTATCAACAATGAACTGAGCAAGTTCATGTAGAAAGTGAACTTTCCAAACACTGAATACCTGAAGCCCTAGATGTTCGAACAGCATCACCAAAGAAAAAGCTGAAATGTCGGGCGTTTATGTCGTTATGGAGTGACAAGTTCTCTTGGCTCAGGTGCGAGGTAGTTGATAGTCACAGTAAAATGTGCAAAGGATTCACAAGAGGGTCGAATAATTTAAGAATCTCTGCTCTCATTGAACAGAGCAATGACCATGTTGCGGCGCTCATTTTAACGCCACAGCAGGTTGTGCTTAAAGGCCACTTATTGACGCGCATCAGACATAAATGTTTTTGTTTCCCATTGTAAACTTAGGAAAATAAACATGTTGCATTCTAAACTACCTGATTATGTTATTATTTAAGCTATGCTGGCCGTCAGTTTTCTTCAATGGGCTAATTTAGAAGCAGAAATAGGCTAGATATTTGGCCGGCTTATCATTAAAATGTCGGGCAAATGAAAATCATTTTTCTCTAGCGGAACTTCTGGTTCAGAGAGGACCATCAGAGGACCAAATAAGAACGGTCCCTAAAAGTCCGATTTAAGGCTCATGCGAACGTCACGCAGAGGACCTGCAGGTAAAGGTTACGGGACGTTTTTAAATGACGTCCTGGGGATGTGTGCTGAGTTACCAAATTATAACGTTCCTTAATAGTCCGTTTTAAGGCTCATGCGAACGTCACGCAGAGGACCTGTAGGTAGCCTAAAGGTTACGGGACGTTTTTAAATGACGTCCTGGGGACGTGTGCTGAGTGACCAAATTATAACGTTCCTTAATAGTCCGTTTTAAGGCTCCTGCGAACGTCACGCAGAGGACCTGCAGGTAAAGGTTACGGGACGTTTTTAAATGACGTCCTGGGGACGTGTGCTGAGTGACCAAATTATAACGTTCCTTAATAGTCCGTTTTAAGGCTCATGCGAACGTCACGCAGAGGACCTGCAGGTAAAGGTTACGGGACGTTTTTAAATGACGTCCTGGGGACGTGTGCTGAGTGACCAAATTATAACGTTCCTTAATAGTCCGTTTTAAGGCTCATGCGAACGTCACGCAGAGGACCTGCAGGTAAAGGTTATGGGGACGTTTTTAAATGACGTCCTGGGGACGTGTGCTGAGTGACCAAATTATAACGTTCCTTAATAGTCCGTTTTAAGGCTCATGCGAACGTTACGCAGAGGACCTGCAGGTAAAGGTTATGGGGACGTTTTTAAATGACGTCCTGGGGAGGTCTGCTGACAGACCAATTCATAAGGTTCCCTAAAAGTCCGATTTAAGACTCATGCGAACGTCACAGAAGGACCAAACGTAGACTTGCTACGAACGTCAAAAACGTTCTGGTAACGTCCTCTAGCGAACGTTGTGGCGGGGACCAATTGGGGACGATTGGGGACCTTGCGAATGTCCTGTTAACGTCCTGGGGACGTTCCCTGTTTGCGGGGTCATGGCATGCCAATTCATCAGACTAGAACTGTGTTGCTGGGAGCTAAACGCTGCTCGTCCTCCTTTTCACATACACATACACACACACACACACACACACACACACACACACACACACACACACACACACACACACACACACACACACACACACACACACACACACACACACACACACACACACACACACACACACACACACACACACACACTCACACACTAAAGCTAATCGCTGCTTGTCCTCCTCTTCACAGGAGAAAGTTGCAGCGCTGGAGAGCCAGGCCAATCAGCTGGGCATGCAGGCGGCTCAGGAGTGTGACCGGCTGGCCAAGGAGAGACTCACCACCCTGCAGGTCCTGCAGAAGGTACTGGCCAAACCACTGAAACATCCACCCACACTTACATCACTCTGTGCTTTCGAAGAGAGAATGTTTAGCCAATGGATTATTTATGTACACAGGATGGTGAGCAGGACTGGAGGGGTTTATCTTGTAATAACGACTGCCTTGTTATATCATTCCAAAATTATTTGAGGAAGAATATTAATATGTATAATATAAGACCACTATGCCCTGGTTCATGTTAAAACAACATAGCTAACAATGGCACAAGCACTGGTTAACTGTTGCATTGGTCTGATGCACGGTTCAGCAACCTGGTCTTCACAAAGAACAGGCCTTGTAGCAATTGACCAGCTGAATGGGGTATTCTGTTGAACCATGGGGGAAACATGCAGAAACTTTAAAATGCAGCAACTAATAAAGTTTTACAGTTGTTTACATTTAAACCTTTCTTTATTGTGTTCTTAAAGGAAAAAGAAAGGCTCTCTAGTTTGGAGAAGAGGTACCTCAACTTAACTGGAGGGAGAACTTTCCCAAAGAACTCCAACACCTTAAAAGAGGTATGTTTTGTCCTGGGTTTCCCAATGAGCTTGTAGGTTTATCTATAGTACAGGAATAATAGGAAAAGTGAATGTTTAAATGTTTAGAAGTTTAAATGGTAAGGCCTGAGAAAGCCCCTACTTTCAGGACAGACTTGTACTGGTCATATATTCTATTGCATGTACACTGAGCAGCATATTGTACAACAATGATAGTGATAAGTATAGGCTACTTAACATCAACTTTACCACCAAACTTAAAATAAAGAGTGAATTAATCAATTTTGTTACCTGTGAAAGTATGCAGCAAACCCTTTAAAATCCCATGCTAAAATGAAGTGCTATCATAAATCTGTTAATAAATAATAAATGTTATGACGGACGGTGTCCTTGTTCAAGGAGCACTACTGCCACCTACTGGTATGACATGCATATCAGCAATGGTTTGTGCTTTATGATACAGTGTGAGTGGATGAAAAGAGACAGGGCCAAATCAACAGGAAAATATATGTGCATTTTAGCTGAACTGTATTGGTTCCACAACAAAGAATATCACTCTAGCAGATTTCCTAGCAGAGACCTCAGTATTCAAGTAGGGACACCCGCTGGTTGGAATTTCATACCAGTGTAACGTGGGACCCTCCTTTATCACAGGTCATTCTGTGCAATATCACCTCAGCCGGTGTGTTTGAGGTTGTTAAATGCCATCAGTGGGTTAGAGCAGAGTGCCATGTGCAGGAGGGTGTTGAATTATTGATTCCTCCCATCTGCTCCATGTTCCCCTACCCACATTCCTCTACCCTGTGGAGGTGTCCCCCCCCCCCCCTCCTCTCTCCCATCGCTCCACACTCTTCCTGTCTTCCATCACAAATGCATATAAGGACATCGGAAACAAAGGATTTATGCAAAGGCCTTCAGGCCTGCCTTTCTGTCTGTCGGTCGGTTTGTGCCTCTCTCTATCCTGTCTTCCTGGTTTACTCTGCTTTCTCTTTCTCTCTCCGTCTCTCTCCTGTGTTGGCTGTCTCTCTTTAGGCAAAAGAGTACGTCACTGTCGGCCAAATAAATCAGATCTATGGAATGCCGAAGGTGGAATCCTCCCCCACCTCTCCTGTCCGCGCTATTCCATCTTCCACCGCAGACTCTATCTTCTCCTGTCTCTCCTCTCCGTATTGCTCCTCCCTCTCGCTCTCTCCTGAGGTGTGTCTCTCCTTCCGTATCCCCTTGCTCCTCTCTGCCCCTGATTATCGTAACGTGTGCTTGCAAGTGGTGGGTTAAGGCTGGGTAAGACAGTGAGTGAAAATTGATTTTTCATAAAAACCGGCAGTTATTGCACATTTCAAGACTCAAAGGGTGGGAACCTTGCTGTCCCAGCTCGACAAATGGCTCCGTCTGTAGTTTTATACAATAGAATGGAAAGTAGTGGCGAAACATCAAAGCTCCCATTGAAATGTGCATATATAAGCTGTCAACGTCTTTTTGAGGACGTTACACAAGCTGGTAATCCTCTTACGGTATCATTATGTAATTATGTTATTATGTTTTCAATTAAGTTGCTTGTAAAAGCCCATGGCAGGCTTTTATAAAAATATCATAAAAGGTGCACTTCTGACATTTTATCTTTTAAAGGAACTTAGCACATAACATGTGATATGTACGATGCTAAAACCATAAATAATACAAATTTCAAATTGGACTAAACACAATACACTCTTTCAAGCCTTAATGTGCCATGGCTAGTTAGCAATGAAGCAAAACACTAACTACAGGGCTCTTTTGCAACAAATGTTTCTTCTCTCTCTTCATTCTGCTCTTGGTATTCCCTGGCGCTTTTCCCGACTCTGTGAATCCCGCCAGTAGCCCCCACCCAAGCCCTGTACTTAGGGGGCTTAAAGCACAGCCGAGCTCATTGCTCCAGGGTTCTGATTATCAGCCATACCCGCCTCCTCTGTAGGTTCAGTATCATTCAGTAGGCAGGCAGGCCTGTACAGGCAGTGTTGATGACAGAGCCAGTGCTGTCTCCTGTTAAACTTAAGTACAACCACCTGGTATTTTTCCATCCATATGTGTTCATACAGTACTTTATTTTGGTTTTGTATTTCGTAGGCTAGTCATGTTATAGAGTTGCATCAGGAATTAAGTGTGCCCAATCCCTGCCATGTTACACTTTGTAGCTTATCTCTTCTTATGTAAATGTGGGTTTGAGTTTAACATTCATGCACTTATTCGTGGTCTGATGGTTTTTAACTGGCAGTTGGTTGACAATGGACAGAGGTTACCATAAAATGTGATTTTAAACACAGGTCATTTTAAACATATACCTTTACACATACTGAAACGCCTGCAGCAATACAAGCTGTGCTGCCAAAGAGTGTGTCCATGAGTTCTGTATTGCGACAAGCAATATTCATCAAAGACTGAGGAGATCCTAGAAATAACATCACAGGGAAGGAACAGCACGGTTAATGACGCCTGACTCGTGATTTTTAAAATCCTTTTTTCTCTCTCTCTCTCTCTCTCTCTCTCTCTCTCTCTCTCTCTCTCTCTCTCTCTCTCTCTCGTCTTGTCCAGATGTTCCGCTCCAAGCTGGACAGTGATGCAGGCCAGACCGTCATGAGGCCCAAAGTCAGCGCTGGGCTTTCGCCTCCATATGGTGCGGCCACACTGGGTCGCAACACGCCATCAAGGGTAACCGAAAAACACGCAGCCCTGCATTTAAAAAAAAAAAACTGAAATGTTGCAAAATATTGTGCATTGCAAGTGAATTATCCGATGCAGCCTTGGGGTAAGGTGAGATTGATTTGTGCTGTAAGCAAATAATTTTTGTGAGACAGAAAAAAAACAGAAATATAGATCACTGATGGAATGGGTCAGGAAAGGACAGAAATATTCCACTCGGTTTGTGTAGTCTTGGCTTGTTTAACACATTTTCATGTGACATTTATCAATGTGCATCGTTTTAGAGCTCTAGGCGGTGTCTGAGATCAGGCTAATTTATGCCATACTGGCACTGTAGGAGTCCAACCCCTCCCGTCAGTGTGCTGTGCCCCGGAAAAATAGATGAGGGATGCTCATATCATTGCAAGTTTCCTGATAACTCGATTCCACCATGTTGAACATTTTAGTTGCTGATTACAAAGCTCAGAGACATGTTTGACTCAGATCTATTTTAGTTCCAGATATCAGAAGCATATAAAGTTATTATTCTAAATGTGTTCTAGAAGCTATTCCTTAATGCAGTTTTGCATTAGTATTACTTTTAGTATCAGTTTCTCCAAGCACAGTGTAAGTGTGTGTGTAACACTGTGTTTGTTAATTTCCTCCCAGAGCCCACTAATGGTCCACACGGGAACTGGCAGCCTGCCACGCAACCTGGCTGCCACCCTGCAAGACATCGAGGCCAAGAGACAGTTGGCCCTGCAGCAGAAAGGTAACCACCTCACTTACTATGTTGGCTGGTTAAATGGCATGTGGATAGACCGAGCTGCCTTTCCCTCTCCTTAGTTAAGGCACTAGGGACGGATGGTAGTTCATCAGATTAGGCCACGTTTGCCTTCAGGGGCATACAGATAAGATAGTGTTCGTATTCTCGTCTCATCTAGGCTAAGGCAATGCTGACATAAAATAATTTGTTCGAGCAAACTAACTTCATAGCGGGTATCTTAGCATCCGTGACCAAGGTGAATAACCTGATGGAAATATTGCTTTTATTGCAGTTTCATTCACAAACAGAGCTTTTTTTGGCACGACAAAGCTGTTGTTTTTTCCCCCTCCATGTATCCTTTGTAATAACTAGTTGTGTTTATAATCTGGCGAAGCCTTATCTAGCACACGTTCCTGGAGAGTCTAGGAAATGGCTTCTATGAAACATGTTAGAGACAATATCCATTGATATAAGTGCTACACAAATGAAGCTCCCAATTATCTGAGCTTTAGCAACAGTCTTCTCAGCAGGTGACTTGCTGAGGGCGGAGAGGCGTGAGGGAGTTGGTGCTGCACCTAAGGCTGAGTCTTACTCATGAGGAAATGGGTGCATTAGAAAGTGTAACAGAACTGCGTGTGTGCTTCCTGAAATTGTTATGCCCGTTTTACCCACTTTTGCTTCTTTTCACACTGCCAGCCATTTTTACCAGACCTGCAGAAGGTACTATCATGGCGCTGTTGATAGCAGTGCCGAAGAGCATCGGGTCTTTTTAAGGCTGTTGTATGATGTATTTGTTTACCAGGATGTGCTCCATTTTCTCAGAGGCCCAATGGTAGTATAAGAGTTTAGATAATTTGTGTAGTGCAAACTACCGCTATTATGATCTAGTTATTTAGTATGATTTATGTAAGGATGCACTTATTGGGTGTGAAATGAAGACACTTATTAAAATAAAACCCCTGGTGTCTCCAGCTGAGTTAACAATCGTTCTTCCTCTTTGTCATTACATCCCCCCCTCGCTTTCAAAGAGCTCTATCTTGCCACATGTGAGTCTTCAACTTATTTATTTTGTGCCCGTCCCCTGAACATATGTGGGTGTGTTGTGTTGCTCTTGGGAGACGTAGATCCGGCTTGTGGTTTTGTTTCATTATGGGGATCCTGCTAGAGCTCTTCTCGTCTTTTGTTAATGAAGGAAGTGTCAGTGCATGGAAATCATGAATCTGCTTAGAACACTGAGTTTAGAGTAAACAATGAACTTGGTGGCAGAGAACCTAAAATATACGTCCGTTTTCTTTGGCTTTTCAAGTGAACTGAAACATACTGTATATAAGCTCACAAATCAGATACTGTGATTCTGAGTGGTCCCAGCACCCCTATAGAAATGAGACTTATACCCTTTGGGGGCGAAAAAACATATCTGTATTGTGCATGGATATATTCAGTGTATTCATATAGTGCTATTGTGATTAACCTTGTAATTATGTTTTTTTGTAGAGGAGATGGGACATTTTTGCTGTGATTGTGGTCTTTGAGGGTTCTCTGTACATTTGAATCAGAATCTTGTCAAACATGCGTCCTGGTCGGCTTGATCAGGGGGGCCATAACACAGGCTGAGCCCTCATGTGTGCACCCACTCTCCCACCACGCTATTTCATCACCCTCATGTTTATGTTGATCCCAACTGAACTGGGGCCACCAAAGCCCTAACCAACTGCACAACTGACCACAGCTCCATGGTCCTGCCCTCATATCTCTCTCTCTTTCTCTATCTCTCTCTCCCCCTCTCTCTCTTCTCTATCTCTCTCTCTCTTTCTCTCTATCTCTCTCTTTCTCTCTCTCTATCTCTTTTACTCTCTATCTCTCTCTCTATCCCTCTCTCTCTATCTCTCTCTCTATCCCTCTCTCTATCTCTCTCTCTATCCCTCTCTCTCTATCTCACTCTCTATCCCTCTCTCTATCTCTCTCTCTCTCTCTCTCTCTCTCTCTTTCTCTTCTGCCCCCTGTAGGCCAGCTGGTGATCGAGGAACAGCGGCGGCGGCTGGCGGAGCTGAAGCAGAAGGCCCAGGCCGAGGCCCATTGTCAGTGGGAGGCGCTGCACGGCTCCCAGACGCACCTCAGCGTGCACTACGCCTCGCCGGGGCCTCCCATCATGCACCACTCCATCCTGCACCACCAGCCGCCCTCGGCCGGCGAGCAGCCCTACGACACCCTCAGCCTGGAGAGCTCCGACAGCATGGACACCAGCATCTCCACTGGCAACAACTCAGCGTGCTCCCCCGACAACATGTCCAGGTGAGACACTGTTTGCATATTAGCCAATGTCTGTAACTCAGGTTCCGATGTCGTTGGCCCTGGTCTTGTATTTAAGTACTCTATTTTTACACTTTGAGTGTGAAAAAAACACTACACTTTGCAGTGGTTGACAACAGTGTCCAACATTGTTTAGGTATCCTCATGACTACATCCACTATTACTACATAATACTATAAAGTAATTCGTTTAGTAGAATTGAAGAATAGAATTTACTACCAGTGCAGTGATTGAAAATGCTGTGAAGATTATATGTGAATTTTCCTTCACACAGTTTTGTGGTAATTCCTGTGTGTGTGTGGCCTTCCTGCAGTGCTAGTGGGATGGAGAGCCAGAGGATTGCAGAGATGGAGAACATGCTGAAAGAGGCACAGCTGGAGAGAGCCAGACTCATTGAGTCTCGAGTGAGTGCCAAATTATCAGAGACTTACGAATGATGAAGACTGATACCATTGTGAATGCTTACGAATAAGGATCCAAATCACACATTAATGACATTTCGCAAGTTAACATAGATCAGACATTTTTATTGGTCTCCTACTTGAGGGCAAAAGTGATCTACCCCAGCAGGGAAGCATCCATTCCATCAAGCACAGTTATTGCTAGTTATATTCAGTTCTAACGGCCTTTTAGCTCGATCGGTATTGACTGTATTATTGCGTGATATTCCTGTGACCTGACCTGTGTGCTATACGTGTGGTCCTTCCAGGAGCGAGAGGAGCAGGCCCGCAAGCTTCTCCTGGAGGAGGAGCGCCAGCGGCGCGCCGAGGTGGAGAGGCAGCTGCAGCAGCAGGCAGCCATCAGGCAGCGGATGGTTGAGAAAGAGGTCAAGATGAGGGCCAAAAACTTCTCTCAGGTGTGTGTGTGGGTGTGAGTGACACTGAACCAAATGACATACCAAGACTACATTTGATATCAATTCAGTTAAATTGAGTTCAAATCAATTTTTTTTTCAATTAAATTCCAATTATTTCAGTTCAGTAAAAAAAATATTGCTCGATGCAATTCGATTTTCATCAATTTAATTCACTTTATTTCCGTTGATTTCAGTCGATTTCTTCTCATTTCACTTAAATCAGTTTAATCCCTGCACATTTCATTTTAGTTCTTTTTTGTTCACTCAGTTCAATTCCATTCCATTGTTTGTAGACTTCAGATAGAAAAGGTGAAAAAAAATCCCGTTTCAATATTAAATTTATTTTGAGTTGTGTGAAAGACTCTGCACAGACATGTCTGACAGACTGTTTTGTTCTCTTTTGAAAGGCTCGTCCCATGACACGTTACCTGCCCATCCGCAAAGAAGAGTTCGACCTCCGCTCCCACGTCGAGTCTTCAGGCCACACGGTGGAGACCTGCGACCACGTCATCCTCACCGAGAAGATTTGCAAAGGCTACCTAGTCAAGATGGGCGGGAAGATCAAGTCCTGGAAGAAGCGTTGGTTCGTCTTTGACCGCATGAAAAGGACGTTTTCGTATTACGTTGGTAGGTATGGCAAGGTGTCCCACCAAACAAATCGTATTGCGGTAACTTGTGCGTGACTTGTCGTGCTTCATGCTGATTCCCCAGAGCTCGAAGAGATAATGCATTAGTAAAAACTCTGGCGTAGCCGGGGCTGTAGGGGGGGAAGAGCCAAGGTTCATTTACAATTCACTGTCTCTTTGGAAACTGCCTAGCAGCTCATCCTTGTGTTTTCCCGGTGATGATGAAATTAGGTGCAATCTTAGCAGGCCTACTACCAGCGGAGCTGCAAAAACCGAGCAGTGCAAACAAATTCACACCCAGGCTACGCTTGTGTGGACTGTGGCCCTGCATAAAAAAGCTATTTGCTCTGAATACATTTCACGGGCAAATGTTAAGGGCTCCCGCTCTGTAGTGAGCGCACGGCACATGGGTAGTTCATGCGGCCAGTGGAGGCAGAGGAATGAAACATCTCTTTTTCTCATCAGTGTAGTCAATTACCATCGCTTCCCACCAGATCCATTTGATGTTAGCTTAATTAATGTCTCGTTTAAAATTGGCCAAAAAAATAAAAGAAGCACCTTATTGTTGGTCTTTAATGGGTGAATTTTGTCTTGGTCGATAAAATGTCGGGTGATTTAAAAACATGAATCTCTAACATTGGGTTTGTTTTCAGATAAGCACGAAACAAAGCTCAAGGGAATCATCTACTTCCAGGCAATTGAAGAGGTTTACTACGACCATTTGCGCAGTGCGACTAAGGTAGAGTGTCACCTTGTCAGCCAAGCAACATCAAAGGCTTTCGTAATACAATGCAGTCACGTCCGTGTTGTCAGGGGATGTCGCACCTTCCAAGAGGGACATCATTGTGTAGAGAAACACTTAGAATTATTTGGATTTTCATTTCATTGTAAAAAAAAGATCATATTTCATTTTTCTCTAGCTGAGAAAAAAAAAACGTTTCCCATTGGTGTTCTTTTATAATCTCTAATGTTCATGTGTCTCCATTGGTTCAGCTAAAATGCTTAACATGTTTTATGCATTCATTGCCAAAAGCCTAATGGATACACAGCACGCAAACTTGTTTTTGTTGCATGCATCTATCATATTTTGAAAGTCACTATGCATTTCCTTGGTAGAGAGAGTGGATGGCACTATTTGTGATATGAGTGATCTGTTTTGAGATTTTATTACCCTAAATATGAAAAACACCTTGTGTTTACTGATGTTGTCCTCTGCTTTGTAGAGTCCCAACTCGTCTTTGACGTTTTGTGTGAAGACTCACGACAGACTGTACTACGTGGTGGCCCCGTCTCCCGAAGCCATGCGGATATGGATGGACGTCATAGTAACAGGGGCTGAGGGATACACACAGTTTTTGAACTGATCCCATATGTCGGATTTAAAGGTCAGACTGTTTCAGTGAGGACAATGAACGAGACCCACGTCCCCTCCATAATGGTCCCAAAACTCTCAGTGTTGTGGGAGATTAGCCTTTTAATTTGTAACTTTATGTGTTTATTGTGTATATTCAGTCTACTGTATAGACAATAGATCCACCTGTTTTTCTACTCGTGCCTGAATTTAAAAAAGGGAGATTTTGAAGACATTAAGACACATAAGATTATCTCATTATCAACTCTCAAATGCCTTTTTTTTTGTCGTTGCCAACAGAGATCTTTGTGTAGCAGTCAGGTGCTTCTTTGGGTATCTGCCTAGGATAAACTTTTTAATCGATGTTTGACTGTTTATTTCTTTAAAAAAAAAACTATCTTAAACAGTTCTCATGGCATGTTGCCATATGATGCCAAACTAGTGTGCTGTTATTTGTATAATTTCTCTTTGGAGTAGCTTGTCGTATTATTTTAGATTGAGAGGCAAGGAATGCGGGGATGCTTAATTACACAGACGGCAGGCACACTGGCAGACACACCTGCAAAGAAGCTCGGAGGGAGATGGACGTTGAGTGGCACAGACAGAGTGTGGTGGTTCACTGCAGCTCAAATCCCTACTCAGGCATTGGCGGTGGTTTGACATGCAGTTTTCTTTCCTGACATCAGTGACTCCTTTTGAAGTAGGCCTAATTATATCTGTCTGTATTGTTACAGGTACCATCATTAAAGCGCATCTCTCACACTCACATACACTTTATCACACAGGTACATGTACATGTGCACCACAGACACACACACACACACACACACACACACACACACACATACACACACACACACACACACACACACACACACACATACATACACACACACACACACACACACACACATACAATATGACACTAGTGAAAGATTTTATATATCATGAGCGTTGAAATACCAAGTAGAGTTAACTTGTCAAGACCTGATAACTTGATGTCATGGCTCGTCCCTCTCTGAAGGTAGCCAGTTAGGTTCATCACTGCCAGCCTACGTCGTGAGCCATGACAAATGATAGAACAACAGTGCTGGATGTTTTCTTGATTTCTTTTTTAACAGTAATGCAATTCAGTTTGTGCCTTGATATTTGTTTATCACTACATACAATAAAAAAAACAATGGGACAGTCAAGCTTATGAAAACTGTGCTGAAGCCGCAATCTGTGTGTACGTCATATGTTTACGTTTTTAAAAAGTGGAATTATCGATGTGATAGCAAAGATTTGCACAGTGTGTGTGGAGCGAAAGAGGGTATGGTTGCTGTTTTGAACTGTAATTACATGACTGAGAAAGAATGAGCTTCAAGGGGTCTTTCACCAAAAATAAATAAAAAATCTCTCTGGAATAATAGCCCTGTTGTGTGCCAGCACTCCCCACAGGTTAAACGTATTACATTTATTTATTTGATGTCTGTTCTCAGAAGATCCATTGGTACGGGTCGACCCAACCAAAATGACTGCTTACCTTTGATTTCTTGCGAGCTCTTTTGACAGTATGCTGTGCGACAGACTAACTGTAGTGCTATTTTCAGACAGAAAGGGAGTGAGTGAATGAATGTTTATAAACTAGTGCTTCGAGCCATCTTATACCAGAGGATTGATGAATGAATTTGAATTGATCGGTGTCAATGAGTTGTTGTTAGGTAAAATCACATGTATGTGAAGATTACTGTCAGAATACCATCCCCTTTAATTAAAAAAAAAATATTCAGTTGAAAGAAATGTGGAGAAAGCTGTGAAATGCTAACCTATTCAATGAACAGTCTATAGAATTTACAAAGGCATGAAATGTGTATTAATATATCTGATTATTTTTTACGTTTTAAATATTAAAAAAATATCCTAGAGAATTAGAGTCAGACAATACATGATCCAAGACTAGAAAGTTAAGCGAGGAAGTAAGATTTATCTTGGTATTTATGAAGAGCTTGTCCAACATATCAATTATGACCAAGGTGCTTCTGGATTGTTGTACACCCAATCAAAATATATTATGCACGTCCACAACGTCTGTCCCCCACCATGATGGTCCTCGTGTAACTGTTAAAATGTTTTATCTTTTCTTTGTTTGCTTGTGTTTTTTTTTTTTTTTTTACTTCTGTATGAATCGTCACCACAAGGTTGAATCAAGTGTTGTAAAATGTTTATGGCCATATTACATCCACAAAAGTATTCTCTCGTTTGTATTAAAATGTGTTCTCACAGTCACTGTCTCTGCCTCATTCTTGCATCAACTCCCCTGTTGCACCGTAATACAGCTCTGAATGGTGCAATATAAATAGCAATGGGATAATTATTGTATATTCCATGAGATTATAAAAAAATAAAATAATTAAATCACATTAAACCGGAGGATGAATCAATGATTGGACACATGGGAAATACAAGACCTATAAACGGAGAAAACAGTTGTGAGTTGTGAGCTTTACATTATCATTCACACTGAAAGGAAAATAAATAACCAACCATAAGGATACCCAATGCTGAAGAGTTTCTGTTTCTGTACCCAGCATGACATTCAGTTCAATTTGGACTCAGGAACGCACCGACCATATTAATGTCTGTTTAGATCCAGTATGCTGTGTCCAGAGTGCAGTGTTATAGCTGCTTTTTTGCACTAATGTTAATATTTTTTTAAAGTTGGTTACAAGGATGTATTTAAAAAGATGTCAAAATAGCTGGCAATCACACAGTCATTGACATCAACAAGGTCAGAATCAATTGTGTGTTCTTGCTGAAACAGACGGTAAGACGCTGTTTATAGCCAAATACATATCTGATCAAATTAAAGAGCATAGTTTTAAGATTATAAGATGCTGGGCAAGATGTGAAACTGTTTGGATGCTAGGCCACTCATACTTCCATACGCATTGCCACACTCATGTGTTTGTCTGCAAAGATAAACCAGATAGGAGTTTTACAACAGTAGTGTTATTGAATATCTTCAGCTGGCAATAATCAAAAGGATGTGTGCGCTAAGCAACATCATCAGTCCTATAAACGCAAATGCTTAAACTTCCACAATCCTAGTATGGAAAATGACTGGTGTAACAAGCACATCACATTGTTTTGGTTCTTTTGAATGGTGTGCTGAACAATGTTGGCAATCATATCAAATGCACATCAAAACAAATACATTCACAAATCCTAATTTCAGTTTAAAGCCTATGTGTATACTGTTCAGTTGTCCAGGTTTAAATGTAAGAACCACTTTTGATTATCTGGTTGATCTGTTTGGAGGAACCAGGTGTTTAAGAAGTCACACCATAAATCACATCAATCTGAACACAGGAAATTCAGTAACAAACACTCACACAAACATGCACACACAAACACACACACACATTCATTTTGTGTGCACAAATGCCAGGTATTAGGGATTTTTAAAATCATATATTAGTATTCTAATGAGGGAAGGCAGTACAGCTCCTTGACACCCTTGCAACATAGTTGTTTAATTGCAGTACAAATGATCACCTGTTTTTAAGGTTAAAATGATTGGAATGGGGTGAGGTATATTAGGAGGCCCAGGATTATACACATCCCATCGCAATTCTCAATATTTTGAACAAATCAGAACACCCACATGAACAATGTTATTTATATAAAATGTATTTAATAATTTGTAGGCTTTTACACCATTTTATTGATATCTTGTAGAAAATATTGACTTGCCTGACTCGTCTGTTGACTTGTCTGTTGTAATCATCAATTGCATTCATTAATTAAAATATTATCTGCTGAAAGCTCTGTATTCTTGAGAAAATATAGCTTTTCATTTGAGTGGAGAAGAAATAGCACATGTGCCCTGTCTTGTGTTGCACTGGATTGCACGTAAAAAGTGGAAGATGAGAGATGGTGATGAAATGATGGTGTAACTATTTCTAATGTGCCATACTGCACTCTCAGTAAGCTGTACAGATAGAATTCTACAACTCTTACCATGGGCTGACATGCCAACATGAACCATGCTGTAATATAAATAAATGTAGCCTATTTAATTGGCGTATTGAACTGCAAATTTATTTGCACATCTTGCACTTATTCTGTCAGCAATTTTGTTGATATTCACAACATAGGTTTGTTAAAACATACTGAATTGTATTAATTGTATTAATGTTTTATAAAGTATGAATAACCCTTCACCAAGCCTGTCAGAAATCATAATTCTAGCACTGGCCATGTCCCATGGCAACAGATAAGGAATTTAAGAAGAAGGCAGTGTTCACTATTACTATAGCAACAGGACGATGTGATTGCGGGGGTGGGGCTCACCTCCAGATGTGAGGTGGTGTCACTTGGGCATTAATGAGACCTCCGGATTGTTAGTCCGTTCATGTGTGCGGGGACCCAAGGGACCAATAACACGAGTGACTAATCAATATGTGTAACCAATGTGACCACGGATAACGACACTGACTAACCACTAATGTAAACTCTGTCCTTGACGCTGACCGTCTTGCCATAAGGCAGCCCCTGATTTAGATAACTATATACCATCCCGTTCAGAGCAATTGGCACTATTGCTGGTAACACTGCAATAACACATTAATAATGCAACAAAGCGTAAAATGTACTGCCCTCGGCTACTATAGTAGGCATATGTGTACGCTCGTCTTTCCAATATCAACAGAAATTTCAATTGGTAAATGGCCGAGATTTTGTTTGAGGGCGACATGTCGTAACAAATAGAAAAACTACAAAGTTTTAAAGTTACAACCCCTCTGAATCTGATGCAAGACTATTGCAACAATAGTTGCATCGCCCAGAGCGAAAACTGTGTCCTTCCACGCGCGCGAAGTGAGTAGTCCTTTACTGTAAAAGGAGACGTTTTTAGACACCTCGTTTTAAGTAAGCCGTCACGCTATCAAAAACACATCGGCTTCAGTATTAGTTGGGCAGATGCAATCGACACGTTCAGCGTTACATGGCGTTGTGTTCCAAAGATAGTCATTACACTTGGGTACAGGGAATATGAGCGGTAGGAACTGCTCTTGTGGCCCATTAGTAATAGCCTACAACTGTATTCCGTTATCTGCGGAGGGATATGCTGTCGTGTGAAACGGTTGGTCGCTGATGAAGAATCCCAGCAGCAGTTTCAACTTTCAGAACTCCTTGATACACTGAAGAGCTGCAAACTCATCCGACTCAACAGGATCTGACAAAATTATGGTTGAGATAATTTGAAGTCGACGATATATCTTCTTGAATATATTTACCACGAAACCAAAACACTGAGAAAAGTCAGAAAAATGGAGTAAGTGTGAAGTTCTCTTAAGTTTTTATTTAGTAATTTAGCAGCATGTTTTGTGTGGGAGTAAGTATAGGCTTATGTTTCAAATGTGTTTTACTTGTATAAGAGTTTTAATTAAGTAAACAACTGCTTCTGCTCTCACTTGGACAACTCCACAACTTATACCTTTAAGTGCAATCCTTGTTTGTCTTACTTGGTGTTGGTATGGTGTCAAATTTGCTTAAATGTCATGTGAAGTTTGCTTCTGGCTCCCTTTACCAGATGGTTTTAAATAGCTTATATGTAAACATACTCTTACTTGAAATTTTAAGCAGTGGACTGTTGGGTAAGTCTTTAAGTTCATACTCTAGATTATTAATGCATAATGACAAAAGGCAGCTGTTGTTTTAAATTGTAATAATCAGTAGGCTATATCAGGAGTATAAGAAAGAACAAAGACCAGAGGAAAATATAGCCTTTTATGATATGTAAGTGTATGGGCACATGAATAGGATTAGAATCACTATCTGTTACCATAACCCTGTGCTTTCTCTAGGTGACCTGACAGGCAAAAAAGTAAGAACAGGAAAAAGTTCTAGGAAAGCAGTTTCACTGCCTCGCCACTGTGTGTGGGTGGGGAAATGGATGGGTGGGGAACTGGAGAGGGGGAGCACACATGCACTAAATGTTATGACCATGAAAGTCAAACTGACCATTTGTCTGTGGCTCTTTATATCCCACAGGTCTCACGTTTCACCCCTGTCCTCCGTGATGCCCGCCTTCGTTTTCAACACAGCTCATCACATGAACCAGAAGAAATCATTCTCGAGAAATTTCCCAAATTTCCTTCGTTTGCTTGGTCGGCTTCATCACTCACCCTCCCCAACGGGCTAATGATAGCCAATCACAGGAGGAGAGAAGGGAGGAGCCACTGCCGAAACGGCAAATAATTGGTAAGCCTATGCTAGACGATTTCTATTTTTCCAGTGTTCGGGTCGGAGCCGCACTGCAGCACACACGTTAATGGCGTACAGTGAGTAAGGCTAACGATAAATCTGTTTTATATTCTGGCATGTGTTCGGCTGTTTTACTTCGGATTAGTGCCGTGACCTAGTTCTTTGCAGCATGTATTTTTGTCCATTTAATTTCTAAAATTGGCTTTTTCGTAGAGAATTTAAATATTGAATTGAAATGTATTTTTTACGCTAAATTGTAATATTTATTTTTGATTTAATTGTGTGGATTTTTGAGGCGTGGCACCATATTATGATGCAATTTTGATAAAGATGTCGTTATGCTGCAATGCTTAAGGCTCTGTATAATAATAAAATCGCTGTAGGGGAAATTAAACAGTATGTGGCCAATATTTCGAACAATTTTTGAAACATTTTTAGGTAAGATGAAGTAATGCGAAATCAATTGTAATGAGTCCTTTTTCCTTACTGCAGGTGAATATTTAACGGATTGGATGACCGAAAAAGAAGAATTATGCTCATTTTCCCCTTCTTCTGAATCGTCTCCCGGCTCCTCCATACCAGCCTCTCCTCTAGAACATGACGTTCAGGTGCCCTCTGATTTGCACATCATGACGTCACTCTTGCAAGAGGAACTTTCTCAGTTTGAGGATTATTTTCTCTCAGACTTCAGCCCAGCCAAAGTGGAGAAATGGCAAAAGAGCCACAAAAGTGTACAAGGAATGGATTCTACCTTGTGCTACGAATTTCCATATGCTTCACACAGCCCAAGCCAGTCAGAAACGAACCCGTTGCTTGTGAGCTTAGGGGAACTTGATCAGGTGGGCTTCTGTGGAGGTCCAATTGGAAGACCCAAAATGTTGCGACCCACAGCATTCAACAATGTTCCTTCACACTACAGTGGTCGAAGGGTGGCTCCCAATGCATTCAGGGAAGGCATGGACTCACAAAAGCAGCTATGGAGTTTACAGAAAGAAGCATGGACTTCCAAAGAAAGCTACTCAGGTTTTGATAGCATGGTCGTTGACCATAGCTCTGTGGACAGAACTTTTGGGAAGAACACAGGAGGTGTTAAGAAGGTCAAAGAATGTGCCATATTGTTGAAGGAAGAAGAAAACTATTGTTTCCGTGGTGATGTTTTCTGTAGTGTTGAGATGGCCCCTGGTTATTGTATGGGTGGACCCTTGAACTCCCACTCCAAGAAGGAGGGCCATCTGATGCATGGGATGAAGAATGTTGGTTGGCAGGAAAGGATGGATATTCCATTTTTGCAGTGCAACGCCAATGGGAGGAACTTGGAATACTCCGAGCCAGAGGCCACTGAGGAGTACTTCTACCAGCACGGTGTCGGTGCAGCAGAACCTTGCCCTGGCTTCATAGACCCCCTAGACGCTTCAGTGAAAGGGGGCGTCTCGGAGACCCAGCAGGGTCACCGGCCCTACCACGAATGCCTTGGAGAGAGCTTTGAATGTGTCTTAGGAGGGGACAGCGTCATGTCTGCCATTCACAGGCCAGTGCAGAGACCAAAGGACAAACTCTGTGCGCTGAAAGCAGACCTGAAGGCCGTCCCATTGGATGGACATCCTGTAGAGCGAAAGCAGAAGAAACGAGACCAGAACAAAACTGCTGCTCACAGGTAACTCCAGTATAATATATTAAAGTTTCACTACTGAAAATACCTTGCCATAAGCATCTGTGTTTAGTTTGTTTAGTAAGAGTTCCTGCGAGAAGAGTTTTGATTCGTATTTATTATATAATACTCCATCTTCCAACTCAAATGATGTGTTCTGTTCCAAAGTTGTTATGTAAACTTGAAAAACCATATGATGGTTCTAAATGGCAGGTATCGTCAACGTAAGAGGGTGGAGCTGGACTGCTTGGAGGCGGAGCTTTCGGGACTAGAGGGGCAGAACCGAGCGCTCAGAGACAAGGCGGAGTCAGTAGAGCGTGAGATTCAGTATGTCAAAGATCTTCTCATCGAGGTCTACAAGGCTCGTAGCCAGCGCATAAAAGATGATATTAGTGCCTAATCCTCCACTAAGCCAGCTGTGTAATCAGTGGAACTGTGGAAAAGAAGTGAGATTTGCATGATTTTTCTTTTTATTGATGTAGTCACACCGTTTAAAAACAAAACAAAACAAAAAATAATAAATTGAACTGTGCATTATTCATTGGTTTTTTCTAAACACATCAAATTTATCTTGAAATTTTGACATTATGTACACTGTGACTTATTTTTATTTTTGAATTCTACATGCATTTACACTTAAGTTTGTCTTGATGGAAACAGAAAGTAGAGGAAATAAGTGGGAAAAATTAGGCGTATTTAGGTACTCAGTCATGCCTCAGAGATGCTTATTGGACACTGCAGGGGTGCTTCGGAAGAGTTGATGTCATCATGGAAAACTGTGCCAAAATATTTACAAACAAATATTTTTACTACTACAGATATTTTGACATGTTTTGCCTAATGCAAATGCAAGGATTATATCCTCAGAGTAATTTCACTTACTCAGGTATCGAATGCATGGACAAAAGTAGATGAGCATGGTAGGTCAGGACATGAATGTCTGCTTTGATTTCACAGCATGTATCATGATTGCAGCACAGTATTTCATATTCTGCTTGTTGACACACTTTTTTTTGTATTCTGGTATTTTTGTTGTTTTCTTTAATATGCACCATTATATACCCACTGTTTTATTTGCATTGTCAGAAGTGTGGGTGTCGTAGTTAATGTATGAAATTGCTTTTCCTCTTGTTTCAATGCAGCAGTTAAAAAAATACAATACTGGACAATCATGTTTGATCTTGACACACTGTTTCAAATTGAATTGAAATATTCTATAGAATCTGTTCACAATGGAAAAGCCGAATAAAGAGCTTGATTTTTATGGTATTTCAGCAAGTCTTGCTTTTGTCGTTTAATATGATGATTTTGTTCTGTTCATTACGCCTTGTATGAATGTAAATTTTCTTCACAGCTTTTTTCACTGAATTAATTTTCTTTCAACTCAGCTTTCATTCAGACAGCACAAGTCTCATTTGCTTCACAAGTCACCTTTTAAACATACAGTCCCAGTACCCGATGGACACGGCAGAAATTTGGAAACCTTTGCATATCAATCTTCTTTACAACCAGCCAATGTTGTCCGTGCAACCCCCTACCCGTGTGCAGCAGCCACTGTCGATGTCAGTATTTGCAGAGAGAGAGTGGTGGAGGGCGCTGTTTATTTGAATTGCTCCAGATATTGTCTTGAGTTGTCACTACACGAATATGGATTATTAAGTGTACTATCCTAAATGCAAAGAATCAAAAACTAAAACAAAAATTATTACATATTCTTAACAGTAAAATAATGTGCTCAAAATAAGGTTTCTTAGTCTTTTCCATAAGTAACTATAGGTTGCCTGATCTAAGGCAATGGTAGAACTGAGTATGTATAATTAATGAAACTCTCAGAAGATTCTCACAGAAAATAGAAATGAACTGTTGTCATCTCAATATTACAAAATATTCAATTGAATGGAAAAAGCACTAACACATAGTGAGTCTTATTACAATTTCAACTAAGACAACGAATTGAAAACCTTCCATGATATTCCTAATCTTAACAGTTTGCAAACATCTGTAAACATTACAGTGTAAGACATGTTTTCTGCCACGTGTTTTATCCATGACTTTCTATCTGATTTTTTTTTATGTAGCACAAGGAACATGTGGTTTGTCGAGTACCTCTGCACTACCTCATTGGACCACAGGGGGGAGCCTGGAAGGACATTTTTAAAGCTGCAAGTTATAAACTGAATGCAGAAGACATGCAGTACAGGTTTGCACCTGTTGACCAACCCAAGAATTTTAATTATGTCTCTACAGCTTGCTGCTAGATCATAAAAGCCGACTTTGGTGATTCACATACGACGCTGTCAACATGCTGACCTTCAAATATCATAAGTACTCTCACTGTTGCAGATTTGCTGAAGTGCTTTTCCACAATCATTAATGTTGTTAAAATGATGTGGGAGAACCCTTACCTGACTTACTCCCTTCACATACGACATACGTTTAAGCACAAATAATGTAATGTACAGAAGAGCTGTTGTATAAACTATGATTCACCAAAGTATTAATCAAAAATTGCTGATGAATCTCAGTTTTCAAACACATTCCCAGACTATGAATTTATTTCCTGAAACATGTGTTTCTTAAATTGCAGTGGTATGGTATGGCTTTTTTGTATTATGTATATGGGCCATTCTACCGAATTCGTGTAATATGCAGTCCCTCAACAATAAAAACTATTTACAAAACAATTAGGTATTTAGGCATAGATATTTAATTAGAAAATGTTATGGTCTATATAAACCCAATGCATTACATGAGATAGTGATAAGCTAAATATATACAAAATCATCATTTATAGGATACTTTCTATTGGGAAGTAGCTGTCCCCAACCCTGACATCTAAATTTCAATGCCTTTAAATAACACTTTTCAATTTTTTTAGATTTTTTTCAATGATTTCATTTCAAAGATCTTTGTGATTGGGTTGAAACAGAACTTGGAATATTCAGATTTATTGTGGGTTTAATTTTTAAATCAATTTTCTATACTCAAAAAATCATGTCCCTAGTTTTCATGTCACTACCGAAACACAAGAGTTTTAGTCCATTGGCTGAGCCTGTGTTTTAGCCACGACTCTGCATTTTTGACCATGCAGTGACACTGCATCTCTGACCCTCATGGTTGAATGGTAAGTAGCTAAATCCCATAGTTTTTATATAAATGTGTTCCAAAGTCTGAAAATCGACGTGTAACCTTAAGAATTGTCACTACCGAAACGCATGTTTTCTTCAATTAAGTAAACCTTTTGGGGTTTCATGGAAAATCTTATGTTTGTATGTGTGTTCACCTCTTCAAATATGTGTTTGCATGCTTTGTGCTTGTTAGAATTCTTTATTTATGCTTAAAGTTAGCTAGAATTGTCACTACCGAAACAGTCACTACCGAAACATATGGTAGTGACCTGATGATTTCAGTAGTGACAAAATGAAATGGTAAGTAGTTCAATCCCATAATTTTTAAATAAATGTGTTGTGTGGACTAAAGGGCGGCCCAGAGCACCTTTTGGAAGATTTTGGGAGAGAAATGAACATCCATCCAACAGTGCAGTCACTACCGAAACACTGGATGTCACTACCGAAACAGTGCAGCACTACCGAAACACAGGATGTTTTGTAAAAAATTAAGTATATTGAGTAATCAACTAAATTGTTATGATACTGATTGGATTAATGTATGTTCAATTTCATCAATGAACAACTCTGGAATCAATATGATCAGTATTTTGCATTGTACAAAGAAATATTGCACTTAGATTTTGATGAATTGTATAAATTGAACTTGAAAATTTGGTAAAAAATTCATTTTTATGGATTTCATTGTGAAAACCTTCAAGAAATATTTGTAAAAATACTCTTCAGAGAAGGGAAGGAAACACAATCTGAACAGGTCAATAATAATACTTTTTTACTATAGTAAATGTGATGTTTCGGTAGTGACAATTTTTGGAAGAGGAAAAACATTCCAACACATTCTGAAAATACAATATAAAAATTGACTGTTCTTTTACTAGAAAAGTGTACTTTAGATATGGTACAATATACATACGGACAAAGTTTTGGGAATAAAACATAAAAAAAATCAAAATATTTCCGACCTGACTTTGCACCAATTCGGTAGAATGGCCCATATATGTGTGTGTGTGTGTGTGTGTGTGTGTTGTGTGTGTGTGTGTGTGTGTGTGTGTGTGTGTGTGTGTGTGTGTGTGTGTGTGTGTGTGTGTGTGTGTGTGTGTGTGTGTGTGTGTGTGTGTGTGTGTGTGTGTGTGTGTGTGTGTGTGTGTGTGTGTGCGCGCGCGTGTGTGTGTACATGTGTCTGTGTGTGTGTGCGTATGTGTGTGTGTGTGTGTGTGTGTGTGTGTGTGTGTGTGTGTGTGTATGTATACAGGACTAAGACTCATACATATCAAAAAGGAGTTACAAAGACAAAGAAATTATAGTGAAGAAATACAAATAAAGCTGAGAATAGCCCTGATTCTAGCTCTCAAACTAGAATCACGGCGCCCACTCCGAGGATAATTGACAACGAATTGAAAACCTTCCATGATATTCCTAATCTTAACAGTTTGCAAACATCTGTAAACATTACAGTGTAAGACATGTTTTCTGCCACGTGTTTTATCCATGACTTTCTATCTGATTTTTTTTTATGTAGCACAAGGAACATGTGGTTTGTCGAGTACCTCTGCACTACCTCATTGGACCACAGGGGGGAGCCTGGAAGGACATTTTTAAAGCTGCAAGTTATAAACTGAATGCAGAAGACATGCAGTACAGGTTTGCACCTGTTGACCAACCCAAGAATTTTAATTATGTCTCTACAGCTTGCTGCAAAGCCGACTTTGGTGATTCACATACGACGCTGTGAACATGCTGACCTTCAAATATCATAAGTACTCTCACTGTTGCAGATTTGCTGAAGTGCTTTTCCACAATCATTAATGTTGTTAAAATGATGTGGGAGAACCCTTACCTGACTAACTCCCTTCACATATGACATACGTTTAAGCACAAATAATGTAATGTACAGAAGAGCTGTTGTATAAACTATGATTCACCAATGTATTTATCAAAAATTGCTGATGAATCTCAGTTTTCAAACACATTCCCAGAGTGTGTGTGTGTGCGTGTGTGTGTACATGTGTCTGTGTGTGTGTGTGTGTGTGTGTGTGTGTGTGTGTGTGTGTGTGTGTGTGTGTGTGTGTGTATGTATACAGGACTAAGACTCATACATATCAAAAAGGAGTTACAAAGACAAAGAAATTATAGTGAAGAAATACAAATAAAGCTGAGAATTGCCCTGATTCTAGCTCTCAAACTAGAATCACGGCGCCCACTCCGAGGATAATTGATCTAAGGGGTGACATGATTTAATTGACATGGCGTGCAATTGATCGATAAAAAACTGATTACGCAAATACCCCACATTTTTTGTTTTTTATGTGATGCCCTTTACTGCTCCCAGTAAGTTGTCTCCTTGGGCATAGTATCACTATGTATACTATAACTCATGATGGCTTTTGATACAAATTTAAGGATTACAGGGTAGAGATCTTTAGTGAACTAGACTCTGAATCATGGCGATAAGAATCATGTCCTGGAAAATTACTGTTACAGTTTTGAGAAATGTTTCAGAAAATGTAAACATTTACCTTTACACAGTGCGGTCTCCTGATATGGATCACATTACAAATGAAATTAAGATTTACAGTGCCCTCCACAATTATTGGCACCCTTAGAAAATATAAGCAAAACAGGCTATGAAAAAATTGTGTTAATCCTCTTGCTCTTTCACTAAAAATATTCACAAAAATCTTACCTTTTAGTAAATTATTGAAAGAAAAAAAAATTGTTGACATGTTAAATAAACATTTTCCCCCAAAACATGTTTGCCACAATTATTGGCACCCCTTAATTTAATGTTTTGTGCAGCCTCCCTTTGCCAAGATAACAGCTCTGAGTCTTCTCCTATAATGCGTGATGAGGTTGGTGAACACATGGCACGGGATCTGAGACCATTACTACATGCAGTATCTGCAATCCTTCAAATTCTGAGGTCAACGTTTGTAGACTCGGCTTCAGCTCATCCCACAGATTTTCTATGGGGTTTAGGTCAGGGGACTGTAATGGCCATGGCAAAACCTTTATTTTGCGGTCGGTGAACCATTTTTGTGTTGATTTTGAGGTGTGATTCGGATCATTGTCCTGCTCGAAGGTCCAACCACGGGCCATTTTAAGCTTACTGGAGGGGGCTGTTAGGTTTTCATTTAATATCTGCTGGTATTTGATGGAGTTCATGATTCCATGTATCCTAACAAGATTTAGTTTGTTGTTGATTGACAGCAGAGGCTTTTTTCTGGCAACCCTCCAAAACAGCTTGTGGTGATGTAGGTGGCGTCTGTTTTAAACTGTTTTGAGATTTTCTTGTGTCCATTTCTTGATTTGTGCAACAACTTTTCGTCGCACATAGTCACTGAGTTCTTGGGTCTTTCCCATAGTGATGAATGACTAATGGAATTTGGCCTGTGTCAACTCATATTCGCCAGTGGAACAGGAAGTCATGGTTTACCTCTTCAGAGTTTCTTATCAAACAGGTGAATCTAAAAATGTAAAACATGACTGGAAATATACTATATTGCTCATATTCACTAAGGGTGCCAATAATTGTGGAGGGCACAGTAGGTAAAAATGGTCATGGAGAGTCTGGTATTATACTGTTTTCTTTATCGTCACTAATCATGAAAGATGAATATTGAGCAGTAATATTGAGAAATATAAAAACATAAAGACAAGTAATATACCATTGCGTGAGATGTATTTTCTTATGACACGTAACGTCCTGGCAGTACATCGCCAATGAGTTACTCACAGTTTCAAAGTGCGTTTTTTGACAAACACTCTGTGTAATAACCTCTAGAGGAATCTTACTCAGCCAGTTTGCTGATAGACAGATAGTTAGTGAGTTGTGCAAAAACAGCTGTGGGGCACAGTAAATCTTTGATCTCTTGGGACACTGAGAAGCCATGGGTTCTTCATGTGCGTGAGAAGCTGAGGGAGGTTGATGTTTCCCCCCAGGGCCGTAATCATCACCTGTCATGGTGTCATAAGAATAACTGCACACACCGAAGTAGTGCTTGTTATGAAGATTAGAATGTACTTGTGATTTATGTTTACCCTTGATAAAATAATCTCAAAGTTGTCTGGTTATTAAAGCAAGGCGTGTGTCACCTTGGGATTGTGATACTGGCCTTTACAAGTTTAAGTGTTTGGCATGACTGAATGAGATGTACTATTATGTTGTTCTCATATTGTGCCTTTGCAAAACAAATCTTTATTTGCCTCTGTTGGTTTATCAAATGAATCATACTTCAATGTGTTTATTCATTTATTCATTTATTTATTCTTACATGCATTTTTTTTTATATACCAAATAAAAGTAAAGGGCAAAATATAAGTGAACAATACAATGCAAGGACAGTGAATCCAAAAAAATGGCACCACTAGTCAGGTTGTGAAATACGACCTGACCCTTGGGAGTCTTTTCCGCCTCTGTGGCTTTGTGCTTCTCACAATTCCCCTGAACTACCCACCCAGTCCTCAGCTTTCATTAAACAAGACACCTTGTACACACCAGAAAAGCAAATATAAAGAACTGGTGCAGGCCCCTATGAATGGTTCAGGTGCATTTTCACACCCAGTGTGCACAGAGACTGTCACAATGAGAATAGGAAAGACACTTATAGATATCATAATTTCCAAACAGTACCATGCCCGAGATATATGAATACCTTTTTAAAAACACTCAAATACACAAAACACATTACTGCATACAAGAACACAATCCATTCTAAGGTAAACATTGATCCAATGATTACCTAATGTAGGCTTTGCAGCTAAAAGTATACATTTTAAGTAAGAAATATTATATCCCTACCACAAAAAAGTCAAAGAAACAGTTTTGTACACCTGTACTGTTCATTTAATACAAACAATGGTAAAGTGGTGCTAATGGTAGACTAGCTATGAAACTTAACACTTCTATTCCTTAATTTCCTTCCCTTGCTGTATGCATTTAGAAGTACACAATGACTCACAAAGAAGGGTAAGTTGTTCTGTCAGGCCCTCTACTATTCAACGGTCAAATATTCAAATGAAAGGAATACATGTATAATCCCTATCACCCAATACGTAAAACATTTGGAAGTGTCATTAAAAAACATCACAGATGTATTGTTTTATATTATCTGTTGATTAAAGAAGCAAAATAAGATTCTGCACTAATACATTCTTCCCAGTAGACATACAAATATAAAATAATGTGATATGCTTTGTAAGATGGAAGGTAAAATTAAGAGTGATATGTTGTAAAAAATAAAAAATAAACTGCAATGCAAATACACACCAATTAGTAATCCATGGATAAACTATGCAAACAATAACCCCATTGTCCAGAGAGACAAATAAGTGCACAAACTAATAAGTGCATGGACAAAAAGTTAAGAATGACATCTCAGACCAAAAGATAATCACACAAATTAAAATTCTGTTATCGCCTCATGAAGACATTAAACTAAATGGACGAATGTAGGAAAAAAACCTGTTGTGTAGCTTTTGTGTTTGAGTTTTGGTTGTTGCTTTTAATTACATGGAATTGAGTATTACTCAATTCTTTAAAAACAAAACCAGGCTGAGGCCTCCCACAAAATTCTGAAAATAAGTTTGAATATGGGAAACCCACCCTTTGCTCCGACCCATTCATATACACAAAATAAACAATATGTGGACAACTCTATTAAAGGTACAGTCTGCGATTCTGGTTAAATGTAGTTTATATTTGAGCATATAAGCCAATCAAATTACACCCTCCTTCTATTTTCCTGAAGCAACGTGTTGATTGGCTGGGATGGTGTATGGTTTGGTCAGAGCAACGATCACCAGTTCTTGTGCACACGCACACACAGAACAGACACGTATTAGAACTTGTATTGTATTTGAATCACAGGCTGCACCTTTAAAAAGTCATACTAAATCAAATCAAAGATGTACAAACATTTGGATGCCACAAAAATGTAACAAACAGAGGAAGTTTCATAGAAACCAGCTAATGAGCAACCCCAGTGATAATTGCAGTACTCTGCAACAACACTTAGGCTGCATAATACATAGCTTTGACCCTAAGCCCAGAAGAACAAGCTCCTCTCTAAAAGGTCCTTGACACGAACTACTGGCTTTCCAACTACTTGCTTTCCAACTACTGTTGGCGTTCTTCTTCTTCTTCTGGGCTCTCTTCCGAGACAGGTTCAAGCTTGTATTAACTCAAAAACATCTACCGTCAGTTAACAGGACTGCATTCCTCCAGCACAACCACACGCACACATGTGAAGTTCATACGAACTAATCGTGTGGAATGGGAGGCTGCAGCTAGGTCATGCAGATCTCCTGTAACAAGAGAAACACAGAAAACACAAATTCATTGTGGTGCCCAACTCTGACTCCCACCTGTGTTTCTCAGTAGGGCACGTGGCAACAAACAAGCTCTTTTGCTCGTGTCAAATATGTACAGTAACACACGTTGTTGTACGTTCTTTCTTTCATGCTAATTCAATTCCAAACTCCATTGACAGTTCTTTTTTTATGGATCAGTGAGTATGAGGTGAAGCAATTTGTGTTTTGTAGAAACAGACAGACCTACCACATTTTGTCTTGGTAGGAGGACAACTGCATGTTGACACAAGTGTGACTCCGCACTGGTATGAAGCCGTAGGCCATGATGCTGTTACAGAGACAGGAGAAACAGTGTTTTGGGTGAAACTCTCTCATACACGTTACAGCTTTTCTCCATCAACAGGCATCAACAATCCCTGAATTCCTGAATCCCAGTACTCCCTTGATTTTGAATCCATGTGATATTAATCTGTCTGTACCCCACTTGCAAATCAGCAAAGATTTAAAGGGATCACAAATCTGCACCAATACTGCTGTATAACATCTTATACATGTTAGGGGTATTACACATCAGATATACGGTATTATACCACGCGACGCATGCCATACTCACTGCACTGTGCATGTTGCTTTCCATTTGCAGGAGGCACTCCAGAGTCTCCATCATCTGCTCCTTCCGCAGGGCGTGGAGCCGTCCGTGGCTGTGCTGGCTCCTCTGCTCCCCTTCTCGCACCGTGCCGCCAAGGGCCATGGCTGCGCTCTGCAAGACACTCAGCCCTGGATGACAAAACACAAAGGAAAGAATTAATGAAGATTCACAGAGCATGTTTGACATCATTACAGCGTATATAAAGAGGACAAACTTGATGATTATGTCAAGTTGAAACATACAAAAATAATAAATGAATAAACACATAGATAGCTATAAAGCACATAATGATAAATAAATTATTATATGTAAAACTGGCTGATCAAAGTGAGCCTCAAAATATATTGAATAGGGGCTAAACAGAGGATCCCTTAAAAAGGAAGTAAATTAGTGTTAGCAGATTGCCAGGGAACTTTGAAAATAGCACATACATCTTCGCTTTTTCTAACCTCATGTCTCTAAACAACACAGGGTGTGGCAGAACAGTCAGAGTGAATAGGAGACATTTCATACCATTCAAATCCTTGACCTCTAAATCTACATGCACTCCATCTTTCATCGAGTTTTCGATGACCTGTTGAGAACATGCAATGATATGTTAGTTCGATGCAAAGTTTGCGACATGAAGTACAATGTGATTTCACAACTTTGGCATTGGAAAATGTACAAAGCTTTAACAGCCATGTACTCCCTGAAGACACAGACTGAAAAATACTAGTTGTTGTGACCTGGAGAATGCAGCTGTGTACCTCTGTAAGATAACAGTAAGACATTTCCAAAGCGATACAGGAGGTTTTTGTACCTCTAACACCCTGACGTAGCCACTTTCAGCACTGAGATGGAGACATGTTTTTCCACACAGGTCCCTTTCATTGATGTTGGCACCCAAACTGATCAGGTCAGCCACCATCAGATGCTGGTTCCTCTGTGCAGCCAAGTGGAGGGCAGTCTATCAGCAAAAGAACCCCCAAAACAAGTGGTTATCATTAGAGGAATGCATAAATGTCGTACTTTCACTTTTCCATGAATTGCCATGCATGACTTTGCCTTTCTTTACCTTTCCTTCCCCATCTTTTGCATTTAGTTGCATCAGGGCAGCCATCCTTTTGGCGATGATGTACACAGGTGCCCGTTTGCCCTCTTCGACAAGTCGATGAAGCAGCCTGTAGATGTGTTAGGACAAAAGTTCATGACCCTTACAATTAACCCACTGTAATGTTTTTGGAAAATTATACCATGGCTTATAACTTAAATGGAGTAACACTGACAACCTTATAAACACGACTGTGCAAAGACAACAATCAGAAGGGGATCTTTTAGTTATGGCGGCCAATCTGACTGCTCTTATACCAACTCCTATACAGGAATGTTATTAGTCTTACGCAATTCTTTCTAACAGACAAGTGCCTCCTGTGCGTGTGTGTTGTGTGGTGTGTGGTGTGTGTGTTTGTGTGTGTGTGTGTGTGTGTGTGAGAGAGAGGGGGGGGGGGAGGGGGGGGGTGCGTGAGTCAGTGAGTGAAAGAGGGTAATTGGTCAGCTAATAATTACTGAAGAATGAGCCCTTGCAGTTTACAGCCACCTGTGCTCCATAAAACTGAGCTATTTAAATAATGTAGATTGGTCTGATTCACTAGCTAAACTTACATTTTTCCGTTCCTGTCAGGTGCAAGAAGCTCTCTGTTGGAGATTCTTTTAAGAAGGTTCCCCTCCTTCTCGAGCTGGTTCCAGAAGAACTCGTTAGTCCACTCCTCCTGCTGATAGCAGAGTTGCTGGAACCCAGGACTTTTCATTGATCCCTCTCCATGGTCCAGTCCCAAGTCACAGGGAGGCTCTGGGCTTGGTTGAAAGGCGTCGTGATATGAGGGGATTTGGTAGTCACCTGGACTGGGGCAGTCGTCAGCAACACACTGCTGTGGGCTGGGGCGAAAGTCTGATGAGTGGTCACTACTGTAGCCACCAAGGCTGTCAGAGATGAGGTCAATGCTCTGACGGTACTCTGCGCATGGGAAGGAGAAGCAACTTTCTGGGGAGGGCACTGGAGTTGAGAAAGGCTCTGGGGTTAAAGCCATCTCAGTTTTCTGATTGAACTCACAGAAGTATGTCTGAGGGAAGAATTCTTTTGGCAACTGATAGTGCTCGGAACTGTTGGGTGAGACAAGACATTTGCTTGGTAGGTTTGTAGGCGGGCTTGTCTTGAGGTCTTCCTCCAACACCTCCACTATGATGGACAGTTCTTCCTGAGCCATTGTGTGATGTTTTTTCTAGAAGTCAAATAAAACAGACACAAAACATTCACATAACTCATTCACAGATAGTTTGAAAGTGAGCTGACACTAGTATTCACCTGGCTGTTTCTTCGATCTGCTGAAGTCTTGACTCGTTTTTTATCTCCTGTACAGAGGCAAACATGAATCACACAATGTCAAAACTAGTCACACATTTCAAATGGATAGTTAAATAGTCTTTTTTTCTCACGTTTACCTTTTGATGTTTTTCCTGAGATTCTCTATGGAATGAAAGAGTAAATGAGTAAACAAATGTACAAACTATTACAACAATATCAGTACAAAATGATGAGAAGAGATTCATGACAGTAGCCTACCTGAATATCCTTTGGATCCATGCCCTTGGCCAGGCGTATGTTCCTTAACAAGTCCCTGACAGGCATTCTTACTCTGACACCAAGATATCTTTTCTCAGCTTTAGACCTGGAACGTTTAGTACCTGTGTAAAGAAAGGTATTCATCATTCGCTGTAGCAAACCTATCTGACTTTTTCACAACTCCCACTTTGCAAATCATCTATTAATCTATCCTTAGCTACAAAAATAAAACAGTTATCACCTTACCATTTGAAGGTGGAACTGAGAGTTTGGCATTTTCACCGTTGGAGTCGAAGTGAACCTCGGATATCGAATGCATGATCTCAGTGTAGCAGGTGGTCACTTGCACTAGTTAATATTCCCCACTGTAGACGTGAGTTGACGTCTTGGCAACGAAAGTCTTTCGCTCGAACTCAGGATCTGCTATGTCCTTGAAGTCAGTTGTAAATGTTTGTTTTTAACCTACAGGTCACACATATTTCCTTTAAGTGGTTCGTGATGAAATAATTTAAATAGATATTTCTGTTGTTCTACCAGTGCACCTACTCCATAGACATTTCTTGCAAATGCACAGAAGCGACGTTGGGCAGGCTATAAGCTATGTCCCAGATCTGGTGGAAGGCGTGTTCACAATTTTTGTCTTTACTTCACATGTATATCAGAACCAGTGTCGCAGCTATTTCATCTCAACAGTTCCCCCTCTAGAGGTGAAAGTCACTAACAAACGATGAAGCAGAAATGTTAAGCGGAAATAAGCATGCGTGCAGTCATGAAGTCAGTAAAGGAGGGCTCATACTTCATCCTTATGATACTTTTAACCTACTTTATTTGGCACATACAGTAGTTCTACAGTTGCTGATCTCAGAAGCTTTACTTTCTCTGTCTATTAAAGCCTAGTGACATCCATATTCCTTTAATCATTGCACTGAGTGGCTGAATGCTAAAGGGTTTCAGAAAAAAAACATCGTTGCCTTTAGAATGTTTGAGGCTGTGGCACCATACACAAACAGTTTGAATACATTCTATCTTTTTAAATTCTGGTGACTTGTTTGACCATATTTGTAATCAGTCAGCTGGGAGTTCAGGTTGCAGACGTTGGGAATCCCACATCAATCATCTTACATTATCAACTGCATCAAACAAGAGACAAACCATGCAAAGTTTCCAGCTGTCGAAACTGTTTGTGAGGACAAACAAGCTTCCCCTTAAACTTCAGAGATGACAAAGGTGAAGGCTGTATTTAACCCATGGGCTTTATGGTGTCTTCCTGGTGAGGTAGTTCTCTGTACCTTGAATGAGTGTGACCTTAGCTGTTCACACTAATTGCCGTGTGGATGCTGTATGGATTTGGAGTACAGATGCAGCAGTGGGTGCAGCAGGAAAGGGATATGCTTCAGCAACTGAAAGGCTTATGTTTTGAGTTTGGCTCCTCCTGGGGTCCATTCCATTTCCAGACTTTCCCTCAGGACTTGTGCTTGAGGGATTGACTGTCTCCAGTTTTTTTTAGGTGTTTGAAGTGACCTGATTGGACGCAACTCAAACCCTTAATTTGACTTCAGGGAATACTGTACTAGATACAGTATACTACAGAAGTGAGTACACCCTGGTGAAATATCACTACTGTGTCAAATTATCCAAAATTGAATCACCTTTACAGTAATCGCATCATTTCTAAGGTGAACAGTAGGGTATTTGCACTAATTAAAAACAAATTATTTAGATTCACTATATTAAAAATACAAATCTGCGGTAGGAACAGAAGTCTGTACACCTCTCATTAATGAGATTTTTAAATATTTTATATTTTTCAATACTTTGTATGTCCAACTTTATTTTTGGTGACAGACTCGATCCTCCTCGGAGGGTACCAGTGTTGCACAAATTATTGTTTGTTGCAAATGTAGATCTAGAACAATTTGAAGATGTTCTGCCATCTTCAGAGACATTTGTTTTCAGCTGCTCTTTGATGGAGGGGTTGTGTTGCTCTATCTCTCTATTTAAAATACCCCAAAGGTGTTCTGTTAGATGCAAGTCAGGCGACATACTTAGGTCATAGATTTCACTTTTGCTATTGCATGATTTCGGCAGTGCTTTAGATCGTTATCATGCTGGAATGTTCCTCTTCTCACGAAGCATCTGGAGACTGTGAGTCGGTGCCATCTAAAAATGTAACTCTCCCCAAATCCCTTTGCACTCACGCAGCCCCACATAATCACATTCTCACCCTGTACTTCACTCTCAGGACTATGCATTCTCTGTGGCAGTCTTGGCCGGGTTCACACCAAACATGCTCGACCACACCTGAGTCACAAAACAAAAATGGTTGAAGAACATGATAAGAAGCCTGATTAATAGTGGTCATTCTTTGGGCAGGTAAGAACAAGATACATCTGATCTGTTCAGCTCAGATGGGGTCAAGCATTTTTGGTGTGAACCTGGACTACATCAGGCTTTAGTGATGTAATACATGCATAAACACATATAGCATATTGCTCTAAAGTAAACATGTAAACATCTCCATGGCAATGCTGGATCTTCTTGTAGTGTCAAGATGGGCTTGATGAAAGCAGACTGCATTGCCCCCTTTTGTTGGTCCAGGGTAACAGCTTGCTGGTAGGTTATTTCTCTGGATCTGGCACAGGACAACTTTTGAAAGCTATTACGCATGAATGGATTCTCTGGTTTACAATTCATGGTAAGGCATAGAGTCTGTTTTTTAGCCAACTAACAAAATGCATTATTTAGGTTTAATCAAGGCCACCAAATTATCACGAGGAAGATATACATTAGACGTTAGTGCTTGTGTGTGCATGTTTTTGTTTATATGTGTGCTTGGGAAGGAAGATGGGGGGTTTCTATGGAGAGAAAAATTAACGAACCATGATCCACAAATATGCAATCATTTACAAATGTGTTTTTATACCCACAAATACAGAACTTCTTACTTGAGACTTGGGAATGAGTTCTCATTTGAATAAAAATACTATTTGAACAAAGTGATGTCCATTTTCTAAAAGATATACTTCATAATGTGTAAAAACACGTGTGATGTTTTGAAATAGTTTGTGAATAATCCAACACACACATTCATTTTGTCTTTCACTGAAATAATTTTGAGACATTCTTTTGGCAATCTACGCACATTAAGGGTCTTGATCCAACTTGTGCCAAACAGAGGCAATGGAGGGTGACCACTAGGTGGCGGTCTAGTTTTATTCATGACGAGGTATAACCTAACCCAAACTACAAGGTTGTTAAGGAAAAGGATAATGTTAAAGCGAAAGAAAAGACAATATAGCGAGCGTCAACAAACTTCACACCACGCAGCTGAAATGGATCCGGACAGGTCAAAAAAATGGACATGTATCTGAGGTTTGTAATGCTATGCAGGTAGTAGTGTAGCTCAGCTGTCTAACTGCTTGCTTGCTGCAGTAGGCTATATTCCTTTCACTGAAGACTGAAATTGAGAAATTGAGATTCTGATTAGGCATGAATGTAAAGTGTTGATGAATATTGATTTTGCTATTAGTAGAGATTATTAAACTGATGCTTGTACAAATGGTTCTCCTTATATTAATTCTTGTGATCAGCCTGCGATATGTGTCATGCATGGAAAACAAACTTTTTCATTCACAGCTGCTCTTCATTAGAACCTACGATGTAACTTAGTTTGCTGGCACCATTTCACCTCAAAATTAAGTTAGTCAGTTCTTGTTTGTGGACTAAAGCCTACTACAGATAGTAGCATACTACCCGATCAGAAAGATTGGTTTAACGGCGAAAAAGACGGTACAGCGAGTGGTGTGGCATTATTATTTGCATGGCTTTACCAACATCACATAACCCATGCAGCTTGTGAGAATCCATTTTCATTTCAGCTGTGGCAACATCTTCTGATGCTCATTCTAGGACTGCATGTAAAGCAAATTGTAACATGTGCATGACAATAGAAGTCAACTGTAACATAAGTATGACAATAAAAGGTTTGTCTGACATTTTTTTTTGGCTTATGGGGCCATTCGCGTCAGCATTTTCTAGATGACTGGCCTACTCGATTTCTGGCCTACTCGATTTCTACCATTGAAATCTAAAACTAGAAGTAGAAAACTATCTGTATGACCACCATTAAGCAGTGGTATGATGGCAATTGAAAACTACTTTGATTCCAAAACAAGAGTTAAATTGTACAGTTTAGGCCAGGTTTCATGAAAATGTGTCTTTTTATGTAATTTTGCTAATAAACAGAGACAAACAAACTGAAAATATATCCTCCAATTGCTGTGAAGTATTTTATTGGTAAAAGCTGCAGTACAGAAATCATACAGTGAGCATCAACACATATCCTGAGATATCCTCTCAGATTAAATAGATGTTCACAGGAATCAACAAGCTACGGAACCCTGGAGGGGTCATCACAAAATGTTTCACATGTGCAGAGAACGTGCACTCGTTTTAATACAACGTGCGCTTGTTTTACTACAATGTGCTCTCGTTTTACTATAGTGTGCTCTCGTTTTACTATAGTGTGCTCTCGTTTAACTAAAGTGTGCGCTCGTTTAACTAAAGTGTGCGCTCGTTTTTCTATAGTGTGCTCTCATTTTACTAAAGTGTGCCCTCGTTTTACTATAGTGTGCTCTCATTTTACTAAATTGTGCTCTCATTTGAAGCATTGTAAAACGAGGACACTATTTACTAAAACGAGGGAACGATTTGGTACAATGAGAGCATCATTTAGTGTGTGCACGATCTACTTAAACGTGGCCACAATTTGTAAAACGTGCACTCGATATTGTCTTGAGTTGACACATTTAAACATGAGCACGTTACAACAATCTAGGAGATAGTGGAAACCTGTCTAGCGAGATGGATCTGTTCAGGGTATACCATGGTTTGGGCATGGCGTACAAGGATATATTGAGAACTTTAGCCACCCAGCATGCCATGGTTATGAGTTTGAGCACATTAAAAAGGATGCTGAGAGCGAACCGTCTCCTTCACTTTGTTTCCACACCTCGCATGTGATTGAACTCCTCCTACAGATGTAATAGTAATGCCTTCAAACGTGGTCAGGTTACTCTTCAGCAATGGGGAATTAAAGGTTATGAGAGTCTTTTACAAAGTGTGAAGGGTGTGGGCGTGGCAGACCCTCAAACTATGCATTCTTCACAACTCCAGTCACTTATAACTTATGCATATATTGTCGAAAGTGCACGAAATTGAAAGTGGTGGGTCATTATGAGACCCTCTGAATGAGCAGAATAAACCCGGAAAATGTCGGAAATGACAAAAGTGAGCACATTTTATTAAATCGAGGGCTCGATTAAAGGAAAACGTGCTCACGTTTTATTAAATCGAGGGCTCGATTAAAGGAAAACGTGCTCACGAATTGTCACGGCCAGAAAAAATATAATTTAACGTGACCTCTCCCGGGTTCCGTAACAAGCTATGTGGGTTATGAGGTATAACGCCATGAAGCTAGCTCACTGAACTGTCTTACATATCTTAGTTTACCAATCTATGGTCAGGTGGTTATCAAAATGTAGGCATAAATGAAAAAGGTTGTATTTCGTGCATGAGCCATATGGCAGGCTTATCACAAGGAAGGTTAGGATCATAGGATGCTCACTATTTCAATATTCTTAATGCTTTACAATCATGCCTACAAGAGCCTCCAGTAACTATCTCCATTTCATGTGCACACTAGAAAGTCTTCAGCAAAGGAAATATATAGGGCTACTGTAACTGCAGTTAGTCAGATAGCCGACGGTTAAAAAAGTCCAGCACTATCTGCATGGCTTTACAACCCTTAAAAACCTAGATGTGAGTTGCGCACGTGCCATGTTAAGATATGACCTGGTGTCTTTTTACCATGAGTTAATGTTTGTAATTTGTTATAACGCTAGCCAACTTACACACACACATCCCTAGGAATGGACGCTGGTGAACACACACACACACATCCCGAGGAATGGTACAGCGCCTCTATTATGTCTGTGTACAGTGTATATAATATATATAGTCCACATAGCGGACTTTCATCTACGTTTGACTGACATCGGGCACGAAAGACCCATTTGCATGGTGAGTCTGTTGATGCTTGCAACATACACTCCAGCCTGAAGTAAAGAAGACTGCCATCTAGTGGTCGCTCAATTGTCCTTGGTTGTGATTGGACGAGCGAGAGAACCAATGGTAGGCAATGCTGCCCTCAGACGGTATATCAATAACTAAAAGTCCACTCTGCGGAAGGGGAGGGAGTATTTGTGTGGATCAAGACCTAAGGGAGTCAGGTGTGGATCGTGAATAAGCGAAAAGAATGCCTCAAAATTACATCAATGGAAGCTGCGATGAATGCGTGTGTCGGGTGATCCACAAATGCGTCAACGTTTCACAGGCAGAATTACAGATTTATAGATGACATATGACGACAAATGCAAATCAAATCAAACTTTATTTGTACGGTGCATTTCATACACAAAGGTAACACAATGCGCCTCACAGTAGGAAAGAAGGGAAATAAAGGGGGGGGGGGGGGGTTACAAATACTTGTAAAGAGACATAGATAGATAAATAAGTAAATGTTCCATAAATGTAAAATAGATACATTTTACATGATAACAGGGCATCACATGACAACAGGGCATCACATAACGCATGTCAACAGGGCATCACATGTCAACAGGGCATCACATGACAACAGAGCTTACATGACAACAGGGCATCACATGACAACAGGGCATTTTGTTTTCTGTTGTGTTCTGTTTGCCGGGGCCGTACATGCATCCACTCGGCAAACAGGAAACACATTTGATGTAGCGGTACTTAATTGGGGGTTACAAACACTTGTAAAGAGACGCGGATTCGTAAATAAATAAATGTTTCAAATGCACACGCAAAGTATGATGTATTTATACAAATTAAAACATTAGTTACAGACATTCATTTGTAAATGATATTACGTTTATTGAGATGATAACTTCACGTCACAAGTAAGGAGGTCTACATTTGTGGACAGAAAAACACATTTGTAAATTGTTACATATCAAACGATCATGGTACGTGCATTTGCAAATCGTTTTGAACAATGTTTCTCTCCATATTATAGTAGTAGTAGTAGTTGTTGAAGTACCATTAGTAGCTGTAGCAATCCTTGTGGTTGCACTTTTAGTGCAAGGTGTTGAATAGCTATAGAGGCTCTGGATGTGTATAGATGTTGATTATAAAAAGAAAATGAATGCTAAGTATAAATATGCTCTGCGCTATATAAACAAACAAGAGCAGGTGCTGAGTGCTCACTCTATGGCTGATAATATGCTCAAAAATGACATCACTAGCTTCTAGAAGGAGGTAAAAACCCTTAATAGGGCTGATGCATCTCTTCCATGCAGTATAGAGGGGGTAACTGATGTAGTGGCAATTGCTGACCTATGGAGGCAGCATTATGCAGAGCTGTTTAATTGTATTAAATATGAGCCTTATCATATTGGCAAAAGAGGAAAGGAAAGATTAATCCTTGACAGGATAAGTGAATTCATAACCACCACTGACAATCAGTTTGGCTTTAAGTACTGACCTATGTATTTATGCTCTGAAAGAAGCAATTGACACATAGAAGGCAGGGATCTACTATGCTTATAGGGTTTATTGATGCATCCAAAGCATTTGACCGCGTCCACCACTTTAAGCTTTTTAATAAGCTCAAGCTTCGGGGTGTGCCCAGTAGCTTAGTACGCATCCTAGCTTACTGGTATGCGAACCAGAGCATGAGTGTAAGATGGGGGAACATCTTATCTACCACCTTAATGTTGGGAACGGGGTCCGGCAGGGGGGTATATTTTCCCCAGCCCTTTTCAATATCTATATGGACGACCTTTCCAGGCAGCTGGGGGAATGCAGTACAGGTTGTATGATAGGTGAACCACTTTATGTATGCAGACGACCTAGCTTTACTATCCCCGAGTACAGGTGGGTTTCAACAGCTGCTTAACATCTGCACTAATTATGGGGTCGATTTTGATGTTAAATATAATGCCAAGAAGAGCGCGGTAATGGTCTGTAGAACTAAGGAGGACGTGGATATTAAGTCTCCTGCCTTTCATCTTTCTGGGCAAGCTCTGGGGGTGTCCAATAGTACCGAATACATAGGGCACATTATCACAGACACGTTGGAGGATGATGCTGACTTGTTTAGACAGAGGGTATTGCTCTATGTCCAAGCTAACATGTTGGTAAGAAAATTCCACCACTGTACATATGATCTAAAAATTAATTTGTTTAGAGCCTACTGCACCCCTCTCTATACAGCTCCACTCTGGGTGAATTACAAGAAGGAGAGCTTGCGTAAATTAAAAGTAGCCTATAATGACTGTCTTAGGATACTCCTGAAGAAACCCATGAGTACTACAGCCAGTCAGCTGTTCTGTAATATGGGTCTAACCACCTTCATGGCCTTGCTGAGGAACCTTACTTTTAAGTTTATGTGTCGGCTGGACCGCTCTTCAAATTTTATAATTGATCTGATGACAGACCCTGGCCGCAGCTCTGTCAAGTACACATCTAACATCTGGGAACACTGGCATAAGTGCCTTTTTTAGCCCTTCTTTCCTTGTGTATTCATATGTATTTATGATTGTATGTATATGTGTAATTTATTGATTATATGCATTGTACATCTTCCATGTGGGCCTTGAACCTGTAATAAAGTCTATTATTATAGCCTATTGTATAAGCTCAGGAACATGCCCATACAAATACATGTGTAGAGGGTAACCCATCTTATTAGATAAGGGCTTAAGGTTCACATTTTGATTTCTATACATTATGTAACCTTTGTGTTTTCCCCCTTTCATCCACCCATTATACAGTTATTGTCAATGCAGTTGTGATTTGATCATGACACAATATTTTTTCCCCCATATTAGTAGATTTGTAAATATGTATGACTTTTCAAACCTTCATACCGTTTGAATTTTGTTTTTCTTTACTAAGAGCAGTAAGTACATTGCCCAGCAGGTGGTGATCAATGATCACAGAACTAGTGCCTTCACTTTAGTGCTGCTCTCAGAATGTCCCTGACAGAGTGTTCTTAAACACAGAGTTCTCTTAAACACAGGGAGGAGGGAATACGTTGTTGTTGTTGTTGTTGTTGTTGTTGTAAGAGTCAGATAAGGGTGCTTGCAGATGCTGTGATGAGTCTCACTCTGTACGAAGTAGAACCAGACAGTGGACTGTAAACATAAAATCACTGGGTTGCTGTATACATAGTGATCAGATGAATTCTCAATTCAGCATTACATTTCTTTACAATCTTAATTTGCAGTTTCCTTCATTTGATTATTCATGGCGCGAGAGGTGCACATTTATTTTATATATGTGTATCATCGTCATCATTGTTTATTCAGGGAGAATTGACTGAGCACAGGGCTCTTTTGCAGCAATGCCCTGACTCAGGCTACATAATAGAAGAACAATAAATAAATAAACCATAACAAAACAAAACAGACAAAATAAATAAACAAAACACATTAAACAACTCAGAAATTAATTATATAAAAAAATTAAATAACATAACAAAAAGTAAAAAATGAGATAAAATCAGAGGATCATTTAAAACAACAGCATTGAGTCACATCATATATATATACAGTATATATCTTGGTACTGGTGTACTGGCTGAAATCCTTCTCTGGTCTTACACTCTGTCCCACCATGGTGGTACTTTATATCATAATGTACATTTTTAACAACACTGGGTGGCAGCAATGAACATATCTGTAGCCCCTGCAGTGTATAGTTTAGTGCCTTTAGGCGATACAGTTATCTGAGCTGCTTTATGATTACCATGCAATTAGGAGAATAATTGGACTTGGCAAAGATTATGTTTGTTGAGCGGTTCTATGCCTACAAAACAGCTATAATAAAGCCTTTCGAAACCATGAAAAATGAATGTAGTAAATCAAGAGGAAATAAATAGAGTATCTCAAGTCATTACCACACAATAAACCGTATGAACTTCTTCGTTGCTGACCCCCCCCCCCCCCCCCCCCCCCCTATCTTATCATACCATGGAATCTCTATTGGAAATTTCCCCTGCACTCTGGAGGAAAGGGACACAGACAGTTAAACTGGTTTGGTGAGTATAAAGTGTGTGTGTGTGTGTATGTCTGTGAGTGTTGGGGTTCACACATTAACAACTTAATAAGTAAACATTTAACAAAATCCTCAAAAAACTGTACTCTTAACACTGGCAATAAAAGTATTGAAGACGCAGTTCAAGTTCTAGGAGCTAGTCTACATTTTGCATTTTTACTTCTCTCAATCGACAGTGATAGAGCAGGCCTAAACTTGCTGTTGCATTGAGCTTTCATTGAGTACACTATGGTTCAGTGAGGTACAAATGTGTTTACAGGCCAGACACATATTAACCAGGGGCATCTAAGGTACACTTGGGCAGATTCCCTAAGAAATAAATAATTTTGACTGCAAAGACTACCATTGTGAATGATAATCCAGAACCCTGATTGTTATCTCTTAGTCTTTCTGTAATGCTCAATTTATAACGACTATGTGCAAATCCAATGTCTGTGCCACCCAATACTCAATGCTGATAAACTGTATAGGTTATCCAGTACAGCAGATGTTATTAAGAAATGTATATTGTTTATTGGTGCTGGGTTATTTGAACATATTGTTTCTGGTTGTCAAACTAGCTTGATTGCAAGTTGATTGACAGAGGTGCTACAGCTGGAAACATAATCAGGTTTTAAAATACTTTGTTTGAGAATAAGCAGGCTGAGGTTACCTCTTTGTCGGTTAATGACAAGCACAGGAACAATAGACATTGAAAAGTGGACACCAGGCAGTGCTGCAACTGCAATGAGACCAGATATGGTGTTGACCTTGTGAGCACATTTTTTATAGGAGGTAAGAAATCCATTTGAATATGTGATTGAACAAGCTTTTGGAAGGAAGAAGCCAAAGTATGAGGAACTGGCAGTGGAAGCAAGGGTATGGGGTTGGCAAGCACACACAAGAACAGTGGAGACATGTGCTAAATCAGGCATGACGCTTCTGTTGGATTTTGGTTTTTGAGGACATTCACTCAAAGGAGCTTCAAAGGAGTAGTCTGAGGCTGCTGAAAAGGCGAGCCAGCGGCTATGGCTGAGGCAGTGACAGCTTGGGGACAAGTGAAGAGGCCTGTTGTCGCTAGGTGAGCATGCCTAAAGTGGCCAGGTTTCATATCCCATTTCATTCCCTTACCCTAACCTGAGTTTGTATCCAACCCCTTCCCCTACCCTAACCTGAGTTGTATCCGACCCCTTCCCTTAGGCTTACCCTAACCTAAGTTTGTATCCAACCCCTTCCCTTACCCTAACCCGAGTTTGCACTGCTTAGGGGGTTACCCCCCTCAACCCTCCCACTTTACCCTGGGTAGCCTGTGGCATGCCATAGTATAATGCCATTGGCTGGATAGGCAGTGCATTGTTCAGATATACATGTGAATCTTAACAGGGTAACTAGCTATCTAGCCTATTACATTTTAGAGATAACTTTCCCAAACGTGGTCCTCACTCATCGTGAGTATGGAGGTAGGTGGGTCTGGCATGCCAGACACCACTGTCAAGCCTTTTGTATGTGTTGTGGTCCTTATTCAACAAAACACTGACAAAGGAAGGTGCCCACTTGACAACCCCCTTGTCACAAAGGTATCTGTGTTGTTAAGTATTGTTAGGTATCCGTATGATGGTTGTGGTGCACCCTGTTGTTCTAATACTCAGGCTGGGTTGTTGGGTATGAATACTTTCATGTGAAAGTGAGAGGGTTGGCTGCTGTGGGGAGTCCCAAATCAATAACACGAGGATTAAAAAAAAATGTGTGAATAACTAAAATTATGTTAAGGTTAATAATTAAAGATAAAGGATTGGTCTTAGATGTTAAGATTAACAAGGAAGAAGTTGCTGGCCTTGTACTCCCTGCTAACCACAGAAAGAGGAAGTACTATATGCTTTTATAGTACTTCACATTCTGACAAACTGTTGGTAGGCAATGGCTTTTTCACTAGTATGCTTACAGGTCGAACAAGATGAAGCCAGGGTGTTTCATTAGAAACCTTCATGACATGGTCATTATTTAATGTCTTATGCATGTCGAGGGTGTTTCAGTAGTAACCTTCATGACATGGACATTATTTTATGTCTTATCCATGTCCTTATGTATTCTTTGTCTGTGTAATATTCAATATATAATGTTCACGTCATGGATACAATTATGAGTACTCTATACATGTGTGTGTGCATGTGTGTGAGTGTGTGTGTGTGTTCGTGTGTGCGTGTGTGTGTGTGTGTGTGTGTGTGTGTGTGTGTGTGTGTGTGTGTGTGTGTGTGTGTGTGTGTGTGTGTGTGTGTGTGTGTGTGTGCGCGTGTGTGTGTGTTTGTGTGTGTGTCAAGGGTTTGCATAGAACTGTGTAACATGTTTCAATCAACCAGTGGGTATGTGACGCTGAAGGAAACCCTCTAAAATACCCAGAGTTATGACAAAACGGCTGTATCCTTCTCACAGGCCCTTGAGGTTTGTGAGTGTGTGTTTCTATGTATGTACTCAATATTGTTTGGATGCAGTTCAAGAAAAAAACTGCATCTTTAAACTGGTTTGAAACAGTATTTCCTAGTTGATTCTTTGTGTTGACAGACAAACACCTGTTTTCTTGAGCTGAGTTAAACAACTGCGCTGAGATGATCTAGAGCTGATGTTCAGAAATGTCCATAAAAACCTTAAAAAAAATACAGTTCTTGTGGCCAGAGGTAAAACTTGCTGTACTGTAATGTACTGCAGCCACAGCATCAGTCGCCACGCCACCCAAGAGAAATGCCCCTGAGGGTGTTTACTCCCTTTGATTTATTCAGTGGCGTATCAACAAACCTTCCCCACACGTCCTCAGTTACCCGCTTCAACATCAGATTCTTTCAGGCATACCTAAATTGTCACGTCATCACAAAACTGTGTTCAAACTTGAATGATTTAACTGATGACCTTCAGTGAAAGGAATTAGCAATCTTAGAAACGTCCTTATTGGATGGGGTGGCATGTGACTGCCGGCAAATAAAAGCTAGTTTCCCGTTCAAGAGAAGGCATTAGTTCTGATAGGACAGAATATTTCCTGAAGGCTGAAGGCTCTAACTCTGTTTGATATATTTGATAGTTTTCCTGTCACTGGTGATTGAAAAAATCATAAATTTGACCCACTTGGTTAATATATAGATAACATCAGTCATGTGTATGGCCTAAGTTATTGGTACTTAATTTGGAGGACTCTCCCTGGGCTAAACAATTGCCATGAAGAGGAATGTGAATGCTAATCCATCACTCAATCCTTTACCTGAACGGTAAACACTGAATTCTGACAGAATCAGGTTTCACCACAATGCGTGAACATAATATAACTTGTGTACAGTTATGCTTTGAATTTAAAGTTGAATCGGGATTATTGGAAACAATTGACAATTGGAAACTGACAATTGGAAACAACTCTTTGGCCAGTGGGCTACCTTGTCTTGGTTTATGGGAGTGTCTTTAAAACTGTAGCCAGAAAACGACCTGCAACTGCGCATCAACCAGCTGTTCAAACAGTGATGGGTGAAAGTAAAAATGTATGTCTACCTACCTACCTATCTATCTCTGCAAGTGAATGACCACTGAAGGGTACACTGCTATACAGAAAGTAATGTAGTGAAAGCTGACAACAACTGAATCAACTGAATACCAATCTGCCCCCACAACAATCAATTAGTTCAACCAGTTGTTTTACCCATGTTACCTGTCACCACAGATTAGCAAATATTTGTTGTTGACCAAAAGGGAGGGCAATTAATTGTGGGGCATGGGCCAGTCATTGCATTAGACAATGGTGTAGTGATTGTGGCAGGTTATACAAAATTGTGTGTCGTTGTTAGATAAATTATATTAAGACGTTAATATTGATGAGACAGAGACCAGCAATCAGAATTTAAAATAGTACTTTTATCTTTTGCAAAAGAGGGAGATGTGTCACAACCAAATATCATGAACAAACTCCAAAGAAGTGCTGGGCGCAGCCAGCCTTATGTGAGTAGAAAAAACAGGTTTCATCACACAAAGGGCGGTATTCTCCCGTCCCATCGCTTCAGAAGCTGCTGCAGTGATGTCAGAATATGTCCTTGAGAGTTAGGCAGTGTGCATGATTATCAGTACAAAAAAAGGTAGTTTGCGTCAGCAAGAGAATATTCAAGGCCTCGGCCTGTTGGCCTCAGCACACAGGAAAAGCAAGCAGATTAAAATACAATAACAATGTCTTCATTAAAATTTCTCTATCAGTCGTGATTATTCTTGGCTTTGTAAAAGCGGCTGTTTGAAGCTAGATTATGCTGATGAAGTTAGAGTGATTTGGTTGCTATATCAGATACATTAAGGTCATTTTTGCCAGGTCTACTTATGTCTGTGCTTTTTTACTGTAGACGAAGACGCTGTCAGGATTGAGTGGCCCTGTAAAGTATTGCAAATGATGATGTCTGGGAAATGATGACTGAATTGAAGTTTTCTTCATGCTGATATTGGAGGATCACTGTTTCCTGTGCAGAGCTGTACTGCGTCAAAATCCTCTCCATGAGCAAATTTAGTCTAGGTATTTGCTCACGGCCCTTCATTTTCTCGAGTCGTTTCTTCTTGAGACTCTCATGAACTCTCATGATATCTCGCATGTGCATCAGGGGTTTTCCTAAGGAAGCAACTTCCCTATAACTTCCATAGAAACTGGTTATATCCTCAATTCCACAAAAAAAGCACAAAAGTGGGAGGTCATTTAGAAGTTATTAGAGTTCATATGTATGTCATGTTTGTCTTTTGTGTGTATGCTTCAGTACTTTCTTATTATTAATTATGTGTTGCTCTGAGGCACAAAATAACTAATGAAAGTTGGTATTTGATGACTTTCACTGACTTGCTGAGTATCGATGGGGAGTTTCGAGAGCACCTTTGTTTGTTCAACAGGCTCCAGCTTGTTGCCTTGCATTCAGAGGTGGCATGTACATACAGGCCCCAGAACACCCTGGCACCCCCAACAACCCTTAAAATGCCTTTGGCAACAGGGGCAGATAGGAGCAAAAGAAGGAAAAAGAAAATGTGGTGCATTGTCAGTCACCCTGAGCTAAACCGTGCACTTGTCTGACCTTGGGAATTGAATTCGAATGTTGTGTAACCATTCTGGAGACTGCCGTTCTGGAGAATTAAGCTTGAAATTGCCAACAGCTACAAACTCTGAACTTCACCCTCCTTTCTTGTCAAGTCAGATGCAGTTGATTAAAAGCGAAGTTTCAGGCAATGAGAAAGAAATTTACACTTAAGACTAATTTAGTTAATGTTACCACAGAAAGAAGACAGCAGACAGGTTAAAGTGTCTGTGGCTAAGTTTTGAACACCTGTTCTTATTACTCTAATGCCTTTCTTTAGAAGTACTACTGCTGCTTTGTGAGGGTATGGAGTGGCAGGGGTAGCTTAGGGCAAAACTTAGTGATTACATGACATTACAATTACAATACTGTTAGCAGAGATGAAATCTTACGTACTCTTAAAGTAAATGTCCTGGCATGATTTTTACCTAAGACCTATTTAATGAATTGCACCAAAATAGTACAAATGAGCATTTGTAGCTATGTTTTAAAAATAAACTTTTACATACAGTACTCCCTATCTGTATCCCTTTTGATGCACCTACTAGTTGTTACGCAGCTCTTAACGTTTTTAGCCTCTAGAGGGAAGAAGGGAAGTGCTGCAGGTGATTTAACAAAGCTCACTCTGCACTCCTTATGACCCCCCCCCCCCCTTTCCTTCTGCTGACGCACTCGTCACCCATTCAGCCTGACAGATCGATTGAGGTAGTAAATTGTGCTTGACTACACTTGCCTACCCAGCCTGGTAGGTAAAAAAATCAAGCTACAATGAGGTTGAGAAGTTCCATTAAAATGTAAAAAAGAAATATTTCAAATGAAAATACGAATACATTAGTACAATATACAGAAGAAATGCTAAGATTAGGTGGGTTTATTAAAATTAGATCCAATATTATAGATAATACATGTATTGAACAAGGTTTTTGTCTCCAGTAATCTCAAAACACATGTACAAACATTTAATATGCTTTAGCATAAAGGAGCAAACATCAGTCTTTCTATTATCTACCCACTCTATAGACAGATTGAAAAGAACACACTGGAACAAGTGTACACCACCTCTCAATAAGAGGCTCCACAGTGACCAGGGGCAGAACTTTGAGGCTGGCATGTTCAGCGAGGTCTGCCAGCGGCTAGGCATCAGAAAGACCACTCTGGCAACCCAGCTCACCATTCGAACTAGACGCCTGCAGCATGATTGGGACCTGCATCTGCCCCTGGTCCTATGGCCATAATGGGCAGCCCCTATGTTCAGACGTGAGCTCCGAACACTGCTGGACTAAGTGTTCAATCCTTCTCCAGAACCAGCTGGACTACTACTGCAACATATGTGAGCGGCTGAGGGAGGTGAGCGAGCTGGGGCAGCCAGGCATGCACTGACTGAAGACTTCACGTCCAGAGAAAAGATATGGTTTATTGCCCTGAGCACAAGAAGTGGGGTCTCTCTCTAAGTGAGCGAGCCAGTGGGTAAGGCCATTGTGTTGTGTTAGTGAAACTGCATAATGTTGTGTATACTGTGCGTTTAGTTAGGCGACAGCGATCTGTAGTTTTCAGGTTTATGACTAACACAGTACGTATGTAAATTCTGCTCATACAGTACAGTACATCTCCTACAGCAGTCTGAAAAAAGGTAGGAGACAACATATTGAAGTTAAGTTTTGTTTCTATAAAAAACTCAATAAAAACTGACAGTTAAAAGAAATCCTGGGGTTGATCTAATAGATTCACAGGTAAAGTGTGTCTTATTTATATTCACCGAAAACCCACCAACTATTTTGTTAAAAGAGCAAAGTAAGCTAAATGACTGTGTTAAAACAGTGTGATAACTACAGTTTCACAGACAGATAGACTGACTAACACATCAGTTCTGTAACTGTATCCCAATCAGCATATTTAGGATGCACCCCTTGGGGCTCTTCAGGCCGTTATGCACCCCCTGAGGCTGATCCTGCTGGACCGGGGCAGGTTCTACTGCAGTCACTTTATTCCTTTTCAGTCACCTTATTGTTGTGTGTAAGACAATAATGTTACTTCGATTTATATTCATAGGATATGCAAGGACTATGAAATATTGCAATGTACCCAGGGGAGTACTTGCACTTTGTTTAAATTTGGAGTGACAATTCTTATTTTTTTGACTAAATACATAAATCCTACATAAAGCATTGTTAATAACAAGGACATTTTAAATTCTGTGCTTTTAAAAACAATACTTTTCACCAGCACCAAATGGCAACAGCTTGAGCAGTCCTGCTGTTGGGCAACTGGGACTTTCTGTAGGCTCCATCCATCCAGACACTCCCCTGTTGGTGTAAACAGCCCCGCTGTAGTATGTGCCAGCAGGAACTCTGGTCTCTCTTGCCTATCCTAAGGGGATACAAGTTAGGGCTACAGCACGTTATAGCCTCTCAGTGTAGCCACAGTTAAACCGGGCCTTAGTGAAACCCACAGCACTTTGACCATGGGTTTGGCAGGCAGCTGTGTCAGCTTTGCCTGAACCTCCACAGATTGATGACGAGGACTTGTGCAGATAGCTCACTTGAACTTGTGGCCTCTGAGATAAGGACTGTGAAACTTTAGTTTACATTATTCAGACCTTCTTAAATGTTGTACAAGTCATGTCCTGTAGAAGACGAGCCTCAAGGGCTCCTCCTGTGGATATTTACAAAAGGAGGGTGCGAGAAAACTTACACTCACTCCAAGGTTGTAGATCAGGGATAACTGCATCAGCAAGTTTCCATCTGTCACAGAAAACAACAGTATAACCAGATTATTTTACAACAATTGTGTTGACTTCACTGGAATCATAAATGGAGTATTATTTTCTCTAATGTCTTTCACCAATTTTCTCCATGTTATCTACATTTGAAATAGGTGGTAACAGCAAACCTGAACCACCCCATGTTACTGTCCACTTTCATAAGCCATCTCTCTGCCTGCAATATAAAGGGTAACAACTATAAATACCTCCAGTTCACGCATTGCTTCTATCCACAATGTGATGCTCTAGTGAACTGTAATGTATCTTTTCCCTCCAAGCTAGTCTTACCACTTTCCACACAGCATAGTCAAGGTCTTGCTATGACTGATATGCAGGTGACAGTTATGTGTGTGTGTGTTGTGTGTGCGTGTGTATGTGTGTGTGTCTGTGTGTGTGTGTGTGTTAAACCAACGTGTCAAACCAATGAAACACTCTTCGCATTGTCTTAAATAGCTTGGGAAGCCATAATTAGCCATTCATATAATTTAGTCACATAATTCTATTTTACAAATATGCTATAACGCTCTACTACTATAATGCTACTTAACAGTAGAACAGAAACAGATCATCAGGTTAATATCTTTTTTCTAACCTCATGCACTTAACATTTTGGTTGTTTTCCTCTTATTCTCATTAGTCCTCACTCTATGTAGTGCTCGTCGTCGGCTCTTGCTAGCAGGACCAACATCAGTTGACTGTTTCCATATTGCCAATAGTGGCGTCAGTGACTGTACTTCAGTACTCTATCTTTAATAGTAGGTGAAATTCTCTTCATATTCCAGTACAGTATATACCCTGAGGAAACATCGACTGACTATGGAATATCAGGGAGATAACAAAGGATCTGGTCAAATAGCATCCAACCAATCGAGTCAAGGAGGGTTCAGCCATTCAGGACAAAGACTTGCCCGTCAGTCATGCCAAGGCAGGTTACACGCATGTGGTTGGGGAGGCCCTGAAAGGAGAGGGTATGTTAATTTGATTGTTGAGAGTCAAAACAGCATATTTTCTGCCAAAAAAGGTTAATAATACTGTCACACACCGCGGGAGTGCGGCTCGAAACTACCACCAATGGAATGTATGCATCGGTAAAATGTATACACTCATGCACGATGGGCTGACTCACAACCACAATGTGCTCAACTTACAGAGAGATTTCCCCAGCAGTTGTAGGATGTGACACTCATGGCAACTGTCATGTGTCTGCCCGGTTACCAGTAGCTACAAACTACTTACTGCTTTAGTTTGAGGCTGCCTCCTGAAATATTCCCCACTGGCTATGTTCCTGTGCAGTCATACAAACGATTCTTTCCTTCCTTTAATGTGTGCAGTTAAAAGTTATGGGTGCCAGCTGTTAATAACATTGCGCTCCATTGCCTTCTGTGCAAATTAGTTGTCAGTTGACGTTTTAAATCCCATCATCACTTGCGTTGCCATTAAACTGCACTTTCTGCTGACAAGACAGACACCAGTAGTTGAAGGGTTTTTCCAAAGATCACCCCAGGCAAGATATCCACACAGACAGACAATCCCATCAATCGGTAAGGCCTAAAAGACTACCCAATCTGTAAGTGATAATGACATGCCTCTAGTATGTAATTAAGTGCATTGGCCATTGTGTACTCCTCTGATTCTCTGTAGAGGATGTTAATATGTTGGAGACATGATATTGCACGGAGCAAGGAGCCAGGCATCAACTAGAAAATCAATAGGGATCATCTACTTATCTTTGGAGCCTTGTTGTTATTCTCACGTGCACTAATCACCCACCAGGAATCAGCATGTTTGCACAACTGAAAGAGAACTGCTTAGATCATAGACATATATAGTCTATATATATATGTCTATGGCTGTGATGCCTGAAGTGTCAACAGTTCACCTCAAGGAACAGTGTGCAAATCACTACCGGTTAACTATGGTGAACTTATCAATACAAGCTGCTATTGAAAGTGTATATATTTTTCTACTTGATTGTTTTTTACGTATGCCAATGCCATAATCCTTAATTCTGAAATACAATTGGTGGGAAGGGCTTTGGTCGCCAGTCAACCATATAGCATCTGCAGGTGTTTCCTGTTGGAAACTAAAACCAATAGACTTGTAAAGTTATAGCTGAGGTTTGAACCAATGTTTCAGACAAATCTATCTTAGGCAACCACTTCGTTAGGATGCTGTTAGGTTATTTTTATTAAATTATAACAATTCGTTTTTAGTTGGGTTACAGCATTGCCAATTGTGGGAACTATGTGTAGGGTTTAATACTTAGGCAGGGATAAAAAACAAAGTGTGTTTCCTTTTCAGGGCAATGTATTAAAGAAACAAAATCTTTACATTTTTCAACTTTGTTATAACTGAACTGATTTGAACTGAAAAGGCTTCTGTGGAAAATTCTTCCTTTTGCTCTTTTACAGTTTCAGAGTCCTTTTTTATTTACACCCCCCTTTTTTCGATGTTGTTATTTATAAAGGTCCTTCCTTCTTTTTTGTTTGGTGAGGGACAGACAAACCCTGTATTTGAGGCCACAATAGGTTTGGATGGTCTTTCGGCTTCTTTTTTGGGTTTCTGTGTGTGCACTCAAAAACACTCAGGTGTTCATACAGTCCGGGCTCTTAAAATTAAATACATTAAATACATTTCAGACACATTCCTTTAGGAGCACTGAAGGAAGGGGTGTAATGTGATTGGTTGCTTACCTCAAATATCAACAACCCTTTGCTTGATCTATAGCCTACTCCCCATTCAAATCCTGAGATAGGAGGTTTGTCATCTTTAGTTTCACTTATTTGATCCATTTACTTTTTGACTCATTTCAGATTGACTTCATTAACAGTGTCCTGTTTTGCAGCCTAATCTAACCACTAAACCACACAATTCATAGGTCTCTTTAGCACTACTATTGGTCAAGTCCATTTGTCTGCCAATTTTGCAATTACTTGCTCTGTGGCTTTCAAGAGGTGGTGAGCCCCAACCCAGACGAAATCTTCCTTCTGGAAACGCCCACCTCTCTGGTGGGTAATGTAGTATTTGGCTCATCTTGCTGGAGCTTCCCTCCACTCACTTAGCCACCTCTTCAACCAGATGCCTTTATACCAGAGAATAAGTTGGGTGTTGGGGCTCAGGTGTTTTTCCAAAAGGACCAACTAAAGCCCTTCCTAATGCCGGTTCAGAGGGTGTGTTTCACATCTTGTGGTCTTTTGCCATGTTGGTTACATATCTGATTCTGAACATCCAAATCCATCCATCCCATTCTCTGTGGTCATCCCCTACAAAAGAGGCAATCATCATGTTTAAGTTCCTGTTCACTCTCTCCCCCTCTCCCCCCTCCCCCCATCAGTAATGGTTAGAGAATTGCGGCCCCCTGAGGAATATTTGTATCCCTGGTGAAGACCTTATCAGTGAGCACTTTGAAACTATCAGTGAGCACTTTTTGAGTTTTCCATATGGCCCCCTAGTGGTTTGTCAGAGTACTATGATTACGGAATGTGGAGACACCACCAGTTGGAACTTTGGAGCTCCCTTAACTCTCATTGGGAACACCTTGATACTCCTCAAAGGCTGTCCTGTCATTTATGTTACATGGGACTGAAACTGTACAAGAAAGAGTGTCTGGAGTCGTGTTTAGACAACCTTTGCAATTACAGACTTTAAACTGTTATTGGTGTCTTTTCATGAGTGTATAGGTACAGTCCACATCTACTACAGCTACAACTACAGCTCTGATGTGAATTGGCACGACCTGGAGGGAGGGTGGATTCAGGTGAGCATTTAGCTTGTGTTGCATAATTCTGACTCATGGCTTTTTGTATCCTTGGTTTACTTTTGCCCAGTAGTCTTTGGATGATGTCATATCACATTTTATTTGTGATCTAACTCTCACCAGTTGCTCCACAGTATGCACTGAACCTCTTAAACTATTGGCCAATTTTGGGTTGCAGTTATTTAGTATTCCTTTCTCCATTTAGCTTTTGGCTTTTAGCTAGTCTGCCTCCCACTTGAACCACAAGTAAGGGATAATGTATAGTCAGGCGGTCATTATCGAAAAATACATGCGGACGGGACGAACAGGACCCCGACGCGCAGCTTAAGACACGGTTGGGGTGCTAGTACCAGCTCTTTCATCTGGTTCTCTATTTCAGTTTGGTAATCAGCGGACAGGAAAGCAGCCAGTGAGCGTTTTTTTATCTACTGCCAATTGCAGATTATTTCCTTAGAGAACATTGAGAGGCCTAAGAGGACTTTTCCTATGGCCCCTGTCAGTTCCACATCAGAAATAAGCCATTATGGTAGGAAGTTATGACACTGTTCAGTAAATCTGATGGCTCTCGTGAATCTCAAAGGTTGGGAACTCTAAACATTACGACGTTGCGACTTTGCGTCATTGAAAAGCGCATTATAAATAAAAGTTATTATTATTATTATTATTATTATTAAAGGAGATTTATGATATGAAGTGGAGGAGCTATGAGAAGGGGTGCCCCCTGGGAACATCACTCTGACAGGGGTGGAGGGAAAACATAGTGGCTTGCCACGGGTCAGTGCTTTCGACCATTGTTTGTCCTTTCTACGTAAGCAATCTGCCACAGCTGTTCGTAGCATTGTCACTGATGTTGTAACATGTGCCTCCTGAGCAGCAAACCTACTGTCTACATCAGGGGTGGGCAAACCTTTTGACTCACGGGCCACAATGGGTTCTAAAATTTGACAGAGGGGCCGGGCCAAGAACAGATGGATGGAGTGTTTGTGTGAACTAATATAAATGACATGTAAAAATCATCACATGAAAGGATTTGGCCTTTAATAGGTAACAAAGCATTTATTTGCAAGGAAATTTAACAAATTGCACGAACATGAACAATACAAAAACATGTCGTAACGTGACCAAACATCATGAAAACATCTGAGGCCCGCGCCCAAACCAATTACCTCAGTTGAACTTCTTTATTATTTACATTAACAGGTTAGAGCAGCCACGCAGGCTCTGTGCGGCATAGAGCTGAAACGATAAGTCGACAAAATCGACAACGTCGATTGTGAAAAATGGTCGACGTGGATCTTTATAGTCGACGCGTCATTTTATTTTAATTTAATTTAATTTGGGCCAGACGCTAGGGCCGGATTAAAAAGCCCAAAAAGCCCATGTCTGGTCTACATATAGCCTCAAAAGATCTTCTCTGCTCTTTGATTTTCCCCACAAGAAGAGGTTTGATTATTCAGATCAGTCATGGTATTTTTCATCTGCTCCAAAAGCAGTAATGCCTGCTCTAGAATGTTCTTCCTCTCCCTCTGAAATAGGATCATTCTCTCGATCATATAAGTACAAAGACTCTAACGGACATGAGACCTCGAGCCATGGCTCTCTTATTGTGAAGAATCGACCATAAGACTTGACTGGATTCATCACCGGCTTGTTGGTGTGCTTGCTTACTGGCAATGGGATCAACATCTGGCATCTGTCAAAAAACTCCTTTCCTGCATCCGAGTATTTGTTATTTAGGGATCAGTCCCTAATAGGTAAACAGAAATTGACACTTCCTGTTCCTCCTACTCCCCACACAGGTATGGAGTCTGGAAGTTTGTTTTATTTAGTTTGACTTATTTTATCCATTTACTTATTTCGTTTTTTCTTTAAATGGCTGTGTGGCCTTTGTCACAAAATTTGTAGGCCTATTATACTTTTCAACAACAGCATATAGTGTGATTGACAAAACAAGACAGAATAGATTAGTGGGAAAGCAAATAAGAGAAGAAATGAATGTAGCCTATACATTATACCATATACTATATGTTATGGTTCAGGCTCCTGCAATATTTTATGTTGGTAGGCTATGACCCTTTGTGCGTCTGACGTCATGCGTTCTTGTACTGCTTGCTATGGCCTTCAGTAAAAACCCGTAAAGAAACCTCGGTGTATTATTCCAGCACAATTACTGTACATGTTAATACACTACAATGGCGACGAGGATCTTACTCATCGTGTAAGAAAGAGTACGCATGTCGAATTCCGACGGTGATAGCACTACAGATAGTGAAAGTGCCCAAGAAACAGTCCGGTAGGGAGCAGCCACAGTAATGACAAGGAGGATGGCTAGCATCGGTAAGCTCAAGGTGTTTGATGAAGCACAGGAAAGCTGGGCGAATTACACAGAACGGTTTGAGCAATACTTTATTGCCAACGACGTTGCAGACGCAAAGAAAGTGCCTGCCTTGCTCAGTTTGATCGGGCCAAAGACCTACGGATTGCTACGTGATTTGACTGCACCAGAGAAGCCATCCAGCAAGACGTTTGAGGATCTGGTAAGGACATTGCAAACCCACCTAGCTCCCAAACCACTAGTCATCGCAGAACGCTTTCGTTTTCACAAACGGGATCCGAAAGAGGGAGAGAGTGTGAATGCGTAGGGTCAGGGACAGATTTGTGTGTGGCTTGGGACGGGACATTATACAGAAACGTTTGCTAACAGAGTCTAACTTGACTTTCGTGAAGGCAGTAGAAATTGCATTGAGCATGGAGATAGCTAACAGAGACACGTTAGAATTACAAAGTAGCAGAGGCCAAGCTACGGAGCTACCACCACTACATAAAATGGATCTCAGGAAACAGCGGCCCCGTGTGGCTGAAAAGTGTTACAGATGCAGTAGAGAAGGGCACAGAGCTGACGACTGCCGTTTTAGAGAGGAGACATGCCACAAATGTAAGCGCAAGGGCCATATAAAAGCAGCATGCAAATCACAATGGAGAACAGACAAAAATAAAGAATCAGTACATAAAGTAATGGAGGGAAGCGACAGTGATTCGGATGACAAGCTCCTTGGAACTATGGAATTAAACACAGTGTCAACAGAAAACACTAACATAATATGGGTGACACCAGAAATACAAAACACACCGCTGAAAATGGAATTGGATACAGGGTCGGCAGTTTCCATATCCCCTCGACAACCTACGAGAAACATTTCAAAAACGTGAAGTTGAGGAAGACAGCAATATACTCAAGACGTATTCAGGGGAAAAACTAAGTCACAAGGGAATGTTACAGGTACAGGTCCGATATGGTGAGACAGCACAGGAATTACCACTATATGTAGTGAACGGAAATGGTCCCCCACTATTCGGCAGAGACTGGCTGAAACACATTAAGCTAAACCGGAGTGAGTTAAAGCTGCTGAGAACTGTGAGAACCACAGAGACAGACAAAAGACTAGAGGATCTGTTAAAGAAATATGAGGCTGTTTTCCGAGATGAGATGGGAACTTTGAAGGACTTTGAAGCAAAACTGGTGTTAAAGGACACAACGCCCACATTTTACAAAGCCAGGCTGATGCCATTCTCCCTACGTCCAAAAGTTGGAGCTGAAATAGATCGCCTGCTGGCTGCAGGGATACTCTCGAAGGTGGATAGAAGTGAATGGGCGACACCAGTAGTGCCCATCATCAAGAAGGATGGCTCAGTAAGGCTGTGTGGGGATTTCAAGGTGTCAGTGAACCCCAAGCTGCAGGTGGATCAATATCCCCTGCCACGTGTAGATGATATTTTTGCTGCAATGGCTGGAGGACAACGCTTTAGCAAGATAGACTTGAAGCAAGCGTACCTACAGCTACCCGTGGAAGAGACATCCCGACCGTACCTCACCATAAACACACATAAAGGTCTATATAGGTACAACCGACTTGTTTTCGGCATTGCATCAGCCCCTGCCATTTGGCAACGCACAATGGACCAGATTCTACAGGGCATTCCAGGGACCCAATGCCTTTTGGACGATATGATCATTACTGGTCGAACAGACGAAGCACATCTGACCAATGTTGAGTGTCCTCAAACGACTTGAGGAGTATGGGTTGCGTGTGAACCCACAGAAGTGTGAGTTCTTCAAGGACAGAATTCAGTTCTGCGGACATGAGATTGACAGCAGTGGATTACACAAAACTCAAGAAAAGATCGATGCTGTGGTTGGAGCACCACAGCCACAGAATGTCACGCAGCTAAGATCATTCATGGGGCTGATCAACTACTATCGCCGATTCCTCCCCAACCTTGCCTCAGTCCTGCAACCCCTCAATCAACTGCTTGAGAAGAACAGGAAGTGGGGCTGGACAAGACAGTTTGAGGAGGTGTTCCGGGAAGCAAAACGGCTCATCACATCAGAACAAGTACTGATACACTATGACCCTGGACTCCCAGTCAAGTTAGCGTGTGATGCCTCGCCGTACGGGCTAGGGGCCGTTCTTTCACATGTTCTACAGGATGGATCAGAGAGGCAAGTGACATTTGCTTCTAGGACATTAAATAGTGCAGAAAAGAACTATTCACAGATCGATAAAGAAGCATTAGCACTTGTCTGGGGGGTCAAGAAATTCCACACATACTTATATGGAAGAAGTTTTACACTTGTAACAGACCACCAGCCACTACTATCCATTTTCAGTCCACAAAAGGGCATCCCAGCAATGACAGCTGCAAGGCTACAGCGTTATGCACTCTTCCTGGCAGGACATGTGTATGATATTGAGTATAAACAGACATCACAACACACAAATGCTGATGGACTATCAAGGCTGCCGTTAGCCCAGGGCCAGACCGAACGTGTGGACGCAGTGGACGTGTTCCATGCCGCAGAGCTGGAAGCGTTGCCGTTGACCAGCGCAGTGGTAAAACGGGAGACAAGACGGGACCCAATATTATCACAGATATATGACTATACCATGACTGGCTGGCCAACCATTAGCAGCAAGGACGTAATGCCATACCTACAGAGAAAAGAGGAAATAACCACACATCAGGGGTGCTTGTTATGGGGCATGAGGGTGATCATACCCAAGAAATGCCAGAGGCAAGTGCTACAGCAAATACATGAGGGCCATGTGGGCACAGTAAAAATGAAACTACTGGCCCGTAGCCACTTCTGGTGGCCCAAAGTGGATGAACAACTGGAAATGATGACCAAGAACTGTAGTGGCTGCCTAGAGACTCGTCACATGCCCCCTCTGGTTCCGGTCCATCCGTGGGAGTGGCCAACAGAACCGTGGCAGAGAATACATGTGGATTATGGGGGACCCTTTGAGAACCACAACTTTTTGGTGATCATAGATGCACATTCTAAATGGCCAGAGGTCTTTTGCACAAAATCTCAGACATCAGCTCAAACCATTGAGTGCTGGAGAACAGTCTTTGCTCGCTTTGGACTTCCTCTCCAACTGGTAAGCGACAACACACAAACGTTTACTAGTGACGAATTTGCACAATTCATGGCAGTGAACGGAATCAAACACACAACCTCTGCTCCGTTCCACCCAGCCACCAATGGGCTGGCGGAGAGGTTTGTACAAACCCTCAAACAGGGGCTCCGAGCATCCAAACAGGATGGAGGAACGATACAGACGAGACTATCCCGGTTTTTGGCGTCCTACAGGAACAAGCCACATGCCACTACAGGAGAGAGCACTGCAGTACTGATGTTTGGACGGACTTTGCGGACACGTCTAGACCTCATGAAGCCAAACAGACGCAATGAAGTGCTGAACAAACAAGCAAAGATGCTGCATGGGGGGCAAGAACATCAAGTCTCCACGGGACAGGAAGTCATGGTAAGAGACTACCGGAGGGGTGGAAAGTGGGCATACGGAATAGTGCAGGCCCAAACAGGACCCCGGACCTACGAGGTGCAAGTAGGTCCGAACATGGTGTGGCGGTGACACATAGATCAAATGCATTCCAAAGGAGGACAAACTGTGCAGAAAAGGTCACCAGGAAAACAAGCACGGGAGCAGGAATGTGACAAAGCTACAGTGGAAACATCTACAGCCAATTCAGACACTAGCAAGATGGATGAGACAGCAGCAGTCACACAGTCCGTTACAGAGACACAGGACACACAACAAAGTATTAGCGAAGAACTCGACAGGGATGAAGGACCGGGGAGGGACTCCGGGACTATAGTACTGTCTAGATATCCACAGAGAACACGAAACCCACCAGACAGATTAAGTCTGTAGGCCATATCTTGCGATGGTCAACAGTAATTAGGTTTCCTCCGGTAGGAGGTAACCTATTGTTATTGTAGGCTTTCTTATTATGTTGCTGCAATGGGAGTCAATGGCAGCCCATAGAACCATATGGTAACTTTTTGTGAAATTTGGCACACTCATTAAGGACAGTCCCTTCTTCATTCACACCAAGTTTCATGGCTCTCATTACACCACTCTAGCGCCACCAACAGGTCAAAGTTGGACTTTTGTAACACACGCAACTTTTGAACCGTATGACCGATTTTCAAAAATGAGGTACCAATGGATTCCCTGGATCAAGACGAATGAAACACACCCTATGGCGTCAATTTCCGGTTATATAGATTTTCTGCTATTTCCGGTTTTATCAAAAACCTTTGAAAGCCTACTCCTCCTACAATGTTTGGCAAATCTTCATCAAAATCACCAGAGATGATCTTCAGACCTAGCCTCACAAAAGTTGTAAACAGAATTTTGATCCTCACAACCGTTTGTCCGGTACAGCCACTCAAATTCAGCTGAAAAGTCGCCAAACAGGAAGTGAAGTCATATCTTGGCAAATCTTTGACAAATCAACACCAAACTTGATATGTCACTGGCAGACACTACAACATGTTGCCATGTTCAAAGGCAACTTCATATCTTTAAAAATGATTGATATAAAGCAAATTGGATAAATTGTTAACGCTTAAACAATGCTTTACACATCAACAGGTCAAAAAGTGATACTCTGATTGAATCACAAGTTCATGTGAAGACACTTGAGAATGTTTAGAACACAAATCTGAAAAGAAATTGACTGTAAGATGAAAAGTAGATTTTTGGTGAATATTTGAAATAGGCATGCTTGGCTAATTTCTAGGGTGATTTTCAGTAGAAGGACTCTCTCTCTCTGCTCCTTTGCGCGTGTGTGCTCCAGATTCTCTCTCTCTCTCACACACACACACACACACACACACACACACACACACACTGACAGGCTCCTTTGAAGCACACACACACAACATTAAAGGAAATGTAGGGATGACCACACCCCTTCTCACTCTTAGCTTGAAGCCATGGCCCTTGAGGATCTTCAAAGTAATGCATAAAGTTGGACTTTTGTAACACACACAACTTTTGAACCGTATGACCGATTTTCAAAATTGAGGTACCATTGGATTCCCTGGATCAAGACGAATTAAACCCACCCAATGGCGTCAATTTCCGGTTATATAGATTTTCCGCTATTTCCGGTTTTATCAAAAACCTTTGAAAGCCTTCTCCTCCTACAATTTTTGGCAAATCTTCTTCAAAATCTCCTGAGATGATCTTCAGACCTAGCCTCACAAAAGTTATCAACAGAATTTTTATCCTCACAACCGTTTGTCCGGTACAGCAACTCAAATTCAGCAGAAAAGTCGCCAAACAGGAAGTGAAGTCATATCTTGGCAAATCTTTGACAAATCAACACCAAACTTGATATGTCACTGGCAGACACTACAAAATGTTGCCATGTTCAAAGGCAACTTCATATCTTCAAAAATGATTGATATAAAGCAAATTGGATAAATTGTTAACGCTTAAACAATGCTTTACACATCAACAGGTCAAAAAGTGATACTCTGATTGAATCACAAGTTCATGTGAAGACACTTGAGAATGTTTAGAACACAAATCTGAAAAAAAATTGACTGTAAGATGAAAAGTAGATTTTTGGTGAATATTTGAAATAGGCATGCTTGGCTAATTTCTAGGGTGATTTTCAGTAGAAGGACTCTCTCTCTCTCTGCTCCTTTGCGCGTGTGTGCTCCAGATTCTCTCTCTCACACACACACACACACACACACACACACACACACACACACACTGACAGGCTCCTTTGAAGCACACACACACAACATTAAAGGAAATGTAGGGATGACCACACCCCTTCTCACTCTTAGCTTGAAGCCATGGCCCTTGAGGATCTTCAAAGTAATGCATTTGAAATGTAATATCCCATTGGCAAGTCTGCAGCATGGATCTTTCTATACAATGACAAATTGTCACAAAAATACATTTTTTCCTGGTTCGCAATGTCTGGAGGAGGAAACCGCCATCGCTGCTTGCAGCTATATTTCTTCTTAGTTCTATGTTGTGCTTGTTATACATTATGTGTTCTTTTTATGTCTATATAACATAGATTGTAGAAGGGAGGAGTGTTATGGTTCAGGCTCCTGCAATAGTTTATGTTGGTAGGCTATGACCCTTTGTGCGTCTGACGTCATGCGTTCTTGTACTGCTTGCTATGGCCTTCAGTAAAAACCCGTAAAGAAACCTCAGTGTATTATTCCAGAACAATTACATGTTAATACACTACACTATATAAAATCATATATTTACTGTAGCTAACACACATTAAGGTTAATTAAAATATATTGATTTATAAGGATACAATACAACATATTATTGTATATTTGTATTATTCAATATTTTGTATTGTTATGATTACTATTGTCCTTGTTATAAGTACAATATATTAATACTAGTTCTGTCAGTTTAACGCGTTATTAACAGCGTTAACTCAAGCCCATTTTAACGCCGTCAATTTTTTAGATTAACGTTCTTTTTGCTCTCCCAAACTGTGTAGTAGGCTAACATTACGTTTAAGTGAATGGTGAGCGCGATACGGCGAAATGGATGATAAAAAGCTTCTGAATAGAAAGTTTACCTTTAAAGTTAAAAGCGAGCTTCACTGTTGTCTGAAAATGTCAACAGGCAGCTGGCTGAAAGCACCTTTTATTGGTAACCTAACTGTTAAGGTTCATTGCTTTTGAAATAAGAGGCCTGACTTCTATGTTCACAGCAAACTTGAAAAAAAGAAAATATTAAGCCATGGTTTAACTGCACTGTATGCTGAGTCCTTGTTTATCTGAAATGTGCATTTTGTAATTAGGTTTCCTCCGGTAGGAGGTAACCTATTGTATCTGTTAGTATTATTCTTGTTCCATGGGAGTCAATGGCAGCCCCTAGAACCATATGGTAACTTTTTGTGAAATTTGGCACACTCATTAAGGACAGTCCCTTCTTCATTCACACCAAGTTTCATGGCTCTCAGTACACCACTCTAGCGCCACCAACAGGTCAAAGTTGGACTTTTGTAACACACGCAACTTTTGAACCGCATGACCGATTTTCAAAAATGAGGTACCATTGGATTCCCTGGATCAAGACGAATTAAACACACCCTATGGCGTCAATTTCCGGTTACATAGATTTTCCGCTATTTCCGGTTTTATCAAAAACCTTTGAAAGCCTACTCCTCCTACAATTTTTGGCAAATCTTCTTCAAAATCACCAGAGATGATCTTCAGACCTAGCCTCACAAAAGTTACTTTTTAGAATTTTGATCGTCACAACCGTTTGTCCGGTAAAGCCACTCAAATTCAGCTGAAAAGTTGCCAAACAGGAAGTGAAGTCATATCTTGGCAAATCTTTATGAAATCAACACCAAACTTGATATGTCACTGGAAGACACTACAACATGTTCCCATGTGCAAAGGCAACTTCATATCTTAAAAAATGATTGATATAAAGCAAATTGGATACATTGTTAACGCTAAAATAATGCTTTACACATCAACAGGTCAAAAAGTGATACTCTGATTCAATCACAAGTTCATTTGAAGACACTTGAGAATGTTAAGTACACAAATCTGAAAAAAAGTTGACTGTAAGATGAAAAGTAGATTTTTGGTGAATATTTGAAACATGCATGCTTGACTACTTGCTAGGGTGGTTCTCTATAGAATGTCTCTCTGTCTCCTCATCCGTGCGGCTCCTAAATCTCACACACTCAGTCTCCCCTTAACACACGCGCAGGCTTTGTTTTACGCACACACATTCTCACAGACACACAGCTTGGTGTCACACACATACATTCTCACAGACACACAGGGTGAGCGCACACACACAACCTCCACTCAGTCTAAACTTCAGGACAAAAGCATTGTAAATGTTGGATTTGAAATGTAATATCCCATTGGCAAGTGTGCAGCATGGATTTTTCTATACAGTGACAAATTGTCACAAAATTACATTTTTCCCTGGTTCGCAATGTTTGGGGGAGGAAACCGCCATCGCTGCTTGCAGCTATATTTTTATTTTGTACCGCCCTGTTTGGCAATGTTGTTTTTCAATAAAATAAAACATTGCATAAAGCAAGCCAAGCCACTTTTCCATGTTGATAAGAGCATAAAAAAAAAAAATGATTGAAGGGACATTTAGAATAGATACAAATTTGCTGCTCTTCTGTATGGCTATCTTTCTGTCGACGCCAAACCCACCTTTGATGATTGTTGCCAAAAAGCTTTATTTTGGTCTCATCTGACCATATAGCTCGGTCCCATTGAAAGTCTGACTTACATTTGGCAAACTGTAGGCGCTTTAGTTTGTTGATAATTGACAGCAGAGGCTTTTTTCTGGAAACCCTCCAAAACAACCTGTGGTAATGTAGGTGGCGTCTGATGGTAGTTTTGGAGACTTTCTGACCCCAAAACTCAACTAACCATTACAATTCTCCAGCTGTGATCCTTGGAGATTATTTTGCCAGTCGAACCATCCTCCTCACGGTGCGTGGGGTCAATTTACAGACAGGTCCTTTTCCAGTCTGATTCCTCACATCTCCTGTCGCTTTAAACTTCTTAATTATTTCCATGATAGTGGAAATGGGTATTTTCAACTGTTTAGAGATTTTCTTGTGTCCATTTCTTGATTTGTGCAGCTCAACAACTTTCCGTTGCAGATCGTCACTGTGTTCTGGGGTCTTTCCCATAGTGATGAATGACTAATGGAATTTTGCCTGTGTTGCCTCATATTTGTACGCCAGTGGAACAGGAAGTCATGGTTGACCTCTAGGAGTTCCTTATCAAACAGGTGAACTTCAATAAACAACAAATTCATATTTTTTCATAGCCTGTTTTGCTCATATTCACTAGGGGTGCCAATATTTGTGGGGGGCACTGTTCAACAATTATCACAGGATTCTCCAATGCAGTCCAACGCTGAAGAACAATAAGGGGGATTTCCCAGGCCATTACCTATGGCCTATGGAGGTTTATATGGCAGTTAGTCAAAGAAAACTCAGACAAGGCAAACGATTTGCACCAGTGACTAAAACCTGTCTTCATACATTATCCTTGAATGGAGTCCTTAATAGTTTTTCTTTGTCAGGTTAATATGTATTGTATGTGTTTTCATTGCTCTTCTTCGGAAGATCCAAGTGAAGTGTGCCAACTGAATGATGAGTTCTTATTTAATAGTAGTCCAGTAAACTCACATAAAGTCTTCAGTCAATCAATCTGCAGATGCCACAGAGCACAGAGAGCAGTGATGTGTGACAAGCGTGCAGCTGGGGTTATGATAACTAAAACTGCATTTTCAGTTCTATAAACAGCTCACATTGCATCCCTTTCAGCCTACGTACCTGATGCGTCTTCGCACAAACTAACAAGAGTTTTAAGATAAATCATGACATAATTCAGATTAAGATATTCTCTTGGTGTATGTGAGTGAGTGGTGGCTTTCCCATAATCCCATATTTCAGGTCAGCCAGGCACACAGTGGCAACCAATTATTCTTTCTACTTCAATGGCCAATTTGAAAACTTTTATTTAATTGTATGAGAATCTATCTAATGGCAAGCGGAGAGTATATGCAACATATTTGTTTGTTAACATGTGTTGTTTTACTTACTGGGGTGACATTACTTGAGAATTGGGGGAACATGTGGTTTGAAGTGTGGTGATGTCACTGAGCTATTTAGCGGGATCAGAAGAACAGCCCACATGGGCATTCACTACAATCTTTGTTCAAGCCATTTGTTCAAGGCATATCATATTTGTAAACACAAACAAATTACGTGAGCAAGAAAACTTACAGCATAACCATGCTCCTCAGAAACTGTAAGTATCAATCATTCAAATCTTAATACAGGTTTTTTGGTAAGGAAGTACATAATTTAAAGATTCACAATCTAAAAGCTTTATAATTTGATTGATTAATGCCATACTTGTAAACAATCATTTCACATGTTGATGTTATGCATGTATGCATTATTCAAGTAATTTCTTTGACTTGACTTAGCATCTAATCTAATTTTATGACATCCATATTACTTTGCATATTACGTTTTTAGGGCATCAAAGCTTGAAACAGATTTGAATACATCATGATAGCCAGTGTATTTCAAACAAGTTAGCTTCTGTAAAGAGCGCGCTACTTCTGGACATTTTGGAAAGCTTATGGCACCAGTTATACCAATTAACCCACCGGTGGCTTTGAACATGATAGGTGATTTACAATCAGACTGGCCTGAACCTCAGGGGCAGCGTTCAGAGCCCTGACAGCAGTTTAGATTGCTTATCACAGGGGGATTCTGCAAACGTGAAAACACGGTGTGCGGGGGAGAAACTCCAAAAGTCCTGTTAGCACATATTCTCTATACATCACCTTAGCGTTCTGGACAGGTCTGAGGCATCACAGAAATGCAGAAAAAAGGTTGAAGTAGAGAACTGCCTCAGTTTAGAGTTTTTGTAGGGGTAAAAGGTTTTAAGAGGAGACAGTGGCATGTTGCATTTAGTGTGAGAAGCCTAGTTTTCCTTCCATGTTATAAGTGAATACTAGCAAAAATTGTATTCATTATTCAATATCCTAAGTGCTATGCTGTAAGTGACCACATAGAAAGTGTATGCTTTTCCACTTATGTACGAACATGTAAGTACTTTGATGAAATGTATTGTTTTCATGAATAATTTATCGATAAACACGTTTTGATATACTTTTGACTATGAAACAATCCATGTTTTCAAAATAGAAAATAGAAAATAGAAAAGAGGAATGACAATGAAGCTCAAACATTACATTCAATTCTAAATTCATTGGGTTTTCAGATAGAAAGAAAGTCTTAAATATGCTATCTATCTTTGAGGAAATCTGCGGGTGTCAAAAGCTATGCATTTTAAATTGACCAGATTGCGATGCTGCAACGCCAGTTGATATGTCTCGGTGCAATACCCAGGTTTAGGGTTATTTGCCTGCTTGAGCATGCTTTGAAATGCATGCTAGTCATCACATCGCAACACATTTTGGCCATTTGATATACACAACCCAAACTGTTCTTACCACAGTTTCTTCCCCAATAATGCAGAATGTGAACCTACAAGAATTATGAAACTATATGTTCATCCGAACTATCTGAATGAAAGACATTACTGCTTAGTGGATTGAAAAGTAGGGTGTAATAAGGTAATTAAACGTGCACATTTGCTTCTTTAACTCAACAATGTGTTGACATTTAGAAATTAATCTGCAACAAATGTCCTCTTGATAATAAAGATCCACAGTATCATACAATGTACTGTACTTCCCAGGAAAGAGGAAGGCCTTTTGGAGGTTGGACCTCTTGACTGCTCGCCTTGATCTTCATATGCAAAGCAGCACAATTAGTTTACTTCTAAATCTAACACAGCTGGTCCACTTCCCCTTTTTTAAAGTTGAAAAATTCAGCTGTCATCCCCAAATCACTCTACGTGCAAGTATATGCATAACCTGAAATAAAAAAATATTTATATATATCACGTGCAAAGAATTCAAAGGTAATGTGCAGATAAAACAGTAGATTGTAAAAGAGCTGCAACTAAAATGTCTGCATCCAGCACATAGGTGCACCCTCTCCCTCCTAAGGTCCTCTTCTTGCAGAAACTCTTCATCTGTTTACAGAAGATATGGGAACTTGAAGCAGTCTTTGTGAACCAAGTTTGTGAAGTGTAATCTATAAGCACACTAGTCGTCTGCACTGCAGGATGAGTGAATATGCTGCATGTTTTGACTTGCAAACCTGTAAAGGATATGTTGTTGAACTGATACATTTAGTGACAAGTTCATCTCATATCTCATTGGTCTGAATGACTCTGCATGACTTTGAATTGGTGATCGCTGAAGGTTATTTCTGATATCAGTTAGGGTTAGTGTTTCGTTGTTAGGTCTGGTTACTAAATACATGCATCAATGGCAAACAGAGATTGATTTTAAAGGTTAAATGTTGAGCATTTTCGTACCAAAGCAAATGTAGGTCTATGTTCAGGAAATCTAAATGTTAACAGCACAGTGGCAGTCAAAAACTACAGGTTTTGGTGAGGAAATATATAATATATTTCAGTACATATCTGGAAAAGCACAGAGAAAGAATCACTGTTTGCCTGAATCA
>NC_137915.1:21401114-21511114 GCF_963457725.1 Sprattus sprattus | reverse complement strand
TGTCTCGTTTTTCACTTTTTGTTTTGGGTGCTTGTCAGTGTCACTGTCTCGCTCTTCTTTTGAGATGAGGCAGACCACATTAGTCGGTTCTCCCCTTCTGGGCATGTCAGTGCTTATATCTTTGTCTTGTGTTGAGGTGAGGCAGACAGAGTTTGGGATTTTTCCTCCACATGTCAGTGTCAATGTCTTGCTCTTGCGTAATAGTTCAGCAGACAGGTAAAGTTTATCCAAAAGGGAATTTAGGAAGTAACTAGATTAAATAAGGATTGCACTATGTAGCCTGTCAGTATGGAATGGACTTAACATTCACAGAAATATAAGGGCAATATCTACTCATAAACTTATTTTATGAACTCTTTAAGTAAACACAGATGAAGCTGACAGAAATGTATAACCCTCAAATGTTAGTCATTGTTCATTCCTCTATTTTCATATTTTCTCCCATTTGAAGACCATAACTTCGACCCCAGCAGCCCTGCCACAGGTGGATTTCCACGACACGTCGCTGGCTTACATTCCCTGGCCTCAGCCCCTGGCCACCATCCCTGGCCCTATGATGCAGTACCCGCCTTGCTCTACAGCCTTGCCCACAAGCCCTGTGCCCCCGGAACCCCCTGGGCCCTCAGAACACGTCACGATGCCACTGCCAGAGCCTGACCAACAGCAGATGGTAGAGGAGCCAAACCCACTGGAGAAGCTTCTGGAAGATGACCCCAAAGACTCTTATGTTTGTAGCCCCTCGTTGTTCACGCAAGATGTCTGAGACCTGGAAGAGCTTAATGTGGGCCTCAGTAGGCACAGTGTTAAATATGTCTGTCTGTACTTATACATTGGTTGTGATGCAAATAGTTTGTTGCAATGGCCTTGTGCAGAGGTGAAGAATGCTTGGTCATATTCAATGATCAATGATGTGTGTCATCCTCTAATCTTTTCTACAAGAACATCTGACAACGGAGCAAATGTCATTCAAGACATTTTATACAATTTTCAGGTGATATGTTGAAAATCTTGTTGTAGTTCAGTGTTATTGTATCCTATATTTTGAAACAGCAACAAAATAATAGTGCAGATTGCATTTGCTTCATGGAAGTTATTATAAAGATATATTTGGTATGCCATGCCTTCTCATATTTCCTGAAAGGCAGGTTTTGCGTTATGGATATAATGTGCAAAATGTGTTTCTTGTATTCCTGCTTCATCTTGTATTAATTCATTTTAATATCATATCATATATATCAATGTGCAACCATTACGTAGTACCACATTTCATCAATAAAAAATTAAAACATTAACCACACTTTGTTATCTTCATTGGTATCGTTACCTGGTAGCCAATCTTTAATGGTACTAAAAGCAGTGGCCTCATTAGTTTAAAGAATTGTTCACGTAATTGTTTTTGTTTTGGTCTCTCCACCACTGAAATCACAAGAATGACACCTCACAAAGAGCAGAATACCTTTCTCTTAAGACATAGCTTGTAATGACAAAACTAAGCTCCTTGGTGAAAGAAAGAGACACTGGGACTTTGAGCAAAATGTGTCCTTAAGGAAAACTGTAAATACTAAAGCACTTCTCTCAACACCTAGGCCTCTAGGCACTTTCTCTATCTCATACCCTACAATTGCCTGAATTCTGTCATGATCACACATGGCTCGTGGAGGGTATCTGCTCAACTTTACAGTCTTCTCTGCAGGTGCAAAGATAGTTACAGTAATTTAAAACTAGCGAAAAACAAAAGCTCTGTGCTTTAACTGGCCGGCGGGCAACGTTAAATGTCTACATGTTTTCACAGTGACATAAAGCTCAACAATCAAACATTAAGCACTATGTGCATGGTGCCTATGCCCTTGCATGCATAAACACACACGGCCCTAAAACATTGTATGATTGCACATAGCAGATAATTGAATCATAAAACAATGCACCGTTTATTCAACACCGGCGTTGTTTATCCTGATATCCTGGAATCCTGATAATTCTAAGATTTCACAGAAGACCAGATGGTTTCATGAATGTTACAAAGCTATACTGCTGTGTTGGAAGTTGCTACTTATGTTTCTTTTCACTCTCCATCTCCCTGGAACATTTTAAATTGTCATTTAAAATAATACTCCATTTACCATGTTGATAACATTGTCAAGAATCAATGAATTGACTAAGATTGATTGATTGCTGAAGGTGAAGAGAAGCTGTGCTGTCCTTTAAATTCACCAGAACAGGTTAACCTTGATTCTCTGACTTCGTCTCTGCATGTCACTCTCTGTTTTTACCATTTGGTATTTAATGTTGTTTTATTCTTGTGCTCAAAACCAGCCTACTGAGCCTAGACATCTTAGTATAGGGAATGCATTGAGTTGACTGGATGCCTCCCAGTCTTTAGGGCCTGACGTGAGTGAGAAAGCCAGTTTGAGTGTGGACCATCATGTCACACAAACAGTGTGAAGAGGGGATAAGTGACCAGCACCCTAGAGTTGAAGAGCACTTCAAGAGACTGACATGAAGCTAAGCTTCAAAGAACTGGCCTTTGAAGGGTGGCCGACCGACATAACAGCATACATACCTTTCCTGTTTTGTGTCCTATGAAGAACAGCATACATACCTTTCCTGTTTTGTGTCCTATGCCTCTGCTCATACACACACGCTGTTCTTCATCAAGCTCTAAGAACCTGGAGCTAAATAAAAGGGAAAATCTTCCGAGCATTGCTGTGTCAGGCTGGATCTATTGTGCCTCCAACTCCAAAACACTGGCAAGCCAGGGTCTCAGACGAATCTAAACATTGTTTGTGTGACAGTTGCACTGTGTGAAGAACAGCGTGTGTGTATGAGCAGAGGAATAGGACACAAAACAGGAAAGGTATGTATGCTGTTATGTTACAAGACTGCTGATGTGTGCTGGATTGGTTCTAAAACAGTAATTAGTGCAAACTGTGTAATTAGACCTAGATGACAGCACTAGACCACTGTGAGGATGAAAGTGTTGACTTTTCATGTTATCATATTAGTCAGACTCAGTATTTGTATATTTTTTTGTACTTCATCAGAGGAATTAATAATAAAAAATATGAGTCATGGGTAGTCATATTTTCTTTAGAAGACTCAAGTAAAGGCCCCTCCCGTAGGTGATGGCATGTCTTAGAACTACCTTTTGATGGCAACCCACTGCAATCTCATCTCATCCCAATTAATCAACATGCATTCTTTGTTTCCAAAGACAATGGCTCCACAAATACCCTGAATTGAAATGGAAATGTTTCCACAGTGCAACTGTCACACAAACAATGTTTAGATTCGTCTGAGACCCTGGCTTGCCAGTGTTTTGGAGTTGGAGGCACAATAGATCCAGCCAGACACAGCAATGCTCGGAAGCTTTTCCCTTTTTTTTTAGCTCCAGGTTCTTAGCTTGATGAAGAACAGCGTGTGTGTATGAGCAGAGGAATGACAAAGCATGTCTGAGCACCTACAAGAAGGTGGAGGTGCTATGGGAATCCTTGACTGACCATCATGAAGAAATAACACCTGGATTCCAATACATTTGGCAATTGCCTCTCCATGATGACAAGACTGAGTGTAAAAGGATTAAACTAAATTAAATTATTTTTAAATTGCTTTGCACAAACAGAGCGAAGAAAGAGAGAGAGAGAGAGAGATAGAAAGAGAGAGAGAGAGAGAGAGAGAGAGAGAGAGAGAGAGAGAGAGTTGTATGTTCTATCTGTGCGTGTGGTGGTGTTATCCATGAAGGAACACTGTCAAGCTATCATCAGGAGTAATCTTAGTCCCATTGCCGATAAGAAATGTATTGATTATGATTGTCAAAACTAAACATTACAAATGTTAAAGTCAAAACTTATTTTGGCCTGCTAAAGCTCTACAAAGTACAGCATGTATATGACAAGATATACTGTATGTATGTATCTATATGTAGCCTTAACTCTTTTAAAACATCAAGTTAATGCCATTTGATAGATAGCAATTATTAAGTACTAGGTATGATTAGACATAACAGGGTATTTAAAACAGGCACCATGCTTGATAGTTATCAGTGAAAAACTCACACCAAGACATGCTCGGCTAATACCAAAGCAGCAGAATGTATGGCATGCCATTTATGATCTTCCCATTGAATTGATCATGAAACTAACATTTGAATGACATTGTCAGATGAAAAGGAATTACTTTGCCAAATGCATTCGATTGCTGGGTGCAGAGTTCCAAGGAGGTGCTGGAGGTATTCCAGGTATTTCAAGTACAGAGCATTTCAAGAGTTAAGGATTCCCAAAAATCACAATACAGTGGTCAACACACTACTACAAGACTGTTTTCAGGATATTAAAATATCACAATGTTTATACTTAAAGTTATAATAACATTTGTCTTAATCTTACTTCACTAATTAATCATATGGCTTGGAGGAAATGGGGGAAAGTCTTGAATATTTAAATGAACAACATACTGGCTATTAGCCTATACACCTAAAGAAAGAGAACTGTTGTTGTCACATGAAGTTGTGACTGTTTAGGCAACATCATTTCTGGCACAGTGGTGCAGTCAGTCTCCACAAGAAAAGGCTGCCAGGCAAATTGCACTTGTGTGGGCGGTCAAATCAAATCAAATCAACTCAAATCAAACTTTATTTGTACGCCACATTTCAAACACGAAGGTAACCCAATGCGCCTCACAGTAGGAAAAAAAAAAGGGGGGGGGGGGTGTTACAAATACTTGTAAAGAGACACAGATAGGTAAATAAGTAAACGTTACATAAATGTTAAATAAATACATTTTACATGACAACAGGGCACCACATGACAACATGTGGTCAAGGTGTCAAGGAGGAACATGACAAAGAATTAGTCCCATTTTTTCTTAGGATATATAAGTGCCTTGTATTGTTATATTTCACTTTCGTATTGCTAATATTGCATCCCAAAGTACAATACTTTCATGGGCTTTCATTCTATCTGAGGTCTGAGGTTAATGCATTTCCAAAAGGAGGAAAAGGGAGACATCCAGGAGAGATGTTCTGTGCATGCTTCGACAGAAGTTGTCTTATCAAAATATTAGAATTGAATGTATCATGGAAGAATGTCCATGTACATGATACAAAAAGACATGCCCTTTCTAAAGTACAGGCCTCTGCATGTGTAAACCCCATTTCTCTCAGCACATCTGGGCACATCAGGACAAGCTGACACAGCTGAACCCTGGCACCATACCAGAATACCCAAGGACTTGCTACAGCACCCTTGGCAATAAAATTGAGGGATTGAAGGAGGAGTAAATTGACATAGGACCTGTCAAATGTATTCGTCTAAATTGTTATAATTTCAGGGGTTGCTTTGACTTGCCCAAAGAGGCTGCTAATAAGATGAAGCTTCAAGTGTGTTTTAAATGATTTGGGAAATGAACTGAACGCCTGTGCTTATTGCAGGCTTACTGAGCAGCACACGCAATGTCTACTGTTATTGACATCCATGCCCAATGTTCTGCAGACACTGATATTGCACACATCATGGATGCAAGTCCTTACTTGGTATCCTCTCTCACAAGGGAGACCTATGCCATACTGTCCATGCTTGTCAAACTTGCGTAATGCCTTTGGGATTACTAAATGAATAGCTGTTTAAACAATAATGATGAAGTACAATCCCACACTTGGGATTAACCTGCAAATTCTTTCACATGGCACCGAATGTGTTCCTATCCTTTGGTTCACAATACATGGATGGATAGAAGCTATCTGTGTGTATCATATTTTACTGCATGTGTTTGCTCTGTCTTTGCATAAATCTCATCCACCCACAGAGCATTTCAGTGTGCACAGTGAGCACACAGCAGCAATATTAAGAGGGTGAAAGGTCTCTTGTAATCTATTTGTAAAAGCAGAAAGAGAAAACAGAAGGGTCCTAAATCAAACACGCTTGTCACAATCCAAGGGGCTGCTGGACTTGTCCTCATCAGTTCCATTTAGATACTGGTGAAAAATAAATCATCTCAACGTTTCAAGTTTGGAACTGGCCCAAACAATAAGTATGATACGTTTGTTCTTTAACCTCCGGAAATAGCTCCAACCATGTTCTGCTCTGTTTACATGCACACGCAAATTTCATCACAGAAACATGAAAAAAAAAAAAAAGAATCCTGGCTGAATCAAGCCTTAGGGGCCGGTTCAATGAAGCCATCGCAGCTGCCCATAACAACGTCCTCGGGGCAAAACTGAACTTCTTGGGAGAGCAAGGCTCCTGGTCCCAGGGTGACAGAGTGGTGACTGTGAGAACTTTCACTGTCTGGACCTGTCTGATCTAATCGTCTTTTTAACAGATGGGGAACTAATGTTGCTAGCAAAAACAACAGTGTGAGGAAAAAAATCTTCACAAAACATTGCGCACGTCTCTGACTTTGTAGCTGTCTCCAGCACATCGTCTGCCTGTTGCATTCTTGGCTCGGCACAGCATGCCAAAAGCATTTAAACCAACCCCGGATAGTGCCATTTCAACATCTCTCTCCACCCTCTTCTCATAAGTCAATATCTCTCTACTTCCCTCATGCCTGGATTGTGGATTTTGGCAGGAGGTGAATGAATTCTTTAGTAGGTGCTCTCCCACACAAGATAATGGTGTGGGCTAAATGGGCACATTCTTATTGTTTAATTATCTTATTCACTTTTAAACACATGGTTTGGACATTTTGTTTGTCCTATCAAAATAATTAGGAAAGGTTGGTGCTGAAAGTGTTGCCAGGCCTGCTTTGACATTTAAAATGATGTCTTTACAGTGAAATATCTAAGGTAACACTGCTTTGGAAAGAAATCCATGCAGGCAAACATCAACAGCTTAGGGGTACAACTCTGAAGCACCCTAAATATTGTTTCTGATAGAATTAATGAGTAATATGTACCTCACATCTGCACCTTACCCACACACCCCCCCCCCCCCCCCCCCCGCCCCACACACACACATACACACCTGTACCCACCCGCAAAACCATATCCAGAACTTCATGCTTTATGTATTTCAAAATAGCATGAACAATAGCACTTCTACTGTTTGTGAGATTTTATTATATCATTAATCTCTATCATACTGGGCGTTGCCTTTTAGGTGATATGGAGCTGCAGGAGTGTTGGATCTGGATGTTATAAGGGGTTTTTTTTCACGGGGAATTCCACGAAATCCAAACCAGTTGGCATGCAGCTGATTAGACTCTGAGCACAGAACAAAACCATTCAGGGTGTGTGACTTGATTAATATTTAGCTCTAGTTCTCTGTCAGCTCCAGGGAAAGCACATGGCATACATGTGTCCAAATAGTTACTAATGTATTTACTTTTAGGGGCAAGGTTGCAGCTGACTGATTTAGATGTCCCTGTCTTTGGTGAATTTTTCCATTTCTGCAAGCAACAGATCTGTGAGGTGACCTTTTCATGCTCATTTGAGTTCTGATAAGGACTTGTAAACATGACTGGCAGTCTCAAGTTCATTGTTACTGCTATATACAGTGCAATTACATCATGTAGTGTCTCTATGTCAAACCGTGCAGGAAGATCATTTTTTACTATACTATTCTTTTTTCATGATGGTAAAGAAGGTGCAGTGTTCCTAATTCTTTTCATGGCAGGTGCCCCACCAAACTATCTAGCTAAACATAACTAACTAAGTACACTAAATTATACATAACAATAAACATTATTTTGTCTTGCATTATTTTCTCAGCATTGTTTGCTGAGGTGATAACACATATTCCACTGTGTAAAATTCTTGTTCTACTTTATCTGGCAGCAAGAGATCAAGAAAGAACTCCACGGGAATCCAAATACACCACATCTTTAGAAAAATAATTTTATTGTAAAAACACACAGGAAGGTACACATAATGCCACCTGTAAACTTGCCTCACGTAAACTTACAAAATCAGTCACTCGTCAGTCATTCACTTGTTGAGGGGAAGGGGTTAATTAAGACATAAAATACAACGTCAATTTCAGATGAATACATTTAACAGATTGTTCTGTGATTCTGAAAGGATTATAAGTAACAAGCGTCTAGAGAATCCCTCTTGAAATAGCAATTGTCTAACGCCGACGTGTACCAGCAATCTGCGTTGCCGTAAGTATTGAAATCTGCCTGCGATATGGCATCCTGAGATCCTGACAAAGGGGATGTACAGTAACACTGCTGGAGTGAGCAGTATGGGTGGTGATGATCAGGGATGACACTGCAGCCCAAGTCCATCCGTGTCGGGGAGTTGTAACATGAGGAGGATGAGGAGTATGAGTAGGCTGATGAATAACTATTGCAATCGACAGGACTGGGCAGATTGAAGGAATCTGATGGGGAGCTCGGAACCTGAGAGGCACAGAAATCACATAGATAAAAAGTGTCAGCTTCATATGGCAGTTAACCTGCAGGAATGTAACTGATTAAATGCAGGCTAACGCTTAAAGCGATATGACAGCCTTCCTGAATAAAACCTCTCCACACTACGATGTTGTAAAATCAAATACAAAACAGTTTGCATACCACGCAGTTGCCGTAGTAGTCCAAGTTTGAAGGGGAATATCCTTGAGACCAGCTCTGAGGAAAAAAGCCACTGTTGTTGACATGCTCGGCTGCCATCATGTTTATCATTTGATGATTGTCATATCCATTCTCCAGCGGCATGCTGTATATGTTTTCTGTGAAAGATCGCGACGGTAGGTTGCATTCTGGAAGCGGCTTCCCAGAAGAAAAGTCTATGAAAGAGAGGAGAAGAGAGAAATATAGACATGGAAAAGCCTAAGGAGACATTTAAATTAGCAGATACTTCAGATGTGATGTCACGGGTCCATCAGCCAACAGCTAAATCACATTTAAATGCAAGTTTATAAAAGGGAGCTGAACCGCTGTACTTATAGGATACCTGAAAACTATATTAGTTGAGCAATTAGCATTTCCCCCCCCCCCATTTTTTCTATCTTGCAATGCCCTTTAAGCCCTGTAAGCGAGAAGGATGCTGACTTCGCATGTAAGTTTCGTATGCAATAAATTAGTTTATTGAAATAGAATCAGCTATTGTAGGTCGGGCAGTTGTAACGTGATGTGAGACAGAGGAATGATCTTTTATGGACACAGGTAACAATGATAGATCCCATGTATTAGGATAACATAGGCTAATTAATTTGTAGGCTTTTGATGTCCTAGGCCTTTTTTAACAAATAGCTTCCCAATGGTTTTATTACTGTGTTTTATAGCCTATGTAACGTACTCATTTACTTTTAACTATATTATAGACTACTGTTTTGTAGGCCTATATGTTAATTATAGGATTTTCTTCATATATAGCCTAACCAAAAAGGTAGCCTACATTTAAGTGGCTATACGGAACCTCGAACATCTATGGACATCTGTCAAACCCACCGGGCATAGATGTATGTGAAGAGACTTCGTGACTTGACAGGTTTTGGGATTTCTATGAAGAGAGAGAGAGACAAGAGACAGAGAGAGACAGAAAGATGAGACAACCTCTGTCAATTAAAGTGGCCGTAAAAAATCCGAAAATTGTTGGAGATGTTTTTACATATTTGTTCATAACAAGTTGCCAGTGGTGTTGCATACATCAGACTGAAATAATTAAACCTAGTATTTTTATGTAAGAGAGAGACAGGAAGATGATCATTTACTCTTACCGCAACTGTTTTAATAGCTTCTTGGCGAGCTCTCTGCCTTTGTAACAGCTCCTTGACGGTGATCTTAACTCTCACCCCTTGATAGATTTTTGTATCTGGAGGTAAAAGCCAAAAAGTTATTCACAACATATTACGCTGCAGAAATTGTGCATGTTAACCAGTGATAAACAGTCAATATCATCGCACATGACCCTACCAAATCAAACTCACAGGAATTCCCCAAAATATTGTAGCCTATACAAACTTTCCCTAAGAATATTTAATTGTATTTAATTTGACTGGATTTCATTTCATTAAGGCTACATTTCAATGTTGACGGAATTGTTCGTCTTGGAGAAACATAGGCTACGGGTAAATGTTACTGGGTAGACCACTACTTTCTCAAACATCGGCGCGCACTTTAACGGCAATTTGAAATTAAAATGAACTCATTCACATGTAGTAGTTTGGATAAAGGCTGGGTGTAGCGGCTACCCCGAGACCACTTGGCAACGAACGGGTTAGTAGAATGCCTCCTACTCGATTTTGTGGAAGAATAACTGCAAAGCAAAGGTAAAACATTTGAATATTGTAGGGGCCCTGATCTTATGGTGCAAACATATAGTTTTTGAGTCAATCGGTGTGGGTCTAAAATGTTCTAGATGTGGTTAACGCATAACTTACTAAAATTTAAGAAAATAGCCATAATGTTCTTGCTTGGGCGAGGCAATAAGCCCACGAGTGTAGTCGCTTCACTTCCTGGTCCTACTAGGAGTTGACTGGAAAAAAAGAAATCGGGAAATAGTCGGGATAAAATGGACCTTTTGGGATGTTGAAAACAACAGTTAATCGCGATTTAGACATGTATCGTACAGGAGTGAGTATTTTTCATTATGTTGTTTTATGGATGGACCCAATGTTTAAGGTTATATAGCCTATAACTTGAAAGTATGCGCTACTACGTCTGTGAGAAGATTATATGCTGAAAATAGGGTACAAGCATGGTCGGGTGGTTTTCCCAATCCAAAAAAATCTACTTTAAACAAATCTTTAATTTGACCTAGTTCCAATCTGAATAATAGCCTATATCACGTGCCGGGTTGAATTTGATCAGTAATTGATCAATCTTGAATGCATTCTTGTTAACCCGTGTCACTAGAGTAATAAACCCAGGAGTTCACTAACAGTAAATTGCGTAAACGTTTGGCTAAAGCTACTTTGACTGGTTATTTTTTTAACAATTGATAAGTAGGCAATCAAAATAATCATTCAGTGTATTTAAAAATGAGAGTGGGCTCCGTTTTATCGAAGGAATCCATTATTTGAAAACTCGAAACAACGCCACTCAATGGTTAAGGATGTGAAGGCAAACGGAAATCATCTCGGGGGTGGCAAACTGACGCCGGTGTTGATGTGATGCGATTCGCACAAGGTGCCTTGGGAGTAGGCTATTGGGATCGGAAGGCTGTTAGACCCATTCTGATAAATATTCATGTATTAAGATCTTGGATCAGCAAGAGTCTTCATTGTGGAATTTATGAGGTTCATAGTTCAATGCACAAACATGTTGCCAACATTCTTCCAAGTTTTTCATTTTCGCCCATAACGCAACATTAAACGGAATAACATATAAACATTGCATCTTAAATTAACCGCATATGCGTAGTCCCTGAATATTGTTTGACAGTGGGTTGTAGGAAAAGTGATATAATGAACACATGTAGTCATCTCGTGAAAACGAAGAAGGCTATAGTTTTAGAATACTCCACACGGTCTAAACTCAGTCACCTCATCTTTCATAGGTTATTAAACATTTGGACAATAGCCTACTTAAACGTGTAGAAACATAATTCCACATGAGGTAACTGGCCATGAAACTTGTAGTTATTTAGCCATTTATGTCAAGTAAGATTTGCACAAGTACATAATTACTATTATTATTCTCGTTTAATTAAACTCTAATGTTTCATTTCTATTCCCTCTCTTTGTATGTCCACAGGTTGTTCGAGTGAGGAAAAATATAAAGATGAAAATGATGTCCAACTCACCAGACATGATGGCTTACAGAAGTTAAAAACCCTGGTGAAGCTGTACTGGGACTCCACAACGTCTTGTTCTTGGCTGAGTTGTATGGCCAAGATCGAATTATCCATAAAATTCTTACAAAATCTACTCAAAGATCACTTAAAGTACTCTCAGAGCATGCAACAATATAGTATTATAGCTGGGGATATATTAGTTTGAGTTTTTCTCGCCCCATGCCTACTATTTAAAACCCCTAGAACTCCATGATTTGACAATGATTTGATTGCGCGATACTTTCAATTTGAATATTCAAAGGGTTCGCTAAAAGACTAATATTTTCAATATATTTGCACTACAGATGTATAAAACAACATCTTCTGCAATACAATATAGTGTTTTTTAGGTCTTTGACCTAAAATATCAAACTAATTTTAAACTTTTTATCATCCTTTTGAATGAGGTAGTATAACTCCCCCAGTTGGGCTTTTTTTCGGTATTCCATCAATATGCGTCAACCAAACATTAGTACATTATTTATATGGCGTTGCTAACACATTTACCTACTGGAAACCAAATAAATAATGGACATAATGTGCAATTATAATGCAATTTTAAGGACAAGTTCATAAAATAATAGATTGTGGGCGTGGCATAAGGGAGCAGCCATGTTTCTCATCTCAGCATCTGTAGTGGCACTCCTTTGCACTCCACTCTGCACATCTCTGTGCACCATCATTTTTTACATGTGTCATATTAATAATATATATATATATTTCACTTTTACAAGTTTTTTCCTTATTCCAAGCCTGGCAATGTCAATATCCTAAACGGACAAAACTTCATAAGGCCCCAAGGAATTCCTCTTCTTTAGGGAACACATCTTTGGGAGTACTGTAATTTTAAAGCATCTTAATGAAATGGCATTCCCTAATTATAACACGCGTAATATAGGCCACAGAACCCAACAGACTTGGAATGTGAAATTAAATATAGGTGGTTACGAGTCAATAATTCCAAATGCTCCCCTGAACCAGTAACCTCGAGATAAGTGATAACTAGGAGAAGTTTAGACAACTTGGGCCTTGATATGATATAGTGACTCCGCCTGAAGACATGAAATATCTTGCACATTGTTTCCAAAAAAACAAAACAGATATCCACTGTACTCTAACGTTTTACAATATCGACAAGAGGATAAGATATTATGAAATGTTGGTGATCTGTGAAGACAAATCTGTAAACTATGAATCAAACTTAAAATATAATTCATATTATTTTCATTGAACAGCGTTGTCCTCAATCTGAACAGGTGATGTAAGGGGTCACTGAAGCCTTCTTGGACACGTAGGTTGAATATACAAAAGCAGATGTCACCCGATGTGCTAAGTATTAATAGCCACACGCGTACACGCGTGCCGGCATGCCTTGGAAGATACGTGGTCTTTAATCCAATGATAGGCAAAGGGTGCGGTAGATAACATGGTATAGTAAGCAGAAGGACAGCAAGAAAATATAAAACTACACATTCAAAAATGTATGAAATCGTAGTTTACTTGAAAACTGCATGCAATATTCTAGAGCTGTACTGCTAAAGAAACTGCAGGAGTTTAAAACAAAGTAAGGCAAACGTCGATTTCGAAAGAGGTATTGAAGTTGATGGCCTGTCGGTGTAATACAACAGCGTCACCTAGTGTCTACTCATACACAACATCTGTTCCAACAAATGCACTCGTGTCCATCACTGGAGATGTTTATTAAACGCGGTTACCGCACACAAATTCATCAGGCATCACATAATTAAACACCATAAACAACATTACAACACACAATACAAAAGAGGAAGCTACATTATTATTATTGCTGTTTGTTATTATTATTATTTACTGAGTATCAAACTCTTGTTCCACTGAGAATATCTCCATATTTCTTTCCAAAAATGTCTCTTACAGTAGAGATAGTCAGTAAGGGCTCCCAGCAGAGCATGTATTTACATTGTACTGAAGTTATCAGTAGTTCATTCTGTCTTACATTACAACTATATTAAAATGTTTTTCCACAATATTTCAAATAATCCTGTTCATTTGTAGATAGTAAATACTACTTATTCAAGGTAAATGTAAGATGACCTGAAATAGACCTGATGCTAAAGAAACATTTTTACAAAGTATCTAGCCAGGTGAATCATTCTAAGGCCAGCAAAGTTGAATTTGGAAAGTACTCATCCACTTCCTGTCTAAATGATTCTAGAATGTATCCAGTGACTTATTAGTGTTATGTCATGTAATGACTGATGCATTCAAAAACAATATGGAAAGAGTGATCAGTTGATGCCAGATTATTGGTGGTCTCGCTTGTCTAGGTGGCCTCCAGGTCCTGTACCTGAGTGTCTCAGAAGGTTCTGCGGAGCTCATAGGGAGACCAAGTGCTATTTACATCGCTCTTCGCCCACGGGGAGTTGTCACTGAGTGTTGGCGGAGCGTTCTCGGACTCCTCGACCGACAGTGGGGGCATTTTGGTGGCATAGTCACTGGATGCAGTCATATAGGGAGCACAGGGAAAGCTGGAGGGAGGCTGGTAGAGGCCTGGGTAGTGGGCCTCGTCCAAAGGGTATAGGGGATATGGCTGGGGGGGTGGCATGCTGGTACCGCGTGGCGGAGATGGACACTGTGAGGAGTTTCCTGACTCTGTGCCGGTTAGGGTGGTGGGCATGGTGTCTGGTGGCAAACCCTCACCAGACAAAGTGTCCACCTGAGCCACTGCTTCAGATCCAGCCGGCTCCCATGACTCCCTCTGGTGGCAGAATAATGGAAGACAATGTCTGGTAGTTACATTCTATACTATCATAAAGAAAGCATGGTGTCTATGCACTGAGTAAATATGTGGAAAATGAATCTCTTATTGTGAAGACACCTAAAAAGGGATTTCTAATGTTTTGAACATTTTTTTTACTCTTTTTTCCACTGGGCGAGAAAATAATGTCGAGCGAAAGAAGGGACCTTCAAGAGTAAGGAGAAGTAGGAGAGATTTTAAGATAAAATTTTAACACAAGGTTTTTATAGTGGCCTTTATATACTGTGGCTGGTTTATAAAGACAGGATTGAAAATCTTATAATGTAGGTAAAATTAAGAAAGCATTACAGTTTAAAATACTTAATTAGTGTGTTACTGCACACACTAATTGTATTCATTCAGTGCTATTTGACTGAGGATGTAGTCACACCTGCCAAAGCAGAGCAATGACTAGATTCTACCAATTGAGCCCCAGAAACACTTAAGCATGAGAGTAATCAAAGAGAACAGAGGCTCACCATTAGTAGCTGGGAGGGTTCTGTGCCAAATGGTGGCAGTAGAGAGGACAATGCAGAAGGAGTGAACATAGTGCTCCCCCCAGTGGTCAGGGCAGTATTGCGGTAATCTCCAAATGACTCCGGATAGTAACCATCAATGAAAGGGTAGCCGGACATGGCCGTGGTGTCACAGGAGAGAGGTTTGCCCCCTAGTGATGAGGTATAGATGTCTGTGGAGAACTGTTTGCCCGAGGAGGGAAACTCGCTGTCAGAAATGAAAGACCTCCTCATGCTGTAGTAACTGGGGAGCATATGGGAGCCTGCATGCAAAAACAATAACACAGAAAGTTGCATTTTATTATACTCATGCGCATAACCCTACCTAGAACGTTGCTCTTTGTCAACCTTAGGTAACTCTGTATAGATAGGCACATATAGTCCACAAAGCAGGATCACTGATTCAGATAACTCGAAGACTGACTTGGAAATGGCAATTTTCATCTATATCTATCTATTTAATAGTTTGCAGGTTTTGCTTCACACAGAAACACAGGAAAGTCTTGCTTTGTGGAATTCCTAGAATGTTGTACTTGAGTCCATAGCTTTATGAAAATGTTTAACACATCCAAATTGAAGCATGCAAATCTGATCATCATAATAAAATAGAATTATTTAAGCATTGGTTGGTTTGAATGCTTTTGTTCATGTTGAAGCCTTTGTTTTCTCGTCCAGATTTATCACGCTATCTTTCAAATTTAAGATTTAGCAAAATAAACACTGAATGCTCTGATTTGTCACCTGTCATGAAATGCATATATGAAGAGAGTGTTATTTACCTTGCATTGGAACAAATGACTGCTGAGGACCTGCTCCCTAAAACACATAATGGACAGATAAAGAAATTGCGAAGTTAGCCATGACTCGATTTCTTTGTGGTATACAGATGGTAGCCTAGCAAACAAATTACTACCCTCTACACATATCATTAACTAAAAACTATAAATATCATAAATGACAAAAAATTATTTGAGTCTCATTTCAGAAGAGCAGACAGGCACAGACTAATAATGAAAAATTCTAAGCCACCCTTGCAAACAGAGAGAAGCAGGCTTAATAGACAGCTGCAGTTAATGGGCGCTAAGTAGAGCAACAACATGGAAAGCACAGAGGAGACTTAACAAAGCTAGATTTACAGAATTTCAAACTGGGGTCAACAAATGTCACAAAAGGTCTTTAAATGTGAGACTGCATGGCAACAAGTTGACATATTCAGTCCAAAATGGCAGTTGTGTTGGTGTGATGAAAAGAGCCATGAGAGTCTATATCAGATGTCAAACACTACAGCCCTTATCATCACTTGCGTTTCACAGGAACCTTCTATAGATGGAGACAGTTCACGCATGTGTACATAAAGAGATGATTATTAGTCTGGGCCGAGGCGGACTTCATGATGACGGGGAGCGACAAAAAAAGACAACAAGCTCGCCACTGTTTGCATATTACAAACATAAAAGAGCTGATAGCCCGGCTGGATTGGCTCGCAGGCACGCAAATCCTGAGGGCTGGAATTTGAATGTGATTTGCCCAGCGCAGGACTTCCCCATGTGTGTCGTGCATGCCTCACTGCTCCTCTGAAGGCAGCCTAGGGAAATCAGCTCGTTAAAGCTAATGCGCTCACATCACACAACCTCAGTCCCTTAGGGAGGGCTGGACTGCCTGACATGGCATTGCATGGCATGGCATGGCATGGCATGGCATGGCACGAGAGCAAGCTGCCAAGCTGGCCTGCTGACCGATCAGCATGATGAGTAGTATGTGTGCCACAGATGTTTAAACAGGATGGCTGTCATATACTATCGCACATGAAAGGCTTACTTCACCTACATTTATAATGCACTGGGTTTATGTCACAAAACCTGTAAACAGAGGCATCTACGGTTCTATAGTATCTAGCTTACACAGAAGTTTTGAAATGTTCACAGTAGTTGTGGGTTTTTTTTTAATTCAAAGGAAATAATGCAGCTGCAGTGACACATAAAGACCACATGGCTGATGGAAAAGAAATAATAATAACAATAATAATGATTATAGTAGTATTAATAACATGTTTGATTCACAAAGCAGCTTTCACAAACAACATTCTGTCAAGAACTCAACTTAACAAAATAGCCTCTCCACAATGTTGACACAATGGAATTGCAGAGTACTGTTTGTGAATGGCTCACCATTTCAATTCTGCAATTCACCTAAACTATACCTTGTGAAGGAACATCTGTATTTACTTACACCATTATTTGAACTGTATCTCAGAGGTACATTTACATATTTAACGTTGATTCTGTTTTAGATTAGATCCAAAACTATCAACATTTAGCGTAGCTGTATACATTGCCCCTAATCCCTTCTAACTAAGCCAACACTCAGTTATTAGGACAAACAATAATACAAGTGTTTTTCTTTGGCCAATAACAGGAGAAGTATGAATTTGATTTACTCATATTTACTATTGGTGGAACAACCCAAAGTCTATTTTAAAGTCATAAGTAGTAGCCGGCTTACAGAGATTCATTGTATATATGCAGTAATAAACGTGAAATCAAATTATTTGCACTCATGAATCCTACAGTATCCTTAATTACGTTTTATGAATCCTACAATATCATAAATAACGTTTTCTAGGACCACAGATAAGCAGATGACTGCACATCTGACATGCTCTTATGATTTTCATATTTTTGACTGGTATCTCAGCAGGAGGTGATTAATATTCAAACATTTCCTAAGTTAAACTTACACAAATCATTTGCAATGGTGGTTCCCAGTATAGGCCACATATGCAATTACATACAGATAATTCACAAAGGAGATCCCACTGAAGCAAAATGTCAACTTGGAGGCACATAGAAACGTTTGTGGTGTTTGACACATCATTGCATTTAACTCAATTCAGCAAGGTCATTTTGTATCAGATCAAACTTACAACAATATCATAGCCTTTATATCAAAATTGAGTTATCTGTGTGTGTAGTAAAGACCACAAATTATCTAGAAAGAAATTGTATTATGCCTGTGAGGACAAAAGGACCAGCTCTATTTCAGATGACCATGTTAAAATATCACTGGCTGTACCCCACTTGTACACACCCATGTTTGGACTTGACCCAAATTAACGAGACAAGGCCAAAGTTTGCAAAGTTTGTCTGCCTGTGCAGATGGCTTGCTCTTCCTCAGAGCCCCCCAATACCCCCCCCCCCCACCCCTGCTCTTAGAGTGAGGTGAAAGGGCTCTAGTATTGTGTGCTCTGTTCACAGCCTACCTTTTCTCAATAGCCCCCTAGCCCCCCCCCCCAAAAAAAACACATACACAAACACAGTTTTTCAGTCATGTATACACATCTACCAAGTCTTTACAAAGTCTCTGTTTGCATAGGCTGACAACTGCACGTAAAATGTATCTTTTTGTCCCTTTCATCATATATACAATGGCTTATGTAATGCAGCTCACAAATGCTTCTCAAATAAATGTCTCTACAAACAGCATTCACTCCTAATGTGTGTCCATGTGTGATTTATTGCCTGCCTCCCATTCCTTTGCCTGTCTGTGGCTCATCCAGTCACTGAAAGAAATTAAAGGCAAAATCCAACTGCCTTTGGATTCATGACAGTCACTAAGAAAGGTATTATTGTCGGTGACCAAACCACAACTAGCCATTTTCCCTTGCCTGAAAAAAGACTGTAGTCTGATTTATATGTTTGAAATGTTGCAATATTGCTTCATACTTAGTTAGTTTTTCTTAGAAAATTAGCTAAAATGTAAGAAATAACAATTGGGTAAGTATTGGGTAAAATATATTTCAGAGCTACTACATTAGTGTCTGTGACGCAAGTTATGCTAACTGCCAAACTTGCACAATAACTTACAGAGGAACATCACCTCTAGAAGTGACCTTCCAACAATGGTCCAACAACTGACTCTAACCCTTAAATGATAGCAATTACTTTGGGGTAAAGTGCAGGCATCATTAACAGTCATTACTGGGGTTTATGATCAACCATCCTCATAAGCCCCTGGCTAACACTGAATACATGGTCTTGAGAGGGACATTGTCTGGTCCTTGGCTAGGCAAAGCCTTGGTCCTTTGTACAGGCAGATGTCTGTGAGTTTGGCGTGCCCAGGGTTGAACAATGAACAGATCAGTGGTCTGCGAGGCCGCACAATGCGGTGGCACAGGTGTGTGTCAGACATTAACTTTGCATAGCCACACAGCCAGAAGAGAAAAGGTCGGTTTGCCCGGGCGAACTCCGCAGGGTTCACGACCATCAGCCATGGCGGCATTGTCGCCAGCTGCATTGTGAACGTTGGGGAGACTGATGGCTCTCTTTCACCCCCTACTATCTGTGCATGTGTCAGTATTTACAGATGGGATTTAGACCAATTTATGGTTAAGGGCCAGAGAAAATGACTTGCAGGGATTGTTTAAAAAAAAAAAAAAAAGAGTGCATTGGATTGTAATTTGGTCTTCGGGTCATGTTTTTTTGTTGTTGTTGTATTAAAAAGATAAGCCCCAGTGTAAATAAAGAGTGAAGCATGCTCTAATGGACGAATGGACAGGTTGTCTGCCGTTGTACAAGACAAAGGCACGGTGAGAGGGAGAAAGAGAAAGACAGAGAACAAAAAAATAAAGAGTAAATGAAAGCTTACATTGTAGCGTGGTCCACTCGTCTGTCGTGATCGTTTCTCAGCCAGTAGGTCTTTGACTGTGTGCTTCACCCTTACCCCCTGGTAAACTCGCCTGGAGTACTCTGGGAAAGAGTAAAGTCATGTTTTTACAATGGACACATTTAGTTTGCCTCTTATGAAATAAAGTGCCCACTAGCGTAACAATTGAGGGGGCCCAGAGGCTGTCAGGGGTTAGGGGCCCATGTTTTGCTAGTGTTTGCTGGTTAACTACTGCAGGTGGGCCCTCTCACACACTGACCGCTTCAGGTAGTCCTCAAAGTAAACATTTGTCAGTATCACTTACTTATACTCGAGTTACTTGTGATTGAGATAGATATTCTACCTTTTCATATTGAGCTTTGAGTCATAGCCTATTTTCTAAGTGAAATGTTCCAAAACTGCATGTTCTATTAAAACAAAATCTAGCCACCACTTATTTAATTTGGCTGCTTCTCAAAAGGTTTGAAGGAAGAAGGTTTGCTGGGAAATGCTCATTTGTTTGCCCAATGCCCTTGTTCCCTGTCCACTGTGATAGCATTTGTGACGTGAACTTTTCCTCAACAGTTCAACTTTTTAGCTAAAAGCAAGTGCTTTTCAATAAATTGACGATAAGTTAGCAGCATAAATAATGTTTTGCAAGAAAACAAAAAACAGCGTTCAAAAGGGGAAGGAAAAGAGATAACAGGATGAGTTTACTGCTAAACGGCAGTTGATATAGTCTTATTTAAGGAGCAGTATGGGGCAAGAAAGAGGATTGGCTACACTCTCAACACAGGGCAGCAGAGCCAGGGATTTGGACTTGTCGTGTTGCTAATGATTTTGTTGAGGGCAAGGCCTACAGGATAAACTTCAAATGGGTGAGAACAGGTTTATCTTTGTTATGGAGTGGGACTAGGAATCAGGGATGAATCTATAGTAATGTATTAGTTAGTTACCTCTCATATGTTGGAAAATATGCACCTACTGTACTCTCTGTCTGTGATAATCTTTGGCTGTGGTGCCATTGATGATGAATGATGGTGAATTCTATTAATGCAAGTGATTGTCTGCCCAGGTGCCGTCATGCATCCATACATACTGTGAGGGCCTATAATTAGTGCTTTTCTTTTCCTGGTTATTTCTTATTATTATTCTTCTATGGCTATTCTTCTTCTTCTATCGAAAACTTGTAAAGCTACTTTGTGTTGATTTCAGATGTTTGATAGTTGGAGACATAAGGCTGTGGTAGGTGGATCCAGGGTAGGCTGTTAGCTTAGCACTGATCATGGCAGCAGCCATTAGTTTTCATGGTGAGCCATGGTGACATAGCAATTAACTGCTTTGCAATTGCCTGGAGTGGTTGTGTGTGTGTGTGTGTGTGTGTGTGTGTGTGTGTGTGTGTGTGTGTGTGTGTGTGTGTGTGTGTGTGTGTGTGTGTGTGTGTCCATGCATGTGTGCGTTTGGGGTGGGGGGGTTGTAAGAAAAAAACACCAGGACTGATCACAATATTTTTACGCTATCGACTGTACCATTAAAAAGAAACTTTTTAAGAGTCCACATTTTAACTAGGGTCAATTACGACTGAAATCGGTCCAGTATTGAGTTAGAACACTGGTAACCACAAAATGGCTGTACAACTTAATCTCATGGAGCATGCATCTGCGTCAAAGTAAACAGTTTTTTTCCACACTGACAGGCTGAGAATGAAATTATAAGTATCTGACTACGAGGAAAGGATCGCTACAGAGATAGGCCTGTGTCCGTCTGTGTCATGTCATTTTGTAAAGCGGTTTACTTTGACGCAGATGCTTGTGCCATGGGATTACATTGTATAATCGTTTTGCAGTTGCCAGTTATAATGTTCTAACTCAATCCGGAAGTTCATTTGTTAATTGTCCTGAGTAAAAGTGTGGACCAAAAAGGTCTAAAGGTCAAGGTCAAAAAGGGCCCAGATGGGAAAAAATCCTGAAGTTTAACCTTTAAACATGTCCCTTTAACCTTCAGAGGTTTATCTCCTATGTAAATTACATTGTGAAACTCCCAAAGAATTTAGGGCCATATCATAGGACTAATCTAGGGAGATTGAACTCTATGTTTAGGTTTTAAGGGTGTAATGTTGAATAAGCAGCTCATAATTGAGTTGTTTAATATATTGATCTGGTCCTTCATTTCTATGTGTAGCCTTACAGAGGCCTCCGTGACGTATTTTTACACAGGATTTAAATACTTTTTCCGTATGGCAATGTCCCAGGAATGGACTCTCACAGAAAAAATAACAATGGAGCAAATCAAACAAACAACAATCCCACTGACTCCCAGAAGTTGAAATAGAGAGAAATATTTAGTTTTGAAAACTTTTTCCAAATGCCTGTGTAATGGTGCAATAAAAAAGTGCCCTTATCCCCAAATAAAGTGGTAGTATACACCATTGGCCTATTTAGTATGATGAGAGTATATCATACTGGCCCATATAGTATGAATTAAATACTTTGTCAAAAAGTTTCAAAATGGCAAGATGTAGGGCAACCAACCTAAATAATGCAAGGTCCTTCTATTCCTGACAAGATTGTGTTTTTAAATGATTTAATTGACTAGTTTGTTCTCTTCAATTGTTCATCAGAAATGACTAATTTTTCCAATAGTGATAAGCCACAGAACACAGTAGGAAATACAAATGGCATCAGTCATGATAATGTGTAAAATGTCTGTCTATGATATATCCAATCATAATGCCCTATTGCTATGCGATAAATCCATTATGTTTATTTAAGCTGTACATAGATGAAGCACAATGGTTCCATATGTGAGGAAATAATTTGCAACAGTATGTACAGTATTTGCTTTATAAACAGCATTAAGAATAGTGCATGAATGAAAAACATTTGTCGACAATAGCTTTTGCTCGACACTCCGATCAAATACTCCAGATTTGGACTTTCAGAAAACATGAAAACATTCAATCTCAAAGCCCAGCTTCAATCAACTCAATCTTAAAGTCCAAATACAATCAAGTCACACCCAAACATAGCAGTTGCAATGTTGCAATGTATATACATATAACTACAACTATAGTAACATGAACTATACATTACCATGAATATAACTAGAACTATAATAACATGAACGATACATTACCATGAACATATAGCTAGGGCTATAATAACATGAACTATACATTACCATGAACATAATAAGTCATACTAAATAATGTTACTATGTACTGAGCAGTGATGCCAGAATAACATTTTATCTCTCACCGGTTTCCATGGTGCCAAAAGTTTCAGGGTGCCTTGTGAAAATGCTGTCTGTACCCGTAAGTATGGATGAGTAAGACGGAGAATGCACATCATAACATTGTCAGGAAGCATTCCTCTCCACAGGACTTTTACACCTGTGGATGGCACAGCAGTTTTTGAAGTGACCTTTATCATTTGTTTAAATGCAAATGAATGGCAAGACGTTTCTGAAACATTTGCATTATAGTTCTAGATAAGTGGAAGGAGAGCGTGGAGCCCAGCATCACCAGTGGCTATTAGAGGGCAAGGCACCATGGAAAAATAAAGTCGGTTCTAATACTTTTGCAGGAATTATGTGATAGTGAAGAATAAACCTAATACAGGTTTGAGACATACAGGTATGAGACATATCGCCAGATATACACTGTACACATTGGTGCAACAGCGTAGGGAAAAATAGAACACAGAAGTAAAAACTAAATGAATTCAAGTTAAATAAAATAAAACAGGAATTAGTAGACTTTTTTAAATAAATATATATTTTAAAATAAATACAAATACACTGTGCAATTACATTTGGGGGTGCTACATATTGCACATACATAGTCCAAATCAGGTGCGGTGTGTGAGTGTGTGTGTGTGTGTGTGTGTGTGTTCGGGGGCTAGGTTGTTTAGAATGGGAATAGCCCTATGGGGAAAAAAAACTTTTAAATTGAATATGAGGTGCTGTCATTTTAAAGGCATAATTAGCTGCAAGCTTATAGTCATTGCTGAATAAATAGATAAATACTTAAAGATAATTAAATAGATAAAGACTCAATAGGCCACTCAGTACAGTAGTCTGCTGTTTATTTAGTTTAAGGCCACCTCAGTTATCTTCAATTCAGGTCAATATTAGTTCAGATGTCACAGTATTAAAATGAGTTAAGATATCTAAACACAGGCCTGAATGTATGAATAGCAATTCAGCTACAACTCTAACTGTATTTGTGTTTCTGTGACTCGACCCTGTCGAGTCCCCAGGCGATTACAAAATTGTTAACACGAGACATGTAAAGCATTTACTGTCATCCCCTGCGCCACTGCTAATCTAAATAGCAACACAGAGCAGGACACCATGTCATTGTGCATTAGCAACGATGACACAAACAGGAACAACACTTCCAGGAAACGGCATAAGGTTTGACCTTTATGATAAATATTGGTGAATGGCTGACTGCTACCTGGTCAATTCAAAAGATGCAAAGCTGATCATTCACGGCAGTTATTCAACACTGTGTATTAGTCACAATAAGAAGAATGGGGGGGGGGGGGGGGGGGGGATGAATGAATGAAGAAGTGTAAGTAGAGGACTTATTTGAGCGCTGACTATGTCTGATTGTACATTTCTGCTACAGGAAGGAGGGGAAAAGTACATGTATTCAAGGTAAAGTGTGATTATATGTTTCCCTAAAAATGTGTTGAACATTAAGTAGCATTCTTAACTCGTGATGATTCTTCTAAGAACCTGGATAGCGGAGTACTTACAGAAGAGCTTGAGTGGGAGTGTGTCAATTCACATGTCAAGATCTGTGACACAAAAACAAACACATATCACAACTCCAAATCAACTCACTGGATGCAGTCAATGGTTCCCTTACTCCTACCAGTCTGGATCAGAAGTAGAAGACAGCAAAACTGTCAAGGGGCCAGTCATCCTTTTTTGTCATGTTTTTAAAACAACATTGTGTTTTAATTCACTATTTCAACTCAAAACAAACACAAATAAATGGCGGAATCTTCACTGAAGTTCAAAAATCCTCAAAGTATAATAGCTCATCAGAATCTCGCCTTTCAAGCCTATAAACACCAAACTATGCACATCCACACCTTGATAATCACTGCATAATGGCATGACATAAAGGCATAATGGCAGACATCACAACTGGTTTGTAATTAAGCAGCTCTTGCAATTTTATTTGTGAGTAAAAAGACAAATTAACCGGCAACAAAGTCACTGACACACACATACAACTCATACAATTTAAGCACGAACAATTTAAACTTCATTTAAACTGCCATTTTACTACACCATGAAAATGACAAACTAAACTGTGTTAGAGCTGAGAAATTTCTGGAATGCCTAATTAAAGAGAAAAAAAAGTGCAATTGTGGTGACAAGTTTGCCAATAAAATCAAAAGCCAAAAAATAACATTGATATTATTAATATCAACTGTGGACAGACAGAATAGGCTACAGTGATAGTGATTGATATAAGGCATGAACAACACAATACACATAGTACATTGACATCAATGCACTTTCACAGTAGGGAATCCATTCATCACTTCTGCTTTCAAAGACAACCTCTGTAACTTTTGGTCATGTGTACTTTGTACCCAACGGACTGGCATGGCCGCTTCATCAATACATTAAGGCATCTCCTGCGCTGGAGTAACAATTATTTATTTTCATTATTAACATTTACAGTGGCACAAATAAATACACAACAGTTCATAAATACAAAAAAATACGACACAGCAAGAGGGATTATCAGGAAATGTTAAGACATATTTCTTTCCTGTTTTACACTAGTTTGGGCCCATCTCTTTTAAGTTCTGTGTTAATGGCAATCAGTGCTGAGATAGCTAATCAAAAAATAACAGCTTGCTGTGTATTTAAAAGGAAAGTTATAAAAGGCTGTAAAACTGAAGTTTCATTGAAAGGTGCAACATGACACACTGTCTCAATGAAATTAAGCATTAAAGATGTATGTTAAGATGCTTGAGATGTATGTTAAGGTTTATACTCTTAGTGATGTGTAATTGTCAAAGCGCTGTGACCCTTGTTCCGTAAATGTTACAAATAAGGCTCTTGTAAATAAATCCACTGATACAAGAGATAAATAAGTGAAAAGAAGTAGAATAGCCCACCAAAAAACTTTGATTCTAAAATTCTCATCATATAACGTTTGGTCTTAAGTGTCTTAATTCTCAAATGACATTGGCGTGTTTTTGTGTATTTAAGTGTATTCGCTTATAGTTGAGGGATCAGGCAGTCAGAGACATGGATGGGAGAGTCTGAGCGTGCTAGCACAGATGCTAACTTCAGAAATACTCTGAAACGTACAGGCATGGTCGTCACCATGGTACCGCCCTCAATCCATAGCCTCAGGGTTCCAATTATAAGAACATCTAGGGAAAAAGCACATCTGCATTCGACAGACATCAGCACAAAAATGAGACAGAAAGAGACCCCTTGTGAGTGAAATTACACCGAAGGAAGGTGTGTTGTGAGTATGTGTGCACGTGCATGTGCGTGTGCGTGTGTGCGTGTGTGTGTGTGTGAGAAATCCTGAGTGCTCATCATGGCAGAATCTTGTCTGCGTTTTTGGAGAGGCTGTGCAATAGAGATTTCTGGAAAGCCTCGTCGGACGCCTCAGGAATGAGGATCTCCAGCAGCAGGTCCCATATGGAGTAAACCAGGTGCCTAAAAAGGAACAGGTGAGACACAATGCAAATGCACAGGTGAGATAAAGGTAATGAAGACAACCCAGACAAGACAGACACGCCTGCCTATGGAGGAGAGGAAGACGTGGCGTTCCTGAATTTTCCATTCCAGCTCATAACGGAACTAGTGGTTCAAACTGATCCCAAAGATCCCAGCTACATTTGTCTCTTACCGCACAAAGTGGAAAAACACTTCACAACTAGGACATACAATTCCAATGGAACATATGACTAGTTTGTGTGGGTGATTAATGGAAAAGGCAAAGCTACCATAGTTCATGGAAAGAAAGGTCACATTCAACCAAATGTTAGGCCATAATCATGGGTAAATTATGTTAATTTTTGTTAAGCATGTTATAAAATCATTTCAGATACATTGTGGCAACAAAGCAAAGTGATTCAAACATCACTATCCGTGCTATGTTTGCGATTCATCACCGTCTCTTGTGAATTATTTCTAACACCTAGCCCACAAAGTTCATTAGTAGAGCTTTGTAATGGTAGTATACAAAAACATCACATAGGATATGACATTACATAACTAGACATAAAAAGGATGATACATTGTCTCTTGGTTTCTCCTTCAGACCTAGTCTGCCAGTGCACCAGCTCATGATTATCATAAATATACAATAACATACACCTCAGCGGTGACCACTAGGCATACAGACATACACACCTGTTTATATGTGGATCCTGCAGAGAGTCCAGCAACGTCTGCCACGAGAGCCTGTACTTCTCAGAGCCCAGTAGGTCAGACACCAAGTCTGCGAAACCAAAAACACAAGGGTCACTATAACAGAACCGCCACTGACATTTTAATGTTTTGTGATTTTGCTATGGAACATTCATTTTCTCTCTATTCTATTGCAAAACCCTGTGTGGGACGAATGTGTGTGTTGTGTGTGTTGTGCGTGTTGTGCCGTGACCCTTAATCAAGATTACAGATCTGTGTTTAAACACATCTCTACTTTAAACACTACATCAGATTCAGAATCAGGTTTCATTGGTCAAGTAAGTTTGCACAAATAAGGAATTTGTCTTGGTACAGTGGCTCTCAGTGTGCTTACACATATTACACTAGATATACATCACAACACAAAATCAATACAACAGTGCAAAACAATACAACAGCACGCTCTCATCAGGCAATACAACCATTGTGTTTTACCAAAGGCAGACTGGTCACATGGGACAGGTCATCACATGGTTCTACAGGGTGAAGCATGCGTGTAGAAGTCGATGTGTTGTGTGTGTGTGTGTGTGTGTGTGTGTGTGTGCCTGTGTGTGTGTGTGCCTGTGTGTGTGTGTGTGTGTGTGTGTGTGTTTGTGTCTGTGTGTGTGTTTGTGTCTGTGTGTGTGTGTGCGTGGATGTCGATGTGTTGTGTGTGTTCACCTGGGAGCAGCTTCATGAGGCAGTGCAGGGAACGCCGCCGGGTGTCCTCCTTCTCCTGGGGGCTGCGCTGGGGCCGGGGCAGGAGAGGGAGGCGGCCCCCGGGCCACACCGCCTCCTGCAGCACCCTCAGGTACGTCACCCAGTACTGGGTGCAGGTCAGATTACACACCTTCACCTCCAGCCACCTACACACACACACACGCAAAAAACACACACACACACACACACACACACACACACACACGCAAAAAACACACACACACACACACGCACACGCCCATACACACGCACATGCACACGCACACACACGTATAATGGAGTTTCACTCAGAACTAGTGTTTACACTCTGAGCAGGGATCATCGGTTCTACCATGTCTTTGCTGCCACCACGTGCTGCTGATGTCTGTCCTTAGTCCTATTGTCTGGTTCAGAGACTGTGACAATAGCTACTACAATTCAAACAACTGACCCTGAAAGTTCCTCCTCCTTGGGAGGACTTGAGACCTTGTTTTGCTTGCAGTCATGCCTGTGCTTATCCAAGGGTTTCAATGATACACCAGGTGTCAGATAGCTTTCCTCGGAGGGCAGGAAGTAGGGTCCGGTGCCAAGTTTGTGCCAAAATGAACAAATACAGACGGGCACTGTGCACTTTAAGGAAAGGAAAACCCCTCCATAATAAAACTGGGACAACATGACCCCTCTTGCCACTTCCTCCTCTTCTGTCAATGTGCACCTCACTAATCTCAGTCACTAATCTCACTCTCTCCCTCACCCACTCTGAGGGCTTTTTTATTTTGACCTGCTCACATAAAAAGCTACAAAAAATGAACGCTCCATGCTCGGCCAGGTGCAACTAGATCTACACTGCAAAGTGGACTGCAGTAGCATGCTTAGCATGGTACCCCTAAACAGAACTGCACAGGCACATTTATATCTAATTTATCTTAAACTTTTGAAGGTTAACTGCAATCATAATTCAATCATGTTCAGAGGCAATTTATAGATATGATGTGATTTAGATAATATGCCGTCTATCATGCACCCCTTAATCTCAGTTAAAAAACAAACAAACTAAAAAAACATATCCAGGTCTGACAAAAATTGATGGCCTGACTTTGCACTGGAAGTGGTAAGCAAATCATCTCTATCATCTATCTTCATGCTGAATACACCCCCTGCTGACACGGCAACTTACGGGGAGGGAAACAATGAGTGATTAAAAAAGCTGAGACACAAAATAATCAAAGTACTAACACAGGATGAACAAAGTATGAACTTTGTCCCCCAGCAGGAGATATAAAGCTGAATTTTCATGCTAACACATTTGAGCCCCACCTCAGAGGGACTCTTTCACTTTTGTAATGTTTTGTTTGTAATGACGGAGTAGATTTTCGCCCCCCCCCCCCCAATATATCAGCAGGAGGTTGTATGTCTGGCTGTATGTTTGTAATGTATGAATATGTAAATGTGACAGGTAATTGACAGAAACTGACAGGTAATTACAAGCAACTTTGCTTCAAGGCCTATTTGTCATCCCTTACGCAATATGTTTTTTAAAATCCACATTACTTATCTTTATATCTTCACATACATAAAGATACTTGAATAATAATATAATAATCAATGAAATCCTAACAGGTTTCTGGAAATTACTGTTTCGACAATCGCTGGACTTGAAATGTCTGTACATGACTGCTGATGTGTACAGGGATGTGACACACATCGGGTGTGACCGTACCTGTCGATGAGGGTGCCAAAGAGAAGCCTGATGGCTTTCTGGACGTTCTCTGTACACAGCCAGGTCCACTGCTCCCTCAGCAGCATACACAATAGGTTAAGGGCCACGTCAGCTACTGTCGACTCCAACACTGCTGCTGGGACAGTCATACATAAACACAGACACAGACACAGACACACACACACACACACACACACACACACACACAAAACACACATAAAACACACATAAAACACAGACAAACACACACACACACACACAAAACATCCATTCATATATTCACATAGTCCCTGTACTGCATGAAAATTGTACATGTATATATTAGACATACCACCCTTATGGATTAAAAGATGACTGTGTTTGCGTACCTTCACTTCATTTAAGAAATTGAAACACAGAGCATGTGTCACAAAAAGATTCAAAACTTGTTTGAAGAGAGATGATAGAATGCCAAAACAGGGACACATTTGAGGGTGTGACCTCTCAGCAAGATCTGAAATCACAAGTGTTTGACTACACCGCCCTCTAGTGTGAGTACAAAGACATTGCTGCAGTTCATGAAGATCTCCTCATGAAGATCTTTAGTCTTTGTTTCTTCATTACACCAAGTTGTCCGAATAGTTATATCTCTGTTATCACATAACATAATCTGAGAAAATACAAATAGAATGCTGTATTGACACAGTAATACTGGGACTAGAAAAACTAGCTATATTAAGGCAAAGTGGGGCACAGCACTTGCAGTGCTTCATAAAATTTCATAGACAGTTTTGACAGGGGCCAACAGATGGGAAAGGCTAAGCATGGGAGGCTTCACAAGGCCTAAGCTAGCTAGGTACAGTAATAAACAAACAAACAAGACAGAGACAGACAGACAAAACCCCACTTGAACTTACTTGAACTGGGAGTTGTGGGACGTTCACTGTCCTGTCCCTCTATCTTCATTCCAAGGCTTCCCTCCCCCTTAGTAGCGGGCTCCTGTAAACAAGTCTTCCCCACAAGAACCTCCCGTTCCTCAATGAAGGTCTCCAGTCCATCCATAGAAAGGCTGTTGAACACCTGTCAAATGTATGGACAAAAGAGAACAACATCTACCTTTAAGAACCTCCCTTCTTAACTTGCACTTCTACTAGTACTTAACTTGCACTTACAGCAGTAACATTCCTGCACCTTTTTTCTATTTCTTATGTAAAATAGTATTTATTGTAACACCAGGTCTCTATTGCTCGTAGCTTGACTCTTCTCTCCCTTGTATGTCGCTTTGGACAAAAGCGTCTGCTAAATGACTAAATGTAGAAATGTAATGTAACATCATCTCATCTCCCGAATAATGAGCTGTATTCAAAACAGACACAGACACAGACACAGACACAGACACAGACACAGACACAGACACACACCTCTTGGCTTCTTTAAAATAGCTGCAGTAAAAATAAGGCAGTAGGCTACACTTTTCAGATTACATGCAGGGAAAAAATAAATATTTATCACAAAGCAGTTCAAACATTTTGAATAATCTGAATAACCGTGGTGGGGTCTACATACCGTGCTCTCCTCATCGAAGCAGTACAGCACTTTGGGCATGATATCTGTGACTATCAGAGCAGGAGCCGTTTTACTGGAGAACCTCAGTCGAGACCTGGACACAAAGACAGATGAATGCGCCTTTCTCTGTCCTCTTTCCCTTTCTGTCTTTCTTTCTCTTTCCCTTTCTTTATTCCTTTATTCATCCGAACCAGGTTTGTCTTAAGAGCGGTTGGGTATACCATGCGCATATCTGGACAATTTATTAGAAATATACCAATGGTAAGAGCCTCTATAGTGCCATACATACTTAGATTTCTTGTCGGATGGCAGTTTGCCGTCTGTCTCCGCCTCAATGTCGTCCGTGGGACTCTGCGGCTCTGACCGAGGGAACGCCGTCTTCAGAGTCTCCACTATGGCATTCATCACTATCTGTCTCATCACAGCACCACATCACACAGAGAGATACCTTTCTTAACTCGAAAACAAGAGGAAGTCTTTCAAACGTAATGTGCAGATGCATTCTCTTGTGTGTAACCCTGTTTGACAATACAGTTTTCTATTTCTTTAAATCCCAAATCCAAACCGATGTTACCTAGTATACATACTTGTGACAAACCATGTACCTTGTCTATACGTGACACAATGAAGGGCTTCTTCACAAAGGCAATCCTTGCATCCGTGTTAAGTGCGAGAAACTCTTGCATTTCATCACTATTGGCAGTTTCTGGGATGGCACAGAGTTGCTATGAAAGACAAAAACCAGTTAATGTACGCAAGACACAAGTCAAATCAATCACTAGTGAAAATAAGGTCTGCAACACATAGGACATCTTTGGAAGACAGCACGAAGTCAAAAGGAATTTTCTGATCATCCCAGAACAATAACATAGTATTGAGAACTATATACACATACAAGTTCTAGGGACTTACTCATTAAATACTGGTAACAGCAAATTGGAGAAATCAAAAACATTTTTTGTGCAACCTCCCTTGAAAACACTTAAATAGTTAGATATAGTTAAATGTACTGGGCAGGGTGGTTGTTTCATACACCTTGGAGAACTTGCCACAGTTCCTCAGTGGATTTAAACTGAACTTGCCAAAGTTCCTCAGTGGATTTAAACTGAACTTGCCAAAGTTCCTCAGTGGATTTAAACTGAACTTGCCAAAGTTCCTCAGTGGATTTAAACTGAACTTGACACTTCTGAGCTGAAACTGATGGCCTTAAGTTTTTCAATATGCAATGGGGTCTGTTTCTTTTTTACTCTCTTTCTTTTAAGGCGTATAAATGTCTCACTGGAATACTTAACTTTTTTCAAAAAGACTATCATATTTCCTATTGACACCTTATGGAAAAAAGGATAGAAACTAAACGTCTAACTCTTACACAAATATTTAGTAAAACAACTAACGTAAAATAAATATTTTTAAATTATGGAGAATTCAATGATAACAATGGTTAAAAACAGAGAAAAAAGGCACCAAACCTTAATAAAATTTTCAAGCAAACTTTTCCTGGCTTCAACTCGATCATTGTCCATGTTTCCAAACGGTAAATCTGGAAAGATCTTCTTTGGCCCTTTAACATCTATGAAAACAATGAAAAGCTACGTAAGACAGCTGGTCCAATGTATTATTATCACACGGTGTGACCCACATGGCAGCCTCATACAACTCATGAATGCTTCGAACTATGGCAGACTCACTTTTAATGATCTTGCGGAACTCTGGTTTCTCTTCCAAACGGGTTTGCAGGTTTAGAAATTCGCTGTACCTGCGGTTCACCATGTGATAAGCCACAGGCTGCACAATGCATGGGTTGTCTGAGTCCAGCGCAGTTTCATACTGCAACAGTTACAAAAGCAAAAGCAGACATGCATGATTATTACAACCAAATAAGAAAAAAAAATCCCTCAAATGATATTTCTGATCAAATGAGTGATCAGTTTTTTTGGTTAATTAGATCTTTTACTAAAACATCTATTACTATAACATCTATGACAGCTATTACTGTGCAGTCATTAGAAAATGATCTGCTTGGCTAACTCAAGAAATCCACACCAATTGGTTCTCAATGACATGTCGACCAATGTCCATTATCTCTGTTCAATATGAACAAATAAACTAAGATACACATGCTGTGGAGGGATACTCACTTTCACAGTGTAGAGCGTGTAAGGATGGGAGCCAGTGCCTCTGTGCTCCTTGGCTGTTATGGTCCCGGTGATGCGGAGGTTCTGGATGATGATTGGGCCTTCGGGGCTGCTGAGGGGGTCAAAGCTGAAAGAACCCAGCGGCATCATCCCTGTAGTAGGTGAGGAGGCCAGCAGAGGCATGGTCACGGACAGCTCGTTGGGGCACGGCGCCACCACCACCCCTCTTGCCTGCTGCTGATCCAAGCCCTGCGTGCTCTTTTCCGCAGCAGAGTATTCTTCCCCCAGCTCGTGGAGGCTGCAGAAGCTGGACGTTTCTTCAGTCCTCCCCAGATCCGACATGGAGGCCCTGGGCTCCTCTGAGACTAGAACCTTAGGGCAGGACCGATCAGCCATGCCTGAAAACTCAGGTAGGTCGTCCTCCAGGTCTGTGATGCTGTCCACCATAATGGCGTCGTCTTTCGTCTTGTCTGTGAGGTCGTACATTGGACTGATGAGGAGGAGGGACTCCGTGGAGTGATTCTTGAGCCCAGTGAGAGGGGAGTCGAGGTCAGAGTCATTCTCCTGATAGAAGGGGTTGGACTTGCCGGGTCTCAGAAAATCCATTGGCCGCCGTACAACGGGAGAGGGTCCTGCAGTGAACCCATTCACTTGCTTTGAAGGGTCCTCGTCTGTGTCCAGGTGAGAGCCGTTCTCTTCCAAGTCCAGGATTTCTGCAGCAGGCTTCTTAGCGGTGGGGGTTTCCGCTTTACTGGAGCCATCCAGATTGTCGGGGAATTTCAGGAGAGGAGGCACCTCGGTCTCCTGCAAAGGTGTTTTTGTGGGCATTTCAACTGGGAGGATTTTCAGGGGATTGGGGGGCTTTGGGACCGGATCGACAGACTTAGCGAGGATTTCCACAATCATCATGTTGAGCCAGTCCGGGTCTGAGAGTTTTGTAATGAGGGGCAAGAGGACGTTGCAGGTGATGAGCTCCCCCACCACAAATCTTCCTGTCCGCGTCTCAAGATGGGGCGATGGAACAAGTACATGCAAAAGCAAGTCCACAATTGCCCTGGCGTAATTGACTTCAGCGGCAGAACTCTTAAGAGCTGGGTGAGGTGGGTTCTCATTAGAGTAGAGTTTCCAGATATTGTCTTGGGAGTTGCCATCTTGCTGATTTTGTGTATCCACCATATTTTTTTTAGCCCTCATGTAGCTTTGAAGATGACATGCGATCAGGTCCAAGACCCTCTGTGTTAAGGCTTTTGTGTCCACCTTCTTGCTTCGAAGCTTCAGCTCCATTGCCATGGAGATCATTGCTCTCTGCACCTCGTTCTCAAACTCATGCTCTGGGGACACAGTGCAGTACCAAGATGACACAAAGTCTCGGATGATCTTGCAAACAGTGTTTTCGATCTCATGGTCAAGCAGCCGCTCGCTTTCCTCTGAGGAGGAAATCCTCTCGATGGTGACGAACCGCTCCAGATGAACAACTCTGTTTGAACTAAGGATCACCTGAGATCCAAGCCAGGCACCCAGTACAACTAGGAAACTTGTGAATATACACAGAAGCCACACATTCACCAGCAAATGGAACAAGACCATCCAGGCCAAGAAAGCTCCAATGCCCAACAGCCTTCTCTGGCCCAGCATGTCAACAAAGCTCCATAGCTGAGCAGTGGGATCAGCTAGAGAAGACATGTTGAAGACCCTGAAAAAAAAAGTTTTAAAATCACGAATTAAAGTCAGTGTTGGGAATTAGGCATGTAGCTGGTTGTGTAGTATAATTTAGCTTGACAGTTCAAGGGGACAGGTCTTGAGCACCATCTGTGGCATTTTACACAAGCAATTCTACGAGAACAAAGGGAATGCTGGTCAAAACTGGGTACAAATCACCATATATGGTCGACATACTATTTTTACTCATGGTGGTCAGAAGTGGTAGGTAAAGATAATCAACCCAAACACAACGGGTCTCTCAGCTAGGTGTCGGGACGGTCAGCTCAATAGGGTCGAATTAAATAACAAACACTATCTAATAGAGAAAATTCCTTGTTAACCCCAGAGCATGATCTAACTTGCCATTTCAATTAGCAACACGCAAGTGGACTAGCCTAAAGAATATCGTTAAGATGATTATTCGTAACTTCACCTCCAGAGTAGATCAGTTACAAATTAAAGTGTGTAACCACATGTCTAGTTGGTAATATCGCTCAATAGTTAGATTGCTTACCACCTACTGTTAACTAGCGAGCTAGCCACCGCTACATCGTACAGGTCAATACGGCAAGCTACCCCTACTCTTATTCTAAAATGGAAATAGGAAATAAACCGAACTACAGGAAAAACAACATCACGACCCATTTTACTACTGGGTTTGTGTGGACACACTCACAGCTCACCACACTTACCTTATTCGCTGGCTGTCATGAACAATATTAAGAACAAATATCCTGTCTTTAACGTCATTCCGAGCAGCAGCATCTTTAACAGTCGTTTTTGTTTACATATTTTGCCAAACATTTTTGTCTTCTTCTATGGTTTCACATAGATTGGACACAACGTATTACTGCCACCTGCTGTACTGTTGGAGTTTTGAGGATTGGGAAATGTTACAGTGAAAGTTCTTTGCCTGAATTTCAATGGTCCTTTCTATGTAACGTGTACTATATAACAGATAGAGAATTACATGAGGATTGTAGTGAAGTACACACAGCACACACTAGATGCATTGCTGAAGTTTAAAAAATACTCACATTGATGTGATGTACTCTTCATTTTGATGCAGGAATCCAAGGCATTTTGCGTGCTTTGTAACTGTTGTTATGGGGATACATTTTTTTTTCTACTTTGACAGACATCCTTTTTCTTAACAACTTGCGGCCTTCACAGTATTTTCTAAAAAAAAAAAAAAAAAAAAAGGACTGTGAAACCTACTCCATTGTACTTCATTTTGGATTTCAGTGACCTAGAGAGTGTTTGGCCAGCAATAGTGTGATGAGAGATTAAATATTTTTTCATCTGGCTTTTATCTGGCACGGTAATCTTTTTGGCTTAATTGGACATTCTATCCCCATTCCACTACTGGACGTTTTGCGTTAGTTGATGTGTTTAGTACTATGGTGACAATGTTGTCTCATCCTTGAGAGCATCTATCACGACTGAAACTACGATCCTCAATAGGTCACATCTGAATCTTAATGTGATTCCTGAGTTGATCATGTACTACCTGCTTGTCTGATGAGCATCTATTGTCTTTGTCTTTTCTCTGCAGGGAACATCTCGTTCGTGGTACCTCCGTGCTGGAATGATCTACCTAGTGCTGTCCCTTCCAGTGACGTGACAACCATGGTACATTTAAAAAGTGTTTCAAAACTCACCTTTTAAAAACATTATCTGTCTAATTAGTTTTAAATTTAAATTTGTTATATTAAAGGCATACTTTATATTAATATAGTTGAATATAATAATAGCTTTGAAATAAGTATTTTTTTTTATCATTATTATTCATAATGATTAGATTTACATTTAAATTTGTATTTTGAACTGTTACTTTAATGTGTGTAAGGTTTATTTTATAATAGTTTGTATGTCACTTTGGACAAAGCGTCTGCTAAACACCTTAACCATAACCATAATATTTATAATCCAATAGTGTATCTCTTATCCTCTGTGTTCTTCCGTACGTTAAACTGCCTTATCTACCAAGTGTCTAGAAATGGAATCACATTATTAGCCAAACCAATGTTTATTTTGCTTATTATTGTCCTTTGAGTCTCCTTAACCAACCACAAAATTCCTCAGTTGATAATTCCAATGATATCCCTGCTGATCTATTGTTGTGAACCCTGAAATGATCATTTGATTAACAAAGCATTTCAGGTGATTGATTGATAAGAAAATGAGGTATGTTAATGAACAGAGAGAAATGCTCTAATCTAATTTGTTCAGAGTGGTTGAACCTGGAGCCGGCGTGGGAACAGATTTATCACTGGACAGAAGAGCCCACACACACATGGCTGTGTCATTACTCTGTGTGCAATTTCACAGGTCCTGCTTCATCCGTGAAGCCTTTTTGAGCTGCACTCCCTATATAAAGCTAATCGCCTCTCTCAGTGGTTTCAGATGTTTTTACATGGTTGACAAAAGTGCCTGGAAGAGTTGCCTTTGATGCAGGTGAGATACCCTTTCTTTCATCTCACAGAATAATGCACACTTGTGGGAAAATAAATGAAAGCTGGGCGACTTGAAGATTCATAGGATGACGCTATAGTGAGACATACAGACTGTCATTTTGATAGTTAATTTGATTTTAGGCTTTTCTCTTCACCAATGCTCCAGGCTTTCACACACCCTCGGAGTCGCACACCTAAGAGGAAGCGGACACGGAGCAAGATGTCACAGAGCTGGATGTTTTGTCGTTACGGTAAGGAAGGCGCAATACTGAGATCTTATATATATTCTTTAAAACAGAGCTGCAACCTGAGGAATCATCATCAGCTGTTTTAGAGATAACACACCATAATGACTGCAATAAAGAGAACATTCACAGTATACTGTATATTACTTGACCTGATTAAAAATGTCAGCTTTCACAGTTTATTAGTAAAAGTCCTTGTGCATTCTTATTTGCTAAAGTCTTTACAGCAATATATGTTGTATAATAAAGCACAAACCAGTGAAATGAGAAAAAAAAGCTATTCATTAATTTCATAAAACTAAATAAAACACTGCACTCTAATGATCAAGGATTATGACATGATAAATATATTTAGGAATGAGATAAGGATTGAGCCACCAAGCATAGGATGGTTGTAGAAGGAGGTGCTTACTATTTGATGTCAACCATTATGTTTGGAACAAGAAAGTTATTATGTCTCACTTTCCTCAGTAGCTCCTCCCTCTCTAACACCACACAGGGAGACCCATGGCAGTTGTACTATAAATGAAAGAGAGCCATCAAAGAGCTGTGTTCAAATTGTTTCTTCCTATAGCGCCAGTTGCAGTTGTACTCATCATCATCTTCAGCGTGAAGGGTTACATCGAAGACCCGCTCCTGTCCTGCCTGCAGGATCCTGACTACAATGAACTTCTTGAAATTATAAACCAAGGTCTCCCTTTAACCAAAACTCCTTACCATGTGGCTATTGTCGGTGGGGGGATTGCGGGACTTACTGCAGCTAAGCTCTTAGAAGATGCTGGACACAAGGTTTGTTCGTTAGCCCATGTACAACACGCTGCTGTTTATATAGTTCCCTCTGTGTTGTCAGCATTATCTTTGATGAAGATGTCCACTGACTTGTCTTGTGTATAATCAGGTGACCATCATTGAAGCAAATCATCGCTTAGGTGGCAGAGTGGAGACCCATCGGAATGAGAGGGAGGGCTGGTATGCTGAGTTAGGAGCCATGAGGATCCCCAGCTTCCACAAGTGAGCAGACAGTCATGTCATTCCACATAACATGAGCAGGGGGTTGTGGGTGTCTCCCCCCACAAAACAAATTCAATACAACTAGCTTAGTTATACATACACTTATTTACTTCTTAAGTAATTATCCAACGTACTTATATTATGTTATTATAAAACACAATCTTAAGAGTATATCCATAATGTTGATGTATTTAAAAAGTAAAAGTAGTCTTAAATCGTTGATAAGGCCCTTTTCAAACAAAGCATTGAATGCACTGAAGGCATGTTTGTTTTTATTTCAGGATTCTGTTATCTCTGGTTGCTAAATTAGGATTGCAGCTTAATACCTTTATTCAGGATGATGAAAACACGTTTTACTATGTCAATGGGCTACTCCAAAGAACTTCCACTGTGAAGGAAAACCCAGATGTTCTAAGATACCCTCTCAATGACACTGAAAAGGGAAAGTCAGCCGGTCAACTTTTTGATATGGCACTATGGAAGGTAAATGGTACTATCCTCCTATGTAAATACTGCCATCCCGCAACATAAAGTGACCTGAAGGATGCCATACCTTTGAGCAGAGAATTAATGAATATTCCAATTCTGAACACAGATAAGAGACGACTTAAACACCATTGGCTGCAATTCTGTGATGGAAAAATATGATTCCTACTCAGTAAAGGTAAACTCTATCTATTTACCCACTGAGAACAGATATATTACTTCACAGAATAACTTCACATAACTTCTAACATTGCATTCATTTAATGATTTAATTATTTTATTCTATTCCCTACGTTTGTGTTGTCTGATTAGGGTTAGATGTTAAAAAGTATGGAAACAAATCTAACATCTCTGTACCTGTAATGCAGGACTTCTGCCACTGAATGCAATTCATTCGGTGGCCTGTCTCTTATGATATCTGGTCCTTCTTATACAATATGCATAATATTTCTGCATAAACAGATGTAGTTAATGATCCTTTAACGGTCCGTTTCCATTTTCAGGAATATTTGGTGAAAGAGGCTAACCTGAGCCGAGGAGCCCTAAGAATGATAGGAGACATCCTGAATGAGAACAGTATTTTCTATACAGCACTTACAGAGATGCTGTACATTCAGTCGGATATAAATGACAATATTGTGTAAGTTTCAATTTTAATAAGGATGAATGACTTCTGTGAATAACATGATTATGTGGCAATACCTTAACTTATTTGTCTGTTTTCAGGTATTACGAAATCACCGGTGGCTCTGATCTCCTCACAAAAGCAATGACTGATATGCTCAATAGCACAATCCTTTTCAATTCAAAGGTCAAACGTGTAACCCAGTCTGACAACAATGTGACTGTAACATACCAAGATTGGCGCAACCCCTCCTCTCTTACAAATATCACAGTTGACTATGTTTTGCTGACTGCATCAGCAAAAGCCACATTGTTTGTCGAATTTCAGCCTGCCTTGTCGAACCTCAAGATGGAGGCCCTACGCTCTGTACACTACACCAGCTCCACAAAAGTAGTGCTCAGTTTTAGCGAGAGGTTCTGGGAAAAGGATGGCATTAGAGGTGGGAAGTCCATCACTGATCTGCCCTCTCGCTTCATCTACTACCCCAGCCATGGGTTCTCTGGGAAGGGAGGGGCCATCTTGGCGTCCTACACGTGCTCCGACGATTCCGCACTGTTCCAGGCAGTAAGGGATGACGACCTTATGGAAACAGTGCTGAATGACTTGGTGAAGATCCATGGTGAGGGTGTACGCAGTCTGTGCACAGGAGGCGTGGTCAAAAAGTGGGGTCTGGACCCCTTCAGCCTGGGAGCCTTTGCGATTTACACTCCTTACCAGCAGACGGACTATGCCTCAGTTTTGTTCAACAGCGAGAAAAGGATTCATTTTGCAGGGGAGCATACAGCCACTCCACATGCCTGGATTGAAACTGCAATGAAATCTGCCATCAGAGCTGCCAGAAACATTAACAAACCGGCAGTTTAAGATAACGACAAAGAGTATTTAATGTTTGACTCAGCTCTTTTAAGAAAACCCCACCATTAATGCCATGCCAACGCTTTGTCACTAACTATACACTGCATCTGTTCAAAATGTCTGTTTTATTGGGACAATCTGGTTTGTTTGGAACTATGACTATATATATACTGTATATATATATATAATGTATTCAGATGAATGAAAAATGTGTGAAACTAAATATCAAACAAGCAGCTGAAATAAACTGCTTAAGTCTTTCTGAAACTTCAAAGTCTCAAACTGCAAAGTGATTACCTAATTGAAGCTTTATATTATGCTACAGTAGAGAAAGGTGGAAGTAAGATAAGTAAGTGAGTAAGTTGACCCAACACCTGTATCTGGGCAACCATACACATTTTTGTCATGTGACTCTAAATTTAGTTTGCATTCTCCATTTTCTTCTTGCTGAACAATGTGGATGAAGTGGTAAGCATTTATTTCACATTTTTTTGGGCAATTCAGGTATAATCAGACTCACATCAAAAGAAATGTATCACTGTTAAAAACAGTTATATCAGATATGTTGATGAACTGGCAGTGTGTAAAAACCTTTGAGTGAATTAGTCAAAAATGCAGCTCTCGTTGCTAGTCTAAACACTGTGGGTGGCTGTGGGGCAAAATGAGCCAGAGCTTTGGGGCTAAGATGAACCACCAGTTTACATTAAGTTAAGTCAAATATTTGGTGTTTATTTAAAGTTGCATCCTAACAATGAATAACTGACATTATATTTCATATTTTAGATAGCATAACAGCAGTCATGCAACGCAATCGCAAATGAAAAGCAGAGAGGGGCTCCAGAGTCATGTGCTTGTAGCCCTAGTTTTTGTTCACCTCCTTTGTGATGACATATACACGCATCACTCCTGTTTTGCCACAGTATTTCCATACGTGGCACGTTAATGTTATTGACATACGTTTGAGATTATACAGATATTCAAAACATGATGTGACATGTTGGTGTTTATATTGTGTTTATAGCCTAGAAAGTTTACAATGATGCCAAACATACAGTTGAGAGTCAACACTGAAAATGAAAAACTATGAATGTTTATCAAAAGAATACGTTTCTTTCAATTTAAGACTTTCATGCCACTTATCAAATTAGCAGAATGGGGAATTTGATTATTTAAAATTATATTTAGAATTATAATTCACAATAATAATTATTACCTCCGCCAAGGAGGTTATGTTTTCGCCCCTGTATGTTTGTTTGTTTGTTAGCAGGATTACGCAGAAACGCATGGACCGATTTCCCTCAAACTTTGTGGGGAGATTGGGTAATATAATGGCAATAATTTATTAGATTTTCAGATGTCAAGGTCAAAGGTCAAGGTCACAAGGCGGAGGTTTGCATTCTCTGAATGCTCCCATTCTTGTTGTATATAGAATCTGGTTAATACAATAGTCTTTTCCAAGATGGCTGAACTTGCCCTTAACATGGGGCAAATTGAGCCAGAAGACCAAGATGGGGCTCAAGATAGGGTTAAGACCCCATATTTGGTTGCCAATTTGAGATAGGCACACTGCTTATGTTTCAGCTGATGGCACATATCCTGAACTTGTGTTGTTAATTTTATTTCTGTCTCATATTCCCTTAGCTATAGATCGACTAAAGTAAAAAAAAAAAAAAACAGCTCATCTTACCCCACTATTCTCTGTAGCTATAGCCTACATGGTCCTACAGTACATCAGCACTTTGGTCAAAGTGAGTTGTTTTTAAATGTGCTTTATAAATACATTTGACTTTGACTTGACAGTTCATTAAACTCATTAAAATAACCAGATAACCTTGCAACAATATGCTACTTTTCTTTTTTGCTTATATAGGCTGCTCTAGTTGCCAAGTTGCCTATATCTGTCTATTGCAAGGTAACCCTAGCATTGAACTTTCTCTTGCTAGTTCTAAACAGTCACTCTCCTCAAATGCCCTTTCCTTTAACAGATCTTAAAACACTAAGGAGCAACACTACACACTTCTTTTATGTCTTAAGCTATTTACTGAGAGTGTGTGTAGGTTTCTCTGGCTTTGGCTTTCCTAAAAACAATATTAATATCTTCAATTTGTGGTTTCAGTAATAGGTGATATCAAAGCCATATTAAAATCATATACATTTGTGTAAGGCAGCTCAAGAAAGGAAGAACGCATATGCCTTGCTGCTTGGGGTTATCTGGAGAATGTGCTGATGACAAATACATAATGGCTATGAATTTACAGTTAACATATGTGCATGAACTTTGGGGGCATGACAGTAACCTCTACAGTAGGCCACGAACCACGAAGACCTGAGTACAACAAAACGGTCTGTGTAGTGTAGTGTCTCTTACAAATTATACTATCTTCGTGGTGGGTGTGGAAATATTACTTCCGGGTGAGCCTGCTGACCTTGGTTAGTGGGTATCATCATGGCGGCCCTAGTCAGATTTGGATCTGTCTGCCATAGAGGTGTCAATCGTAAGTATCGATTATCTTTTAAATGCCTTATGGGATGTCAAATAAGTATTTATATTGTTGTTTCTATGTTACACAGAAAGTGTTATTCGTATGCTGCACATGCTTTGTGTTTCAAGCGTATAGCACTAGCTAACGTTAGTAACTGAAGTCCTGTTCATACCCGAAGTTGACGTTAGCTAGCTAGCGATAGGATATCAAGGTGTTTTAAGCTGCCACCTAACCACATTATTTAGCCATAAGCTATGTTTCTCTCTGCTTGGTTTGCTCCCAAACATCCCCGGGTTAATGAAGAGGTGGGAGAGGCGTGATATTTGTCTATCTAGCGTTAGCCTGCTGGCTATAACTACAGCTCTGCTAGCAACGTTGTCATCACTTGATTTCACCATTTTCGAAAGCTGTTAGGTGAATAACACGGCGTCAAGTAAAGATAACGTCGCCATTAAAGCCGAACCCGTTCCAAAACCTGTCTGTTTAAACCTGTCGGACTAGCTGCGTTGGTACTACTTGTATGGTAGCTGCTTGTCTAGCTAGCGATAGTGATGCTAGCTAACATTAACCTTGAAGTATCATGTGTTAGCGTGACCAGACCCCCCTAATAGTTCATCTGAAGAAGTGAATGACTGGCTCGGTGGACATCCGTGTAATGTCAACTGACCTACAACCTGACACCTATTTCTGAAGATATTTTTGTGCCCGAAACAAGTCCGACTTAACCGGAGGTGTGCAGCGAATCAGCCAGCCTTCACTTTCCGCATCACAGTTAACTTAACCTGCTAATATAGCCAGATAGCCACTAGTCACTGGTTGGAGCTGTATACTAAACTATTGGCGAATGGCATACTGTTTGCCAGTTCATATCAGATCAGTCTTTTGAAATCTCTTTTTATTAGCTACGTAACATCAGCCGTATTATTACAGTGCATGAAATGCCCTGTATTGTTATTCCTAGGCTTCTTCTTCTTCTTCTTCTTCTTCTTCTTCTTCTTCTTCTTCTTCTTCTTCCCTTTTTCTGCGATTAATTCAGCCCGAACCGTTTAACGTAGAAACTTCATTCAAACTTTGTCGCGTAGGTCTTGTAAAGGACACTTATGCTATGTATTTTTCACTTTTCTAAACTTTATACTTTTTAAGATATTAAATAAAAACGAATCTAAATGTTCCCATTGACTTACATTGGGCCATTATGACATCATAATATGGTCTTTAAACTGGCTTGCACCTGTGCTCCACTGACACCTGCGCCAAATCCAAGGAACCTTTTCTCTGTCCCTCTCAATTTAACTGTAACTAGGAACATTAAGACACCTTCCATTCTCTACTTTTTTCTCTCTCCATCTCTCCATCTTTCTCTCTATCCCTCTCAGTCTACTTTCTCTCACACTCAATCTCTCTTCTTCACTCCATTTTTATCTCCTTTTTTCAATATTTTCACTCTCTTTTTCTCTTTCACTCTTGTTCACTCTTCTTTCCTTCTTCCACTCTTCTTTCATTTTTCTTTCCTTTCTTCACTCCTTTCTTCTTTCCTTCTTTCACTCTTCTTTCCTTTCTTCTTTCCTTCTTCAACTACGATTTCCTTCTTTCACTCTTCTTTCTTTTCTTCTTCCACTCTTCTTTCCTTTCCTCACTCTTCTTTCTTTTCTTCTTTCCTTCTTTCACTCTTCTTTCCTTCTTCCTCTCTTCTCTCCTTTCTTCACTCTTCTTTCCTTCTTCCACTCTTCTTTCCTTACTTCTTTCCTTCTTTCACTCTTCTTTCTTTTCTTCTTCCTTTCCTAACTTTTGCATTTCATGCACTGGTATTTCCTTCAGGAAATGCATTTTCTAGTTATTTCTTTTTTATTTAGGTGCACAGGTTCGATAGATAGCGGAACACCTTTGAATTCTATCTTCATCTTGATAATAACATAAATACTTGAGTCATATCTTTGGTCAGCAAATAGTCCTTTATGGCCAAACCATACGCCCCTGGAAATGTCGTTTACATTTTTTTTTCTACAGCTCTTCGTAGTGTTCTTCACGCAAGACTCCTGGTCGGACAACAGAGGGACGCAGAGCGACCTTATCTTTTGACAGCCAAGATACATACATCAACTCCAAGTTACTGTTAGTATAAAGCAAGTCCTACAGTTGTTTTTTCCTGTGTGGGTAGGGGGCTTTCAGTTAAGGGGATTTTTTTAAGAATAAAAAAAAATATCTAGAGGGTTTGTCTCACTACAGTTTTGATAATGTTATGATTTTATTTAAGGGTAGTCCTTGGTGCTTGGTCAAATTGTTTTTACACAGTAAAGATAAGTCATGATTAATGCCATACCTGCCCTTGAAATGCAATTATCAAGCAAGTCTTCTATCTAGGCTCTGCCTGGGTGTACACACACAGAGAATGGACAGCTTGAGGAATAATTCGAATTTGACAATACATGCAGGGGATTAGAATCGCGGACTGTGCCCTTTTTAAGGAACTGTAGTGGGATCTTTTGTGTACTATACATACAACATAGCTTTAGTATTGTTGGAAACCTACACATCCCATCAGATGCAGTTTGAATGTATGTGTGTATGAGAGAGTGTTCCTTTGGCATTGCCTCTAAACACAGCATGGTTCTTCTCATCATAACCTCAAAAGTATTTTGTGACCAATAAACAATGTGCCGACAAACACTTACATGTGCAGAAAATAACTGATAGACTGTGGCAGAATGTAACTGTAGTTTTTTTTTTTTTTTTTTTACTTTTGTGTTAACCAATCCAGCTGGCTCTGGGTCCAAAGCTGCCTCTCTGCACTGGACAGGAGAACGGCTTGTGAGTATCATACTTCTGGGTCTGGGCCCACTCGCCTACTTCTGCCCTGGCCCCCTGGTCGACTACCCTTTGGCTGCAACACTAGCTCTCCATGGACACTGGTAAAACTTGAATTTACAAGAGACCTGTTTACCCTGTTATTCCTAGGCATTTTCTTCTTCTTCTTACCTTTTTCTGCGATTAATTCAACCCGAACCGTTTAACGTAGAAACTTCATTCAAACTTTGTCGTGTAGGTCTTGTAAAGGACACTTATGCTATGTATTTTTCACTTTTCTAAACTTTATACTTTTTAAGATATTAAATAAAAACGAATCAAAATTTTCCCATTGACTTACATTGGGCCATTATGACACTCCATTTTTATCTCCTTTTTTCAATATTTTCACTCTCTTTTTCTCTTTCACTCTTGTTCACTCTTCTTTCCTTCTTCCACTCTTCTTTCCTTCTTTCACTTTTCTTTCCTTTCTTCGCTCTCCTTTCTTCTTTCCTTCTTTCACTCTTCTTTCCTTTCTTCTTTCCTTCTTCAACTATGATTTCCTTCTTTCACTCTTCTTTCTTTTCTTCTTCCACTCTTCTTTCCTTTCCTCACTCTTCTTTCTTTTCTTCTTTCCTTCTTTCACTCTTCTTTCCTTCTTCCTCTCTTCTCTCCTTTCTTCACTCTTCTTTCCTTCTTCCACTCTTCTTTCCTTTCTTCTTTCCTTCTTTCACTCTTCTTTCTTTTCTTCTTCCTTTCCTAACTTTTGCATTTCATGCACTGGTATTTCCTTCAGGAAATGCATTTTCTAGTTTTGTAATATCTAATTAAAATGTGCTGATAAAATATGAGCAACTGTTCGAGCAATTTCTCATGAATCCTGCCACGTAGCTAATGAGATATACTGAAAATGTAGTCACAAAGTGAACTTGTAAATTGTTCAGCTGAGAATAAAAAAAAATGTTTTTATTATTCTTTCCGTTAATGGAATTCACATTATGTGTCCTGTTACATTAACACATCGCTAAGCTCTATATAGTCTGTCATTAAACCCATAGGAACCTGCTTAATTGAAATTTCCACACTAAGCAGTAGTGACTGTTCTGGTCCCCAAATCCCTGTCATGGGGCCAGCTAATGCCCTCTTAGCAGAGCCTGCGTTAATAAAGACTTATCAAAGCTCTTCTGGGCCATCAGCCTGTTCTTAAGAAACAGCCACATCGAATCCATATGCTGTTTAATGTTTGCTGACTTTAGGTTTTAAAATTAAATAGTTTGCTAAAGTTGTGATTGTGAATTACCTGCAGTGCAAATACATTTACATGGCCACTCCTGTGAGGGATGGTTCAGATACATAGCTTAATGACCTTTTGTTCTCTCCCCAGGGGGCTTGGCCAAGTATTAACGGACTACGTTCACGGAGACGCCAAGATCAAGGTGGCAAACACAAGTTTATTTATACTGTCCACAGTCACATTCGCTGGTCTCTGCTACTTCAACTACAACGATGTGGGCATCTGCAAAGCTGTGGCCCTCTTATGGAATAAATAAATGGACTTGAGACTGCTTAAGGGAACCTTTGGGCACGTGGACTTTTGTCATCTTGATGTTCCATCTGAATGTGTGCTTTTATGGGATATGTAAATTCTATAAATATATATAATTTTTGACAGTGATTTTATTGATTCGCAAGTATTTTTAATTGTACGTCATGGGGATACCTGCTTTTGGCTTCACCCCACTCAAGTTCCACAGGTTCAACTGAAGTGTTCTGTTTGAAAATTCGGTCCAATCTTTTATTGCTAATGCGGCAAAAGAGGTTTGATTTTTTTTTTTTTCACCCAATCCAAGGTGCATTTTCTGTGTATTGCTTTATTTGCCAAGGAAAGGAAGAATTATATTTTTATGAATCCTTTAAATAAGTAAGATGTACAATTCAGCTTGATGTCCACAAGAATCTAAAACATATATATTTCCCCACTGTATTTCTTTTAAGAAATGTTTACCAGACAAACAGCATGTGGACCTAATGGAAATTGTACCACCACTGGTCCATGATCACTTTCTGATACGTATATATTCTGTCAGTCTAGGTCTTGTATGTTTGAGTTATTTATTATAGTAAAGATTATTATCTATGTTCTTATCCAGTCTCAAAACAAGACAGATACTAATGTCAGCATTCTGTTGGCAGGTATAGCAATATTGTCACCACAAGACTACAACTCGTGTCATGGTTTAATTGTTAATAAGGGAATAATTTAGTAAAGTTTGGCCCTCCTGTATGCATTTGAATATTGTCCTAACAAATGTCCTTTTTTTTTGTCTGCTGGTCTCTGAATATGAACAACTAAACTGTTTGTATGATAATAGGATGTCATAAGAGAAAAAGCCCCCACACCTACAACTCAGGTTTGTGAGTTAGTGGCAGTGTTTGCAGAAATCAGTTCAAAATATGTTGTAATATTTGTAATGGGTACTAGGTCTTCATATTGCTAACCCATATGTAACTGTTAAATTCAAGGAGATTTGAGTCCATTTGTGTTGATTGTACCCAAGCAGTTGAATTCAGTAATCACATACACCGTAACTGTACGCACAAACTAGCTTTCTGATAAAGTTAAGGCACACTGAGCAGCTTAATAATTGTATTGGTCTTACATATTGTTTGCCTTCTCAATAAATAGCCATGACTTTCATGCCAAATTCTCCAATGGTCCATATGTATTGCTAAATCTCAATGCCTATAAGAAGCCTATCGAGCAATGCTTCATTGTTTTAGGTATTGTAATACGATGTCTGTGTACCAACTTACATGACAATAAATGCAGTTGATCTGGGAAAACGTATTCAAAGAATAATAACATTTATAAAACTGGAATCGGCATCGGGCAAGTTTCTGACCTTACAGAGATCACGTATTTATTGTGTGTCTAACCCCAGGAATCAGACTTTTAACATTGTACACAACCAGCACATTTTCTTCCCTTTATTTTAATGTGCTGATTTCTAAAGTTCCCAAAACTAAGATCAAAGAGGGTCCCAACCCAGATGACGCCACTACCATGGTACTACCACCTGACACAATACAATTGAATTCAAAAAGGGAAGAAAACTAAATGTGTGAAATAACTTTGTATCCTGGTTTGGTCTGATTTGTGTGTGCTTGTGTCATATAACATGAGTTGTATGTATCCTTTAAATATACTGTTACTTTGGCATCCAAAGGCATTTTATGTGCTTCTTGCATGTCAAGTCCATCATGCTCACACCTTTCCATGCAGAGTTATGTAACATTTAGACACTTTGACTAATGTAACAACTTTCTCCATCCTTGTCTATGCTCAATTTCCTGTTAGGTAACTCCCATGGGATACTCAGTGACTGCATCGTATCCTCTGCCTTGTAATGCTGTCTTGCTTGTAGCAGCTTAAGTTTGAATGCTTATCTTGGCAGTCTCTAACCTTTTCACTTCTTTAACCCCTTTCTGATAAGTAAGGCCTTACCTGCATTTTGCAAGTACAACTATGATTGTATCCCTGGGCCTTACAGACTTACTGGCAATAAGGTAGTTAGCATTCAGTAATGGAAGTGGTACACTGTTGAAACCAGAGGCTTGTGTTTATAGGAGATTTTAAGACTACAACACGCCTTCAGTTTCCCCACAGAGGTTAGTGACACAATAGGTTATGACAATATTCTTTATTCCTCCATCCCCATTGAGAGTGACTATGGAACTACAGATTGTATTGCAGTTTTCCCACTCACCTTTATCAAGGCTACACAACAATGGTCTTTTGTTTTGATACAGAGCCGGAAGGACTTTTATTATGGCACATTTAAATATGAAATTACCCCGAAGTGGAACAAACGATAGATGGTGACGTGGTTAGAGGTTATGTTGGATGCTGCTACAATGTAACCTAATCAAGTGCTTATTGAGAGTTCTACTAATACGCCAAGATGATCTGCGTTTTAATAGTTGCTGGGCATGACACCGTTTTGCAGGCACAGTTGAAGGTATGTTTAAGTCAGTATGCTAACTACTTTAAGGAAATGCTTTAAACTCAGTTAACTACAGAAACACATTGTGGGGGACAAGTGAATACTGTATATAGTTAAAAAAAATTAAAAGTTTCAGTCAACATGTCAAGATATTTCTATTAAATCTAATATTGCTAAAGTTAGCAACTAACGTTAGTACAGGAAATGTTTTACCACGTCGTGAAGGCTTCTCAATTGAGTTGATTCCTGTAATGTGCTTGTGTGTGTGTGTGTGTGTGTGTGTGTGTGTGTGTGTGTGTGTGTGTGTGTGTGTGTGTGTGTGTGTGTGTGTGTGTGTGTGTGTGTGTGTGTGTGTGTGTGTGTGTGTGTGTGTGTGTGTGTGTGTGTGTGTGTGTGTGTGTGTGTGTGTGTGTGTGTGTGTGTGTGTGTGTGTGTGTGTGTGTGTGTGTGTGTGTGTGTGTGTGTGCATGCATGCACTTACCCACACACAAGCACGCCAGCTAGTCTTGCAATGACTGTGAATTGCATAATTACAAATGACCAGATCCAGGAAGTTTAGGCTTAATTCCAGAGCTCGGTCGGTCACGAGGGGAAATTGCAATAGTTGTTGAAGTGGGATTAAGATAGCCTTATCCTGTGTGATGGAACTGAGGTTGTGAGAAATTAGCCTGGGCAACAGTGAAACACAGTGCTGGCCTTCACCGTGGTACCCACACAAGAGCAGGGCAGGCTAGCTTCACATTCAGTCTTTGCTGATATAATTGTGACATTTATTCCTGACCACCAACCCTTTTAAATCAATTAAATGCAGATTAAAACACTGATTGATTGATGATTGTTGTATATGTTCCAGTCATAGAGTGTCACTGTTTTGTCAGAATGATGATACAGGTTTGTATGGTCACCTAACTGGAGTTCCCAAGGCTTTGCTCCCTGGAGTAGGAGGAAAGAAAATCCTGGACTTTTGGTGGGAAACTGTAAACACGTGAGTTATATTGGAATTTTCTAAGTAAATATGGTTACAATTCTTGTTGTGCTGACTTTTGTTGCACATTTTGGAGCACAGGGGGTGGAAACAACATGACACACAGGACATATGACAATTCTTACAGTGATAGTCCTGTATTTGTTTCATACAGAGACATAATAAGTCTCTCATAAGTGCCATTAGTAAACCCCAGATAGTGTGTTTAGTAGATCAGTACACAAACATGATGTAAGCCCGTCATTGTGTTCCTGTCCATGTTGTTTTGTAATGAAGGACAAGGCTATAGACTTGAGGGAGACTGGTAGTAGACTGTGATCTTGTGAATCATTTTCTACAATTCGTTTTGCCAGCAAGTCTTGCCTCTCTGAGGCAGACTTTGCCCTTCATTGGTTGCCCTACATCACCCTTTGACCCATCTAAAGCTGATAGTATTATGACCGCCTGGAGGAAAGGTATTGGAATGTTTATACAGAGGCCACACATAGGTAAAGACATTCATTTGAAATTGTGAAAAATATTTCTTTAAAACTTTATCAAGTAAACATCATCACAACAATAAGTATGGTGAAGTTTGCATGTGAAGGTGCAAGGCGTGCACACGCACGCACGCACGCACGCACGCACGCACGCGAGAGAGAGAGAGAGAGAGAGAGAGAGAGAGAGAGAGAGAGAGAGAGAGAGAGAGAGAGAGAGAGAGAGAGAGAGAGAGAGATGAGAGATGAGAGATGAGAGATGAGAGACGAGAGACGAGAGACGAGAGATGAGAGATGAGAGACGAGAGATGAGAGAAGAAGAGAGAGAATGAGAATTGAGTGGCAAACAGGAGGTGGAGTCATCAAACTCTTAACTTTCCGGTGCTAATCTTTTACAGTACAGGTTTTCAAATACAGAAAACACAGAGCACGTTTAATAATAACCCCTGTTCATAGCACCTAGGTGCCATGCCATGCTTTGCAAAGTCCTCCAAAGTGTTTTCATGAGGTTAGAATAAAAGGATATGACTGTGCAGATTTGTGTTAGTTGAGAGATAAGACACAAAAGGTTAGTTTTTGTGTGGCAAAACTAAGATGAATTAGGTTCTCATGTCAAAGGCTATAGAATTTGAAGGAATTTGAAGGCCCAGAATTTGAAAAGTTGTCTTCTATAGGGCATTCTGGTCATTTGTGAACGTGTGCTGAATATGATCAAACGTTGAAGGAAGAGGACCGTTCTAATGTCTACGTAATGCAGCTGATAGGTCTTTTTTTGTCATGTGCCTTTATTATTATGACCGCCGCGCGACACCGGGGTGCACGAAATTTGGTGGGCATGTAGCCTTACTAGATTAGCGTGAAACCACTGATTTTCGTTTTGATCCGTTGCATCCCCGTCGGACTGGACCCCTTTTAGGGTGGGGCGATTCAGTTTTCTGTGAATAAGTCGAAAACCGTAGGGCTTAGGAGGACCACATTTTTTTTGTATGTTGGTCTTAAGAGGCCACGTCAACCATTCCACTACCATTTATTTCATGTATAGTGCCACCTAGTTACAAATGAAAAAGCAAAAATGGAGTGTTGTAAAACATTTTAATTGTAAGTTGACAAGGTCAGAACTGCACGAAATCGGAGGTGTGGGATCATTATGACACCTTCTGACTGCACGTTAAGTTTCGTGGAATTCCGTTCACGGGGGGGCATGCAATAAATTGATTTATATGATTATACACCAACTGGCCTGTAGGTGGCACGACACAGTTTTCTTCGAATATCCCGAGAACCGTAGGGCCTTGAGGGGGCAAATTGTTCTTGTATGTTTGTGTCAAGGGGCCATGTCAACCCATACCATAACCAGTCATTACATGTATAGCGCCACCTAGTTTAAAATTAAAAAGCAAAAATTAGGTGTTTTAATCAAATATATGTCAAAGTGCTCGAAAAATTACCAAATTTGCCAGGGACATCAAGCCTGTAACCGTCCATCTTCGGTAGATTTTTTGTCCATGGATGGAGCAAAATGGCTCTGTAGCGCCCCCTAGAACATTGCAAAAAACCCTGCGCATTGGGGTTATTTTGGCGTAGGTTGACGGAATTCGGTACACGTCTTCATCATGCTTGGACACACCAAAAAGTCTCTCGACGCCATGGTGGCAGGTCCACAGGAAGTCGGCCATTTTGAGTGGAAGATGCGTTTTGACGGCGTTTGCACACCTCGCGAACTCCTCCGACAGCTTTATTGGTAACGCCTTGAAATGTGGTCCGGCTACTCTTCAGCCATGGGCGACTAAAAGTTATATTGGATTTTCTCATTAGTCGGAAGGTGTGGGCGTGGCAGACCCTCAAACTTTGCCAACTTGTTAGTGCTTGCCACAAAACACAAAGTCTCTTATAACTGTTGCGTACATTGTTTGATCCAGAGACAATGTCTTAGGGTGGACGCTGGATCCGGTCCGAACGCGTACATATGCCTGACTGATATCACCTATAGCGCCACCTGTTGGTGGTTGGAAACTTCACTTTGTTTCCACACCTCGCATGTGATTGAACTCCTACATATTTAATGGTAATGCCTTCAAACGTGGTCAGGTAACTCTTCAGCAATGGGGAATTAAAAGTTATGAGAGTCTTTTACAAAGTTTGAAGGGTGTGGGCGTGGCAGACCCTCAAACTATGCACTCTTCACAACTCCAGTCACTTATAACTTATGCATATATTGTCGAAAGTGCACGAAATTGAAAGTGGTGGATCATTATGAGAACCTCTGAATGCATGCCAAGTGTCGTGCAATTTTGTCCATGGGGGGCCATACAATCATTTTTTTTTTATGTGACTGTACACCAACTGGCCTGTAGGTGGGCTGACACAGTTTTCTACGAATATCCCCAGAACTGTAGGGCTTATGAGGGCCACATGTTTTTTGTATGTTTGTCTAAAGGGGCCATGTCAACCCATCCCATAACCACTCATATTATGTATAGCCACACCTACTTAAAAATGAAAAAGCAAACATGAGGTGATGTAATTGCAGGTATCTCTGGCTGACATGGTCAAAACTGCACCATAATGCATGGTCAAAACTGCAACAGATACACACACATACACAGTAGGCATTCGTATGCACACATACACACACAGTAGACATATGTACGCATTAGGGATGCAAATTATCGATTAATTCATTAATCATTAGTTGATAATCTTATCGATCGACTTTCGATTAATTGATAAGCGGCGTTTTTCACCTGAGTTTCAGTGCTTCAATAGGGCCTTTAAAAATAGGCCCTATTATTATTATATTACATTACATTATGATCATTCTATTATATTCTATTATACATTCCTCAAGTAATTATGCATTAGGAAAAGAAAGCAGAAAAGTTTTTTTATGGTATAACAAAATCCATTCATTAATTTAGAAAAAAAGAAATAAATTATGGACTGGCTCAGTTCTTGCATTTGAAACAGACATAAAACAAAAAAGAATAGAAGAAATTAAATAGAGCCAAACAGAATATTTTTGAGCCTATAGATTATGAAGAAACTGCATCTAGGCTATTACAAGCTAAATAGCCAACACAACTCTCTGAAGTTTAACTCGCGCTCACGGTAGTGAGGGATAGAGTAACATTCTTAATGACAAGCCATCAGGCAAAGGTAAGCTAGCCCGCTAACGAGCTAGGTATCTAATCATTAAGCCTGAGTGAGCTAGTCCGCTATCAAGCTAAATAGCCAACTCAACTCTTACTTACTTACTTACTCTCATGAGCCAAACTCGCGGGCACACGTTAGCGCGGGAGTAGACAGAGATATTCACATTCATAGCAAGGTGAGCTAGCCCGCTAACGAGCTAGGTAGCTAACTCTATGAAGTCTCAGTGAGCTAGCCCGCTAACGAGCTATTAGCTAACCTGAGTTTTAAGACTATAAGCCATAACTCGCGGCAGTAAGCGAGAGAAGGTATAATACAGTGTAGCTGTGATTTTTAGGTTGACCAGGTGAACTGGTGGTGCCATGCAGGACAGAAGCATGCACGGTGTTCAAATGGTAAATGAGTGAGCTAGTGGAACTATTGTATTTCAATACCGCATTACACAGAGAACATTTGTTTTCAACCGGTCTCTCGCGCTAGCACCCTCTAGCGATTAATCGTGATTAATACATTTTGATCGAGCAACCTCTTAATCGACAATTAATCTAAAGTCGATTAATCATTTGCATCCCTAGTACGCATGCACAAATAATTCCTTAAATACATAAAAATGAAACACAAACCAATTTACACACACAAAACACATAAAAACACACAAACACACTGACAACCATGACTCATTCTGTGCCAAAACCTACTGAACAGTTCGGCGGTCATATTTTGTAACGCTTTGCGTTACGTCTAGTTACATTACATTTTTTGTCATTTAGCGGACACTCTTATCCAGAGCAACTTACAGTTAACTAACTACAGGGACAGTTTTAATATTATCGTTTCTCTACAGGAGACAGCTGTTCACTGAAGTCTATCTGGTCACAAATGCAGACAAGTGAGTTTTGATATTTTTTTATATATATATATGTATTGTTCTGATATTTTTTTTTTTGGAGACAGGAAGTAACTCTACACTCATAGTAAAAAACGCATTTTCATGATTTAGGTATAAACATTATGAGCGCTGGGCAACAGCTAATGATTTTCCAGTTGAGAACTTGGTAAATGACGGAAGCACCACATTAGAAGACCGTCTCGGTGCTGTGGCAGACCTTGAGTTAGCCATTCGAAGCCGTGGACTGAAAGATGACATAATGGTGGTAAGTTGCTGTTAAAATAGTACTGTAAACAATGAAAAGGTTAAAGATGCAAAGCATACTGCTTATTAAACATTTTAGGTTGCGCTGGATTTTGGCACTTTGTAAATGATTGTAAATGCTGATGTAAATGCATGTATTCATTTATTCATTCATGTATTCATTTTTTTCTTAAAAGATTGCAGGAGACATGCTTTGTGATGACCAGAACTTTGAAATAGCACAAGTGGTTCGTTTCTATAGATCAAAGGTGAGGAGGCATCTTTTTCTACTGAACCAACATGGATAATCAAAGAGGGTTTTATAACATGGCTGTACCCTTCTTGGTAGCCGGGAGACCTTGTCATATACTATGAAATGGAGGAAAGTGAGAAGAGTGACTCTCGGGGAATTGTGGAGGTCTGCTCAGACACACACAGGTAGGTAGGGACAAAATATCTGTAAACAATTGCGTGTAGTTGCGTGTGAAAACATGAATGACAGAGTTCACCATGTTGCTCTTTCTCTACCCGTCAGGATCACTTGTTTCCTGGAGAAGCCAGCAGAGGGCCTGACGTCATCTCGGTTGGCCAGTGTAGTGTTCTACTGCCTGCAAAAGGACACACTCCCTTACCTCTCAGAGTTCCTCTCCTGTAACCTGGACATCAGCAACCGCACCATGGGAAAGTTTTGGGTCGGTATAAATGAGCCATTACAGCCCTGTGTATTTTAGTTAGATTCTGATTTCCAAAAAACGCTCACTGTCTTGTAAATGTTGTTGCTTTATTCAGCAGATAGACCTGCATTTTATAACTTTTGCGACTAGTTGTTTTTTGGTAACCACAGTTAAATTACCAAACCAGTGTAATGCTAAATTACTGTATCTAATGTGCTTTTCATCAAAGGAGTGGTTCATCAACACACAGAAGATGCCTGTGTTTGGAATGAAGCTGCCCACAGGGTTTCAGCTCATTGGCCAAGTGGTGCGTAGATCAGAGGGTCACATATCAGATAACTACATTACTACATCATTACACTTATCACAAATCATGGTACTCATATTTCAATGTGTCACAGGGGCTGTCAGAATATGCCAAATGGTTGGCCCACTATTCTGCCAAGCAACGTGAGTCTCTTGTCAAACCCATTACATGCCGTTCTTATGCCAGGTAATCATTACCACTCTTACTTTTACTTTTTGAAATAAGTGTTGGGATAACTACAGAGGTAAAATAAAAAAATCAGTATGCTGCTAAGATAAGTAACTGAAGATACTTGTAGTTTTTACGTCAGCACAAGGGGTAGATTATAACAGTAGATTTAAAATGCAAATGATTTACTCTATAGCCATACTGATGGGACGTATTGCCTAATCACAGAGTTGGACTGATGGGGAACCCTTCAGATGGCTTTAATGGCAAAACCATTGCCATGTCCATCTCTAACTTCTGGGCTGAGGTCACGCTCCTGGAAAGCCAGACTCTGGTAATGAAAATGTCTAATATCCTCAGTTTCTGATTGATATCACTTATACCATCTTCCCTTTACGATAATGCCTATTGCCTGCAATATACTGGTGTTTTCTACATGAACTATAGGTCCTTCTCCCTCATCCCCTCAATGACCCCACAGAGTTTGGGAGCTTGCAGGACCTCTACCACATCAGTAGGAAAGAAGGGTAAGCACACTCCACATTTGCCTACAGCTCTGCAGTGTATGTAGATGTCATTGTCTGTGTTCTGTCAGTCATTTTGTCGCTGTTGATAGATGCTGATATGTCTGACTGCAAATAACACATAAATACATTTTTCATTAAATATTTTAATGATTTTTGCCAAATTGTCAAGGCAAAATGTCATCCTGCCTTTACTGCCATAAGGGTAGTTGTACTGCACTGAGGCTGATGCAGAGCATCCTTGTTTGCATGCAGTAAAATGCAGTGGTTTGCATCAAGCACAGGGTGGTGCTTAACATATTTCCCTACTGATTGCTCTCTAGGTACTTAGGAGGTCTAAGACTGTTACAGGCTACCTGTAAGAAATTCTATCAATTCTGCTCCAAACAAGGGTAAGAAATGTCATGATTTTGACACTTTATTCACCGGAAGCAATTCCGTGTATGTCTATTGTACCAGCACACCTCCTTGGTCTGCCAGAAGGACTCCACCCTGGTTCAAGCCTTGGGATATATGAAGCACCCTGAGACCATGTCTATTGTTAATGGCGAAATATAGATCAATACAATTGAAACTGAATTACATTTTTAAAAGCTGTAGGTCATTTAACATTCTTGTCAATGCAGGGCACACTTTGACATAGAATTTAATCACTCTCCTTTTACAGAATTGCTTTGCGAAAGCAGAACTTCACTCTCAAGTATGACACAAACATTCCACGGCAGGTGGTAAGGGTTTATTCTGTGATGTTAGGACACTGCAGAGGCAGTATGGAAATTATGCTCACCTTTAGCGGAATATTCAAGAATATTATACAATTTTAACAGTTGTCATCTGTTCTGTGTTCTGTCATGTAGGGGTTGGCTGGAAGTAGGTAAGTGGTCTGAATTGCTCAAATGTCTTTTTGTCAAGCTTCTGGAGACCTCTTTAGGTGTAATATGCAGTATCTCAAAGACCTTACCAGCTATGCTGAGGTATCTTTTTAAAGGGGATGCTCATCCTTAAAAACTACCTTAAGGCTTCAGTCATTATCATATATGGGCCATTCTACCGAATTGGTGCAAAGTCAGGTCGGAAATATTTTGAATTTTTTTATGTTTTATTCCCAAAACTTGTAATACATGTATATTGTATATTGTGGCCGCCCTTTAGTCCACACAACACATTTATTTAAAAATGATGGGATTGAACTACTTACCATTTCATTTTGTCACTACCGAAATCATCAGGTCAAACTTTAAGCATAAATAAAGAATTCTAGCAAGCACACGGCTTGCAAACAAATCTTTGAAGAGGTGTACACACATACAAACATAAGATTTTGCATGAAACCCCAAAAGGTTTACTTAATTAAAGAAAACATGGGTTTCGGTAGTGACAATTCTTAAGGTTACACGTCGATTTTTAAACTTTGGAACACATTTATATAAAAACTATGGGATTTAGCTACTTACCATTCAACCATGAGGGACAGGGATGCAGTGTCACTGCATGGTCAAAAATGCAGGGTCGTGGCTAAAACACAGGCTAAGCCAATGGACTAAAACTCGTGTTTCGGTAGTGACATGAAATTCAAGGATTCAAGGAGTTTAATTGTCATTGTAGTACACAACGAAAAACAGTTTGGCGCTCTCCAGCAGCAGTTTGTTTAGATATATAAAATTGACATCAACACACAAAGACACAATAAGAGCATGACAAATATGACAATTCAAGCACAAAGACCAAATTACAGAAATTATTAAAATATATATATATAAATACTTAAAAAAAACTGGGGACGTGATTTTTTTGAGTACAGTTTATTTATTTAAAAATTAAACCCACAATAAATCTAAATATTCCAAGTTCTGTTTTAACCCAATCATAAAGAGCTTTGAAATTAAATCATTGAAAAAAATCAAAAAAAATTGAAAAGTGTTATTTACAGGCATTGAAATTTAGATGTCAGGGTTGGGGACAGCTGCTTCCCAATAGAAAGTACCCTATAAATGATGGTTTTGTATATATTTAGCTTATCACTATCTCATTTAATGCATTGGGTTTATATAGACCATACCATTTTCTTAGTAAATATCTATGCCTAAATACCTAATTGTTTTGTAAATAGTTTGTATTGTTGAGGGACTGCATATTACACGAATTCGGTAGAATAGCCCATATATATTATCAGTGACGACTCCATTTATAAATGCTTATGAGAGATTTGGCTCATGTGTTAATAGACATACATATACAATTATAACTTGATATACATGCCTGTTTGTGGAATTGGCAATTGCAACGGGATAAATGCTGTATTTCAAATAGAAATAAAAACGCATAAGATGTCACCTCTCTGTTTTCCTCTTGTTTTTCAACAACCTTGTTTCATTTCAGTGCCATTGTATCTGCGACCCTGAAATGCCTGATGAAATTCTACAACATCACAGACAATGTTAGTAAGCATGGTGGTGGGTGGTTTGGTTTGCTGCTGTTGCATTATACTTGCAGCCACAGGGTGGCACTTTAAACTTCAGTTTTCTTCGTCAAAGCGTCTCATTTGAGCCACTGTGCTTTTATATTCACATTCATTACAAGGACTACACTCTAAGGCATTTTGATAATGTCTGTGCTAAGTGAATTCACATAATAACAATGCTGCCATGTAAATGAATGACTTAATAAGCTGGTTCTCTTCTTCCTTCTGTTAGGACCTTCCCAAACCAGTGAGGGCCAACTTCATCTTAAATGTTGAGAGCGATGAACTCTTTATCACAGCTGGACTTCAAGACAGGGTGGTTCAGGTGACATCTGTAGTTTATGTTTTACATCAATGTAACAGAAACTAACATTTCATTAATAAACTATTTCCTGCAGATTGAGAGAGAATATAGCTAAGGTTCTTGACATGTTCTATACTTGATTTGGACACTGCAGGAGCACAGATAGTGTTACACATATAGTTTCATTTAAGAATTATCGCATATTACATAACACGGCTGAAACTGTATTAGAACCCCTTGTTGTACCGGAGTACCATTATAAATAATTGAATTGCTCTGTCTTCAAGTTTACTGACCTTACCTGTTTTTGTCACAGGTCTATGAGGGACTGGTATACATGGATTTCAGTCAACAGTTGATGGAAGCAAAGGGATATGGTAAGACTTTTTGAATCCTGTTTAACTAACACCCACACTGCATCTAAATGACAAAATGAGTCTCTATGGTGTGAGTCTTACTCTGTGCTTCTGATGTCTAGGGCAGTACATCTGTATGGACATGGATAGTCTTCCACCTTTATGGTTGGCCTATTTGGGAGATCCCAGCGATTCAGGACGAATACACAGCAATGTTAGACAGCGATGGCTTAATGGTAAGTTTCAGGCAGAGTTAGGTATTTCAAACCAGAGGTTTAGATTTTAATGTTTCAGAGCACTGTTGCAAGAGTTGCATGTAGGTGTTCAAGAATTATTTGACCAGTATATCTGAACAGACGGCTCTTAGCTGTGTGACTGTCAAATATAACCTAGGCCCATGTTATTCAGTTTTATTCTTAAATATTCATTGAATAGGAGAGCCTGAAGTTGTTGAAGCCATGAAGTCTTTTGCTGAGCTCACTGACCAAGCAAGGTTTGTATTGACTTTTCAACTACCCAGACTATTCACTCTGTATTTCTGTGTTGTTTCTGATGTCATCAGATGTTTCTCCAATATCCATCAGTAAGCAAGCTAGCTAGGATTTATAAGTGCAAACTCTGCTGTTGTCTGTTTTTGTAAGGCATGACTAGGCATTGGCTGGCAGCTCACTTGTTTTAGAAAAAAAAGCAACATCTCCCTCAGCAACCCATACCCCAGCCCAAAGTCTTGATACAATCTCAAAGCCATATACTATATACTGTATGACATTACCATATCATTCATCAGCAATAACTGAATGAAAGCACTTCAAATCACTAATTGCTCTTCCAGGTCTGCCATACAAAGCAAGGACTGGGTGATGCTTGCTCAGTTGATGGACAAGAATCTTGAGTTACGAAGGTAGGTGTTGTAGGTGTGTGCACAGCAGAGGTAACTTCCTATACCATAGGATTTAACTAGGTTTGTTTTCTTCATATTGAGTGAAAGCGAATTCCTAAGTACTTCCATAACTTCACCTGAATGAGTTTATACAGTTCAATTTGTCTTTTTCAACAGGTCCATATACACTGATGATTGTTTGGGACCTGGGAATCTTAAAATGATTCAAATAGCAAGACAGGTATATTAACATACAGTAAAACAAAAAAATTGTATAAACTACCTATACGATCATCGTCAACTTCTTACATATATTGTAAATGGAAATAGTGGATCATGAGACACTCCCATAAGACACTCCTCCAGGTTGCTAGATAGAGTGACATCGACCTAGATGTGTGATATACCGATATTGAAATGGAGTTATCAACATACAGTATGACCAAAAGTCCTCAGATTGTAAAAGCGTAGTGCAACAATCTATAAGACATCTCGTCTTCTAGGGCCAACGTAGGGATCTTCCCCTATTCATGAGCACATGTGTATTTTTCTCCTATTCCTTCATTCTGATTATAATTATCCATCTTCTCCATCCTTATCTTCTACACAGTTTGGCTCTTCTGTTAAGCTGCCTGGCAGTGGGGGAGCTGTGGTTGGCTTGTGTTTGGATCCTGATCAAATGGTAAGAAATTCTAGAAAATTCTTCATTCTAGAAGGTCCTACTTTGTTCACTCCAATTTTGCTTTTTGGTGCTTAACATGGTGTGTTTCTGTTTCAGGTTGAGATGAAGAAGGCCTTTCAGGAAGCTGGCTGCGTATTCTGTGTTTTAATACCTTATGATCCCTCTTTTCCTTCAAGTCGGAATCAAGACCATAAATCTATAAATAATTAACACAAAATATATGATCTGAACACATGCACCTATGTCAGATAAATGTGTTGTTGTCAAGATGCTGTCTGGTTTAGTAAGAAAAGCAAGCCTTGCTTGTGGCAGATTGGGCCACAGTCCAATACCAAGTCCTCAGATGCACAAAGTGCCAGTCATGTCTTTCCTTGCAAGACTAGATCAATTGTTCTACATTTGTTTCCTATGTATGGCCAATATGCATACATGGAATTGTACATGTAGATAAATAGCATATGTTTTCCTTTTTACATATGTAGATATGTATTAAGCCAAAAGAATGTGATCATGAAGGGGGTAAGGGAAACAAACAACGTATGCATTAAACATATTTTGCCAGTATTGTGTATGTTAACATCTGTATGTATATACACCATCATTTTACTGGATGGACTGCATCAAAAGCAGGTGGACCACACATATGCTCATGACACCATAGACAGAGTTTGCCACAGAGAGATTTCCTTTCCAGCAAGGTGCTACAAAACATATTACAAACCATCCTAAATATCGATAAAAACACATACAAACTGTGTTTAAAAGATCATATCTTGAAAACAATGTGAAATAAATTTCAGTGACCTTGACTGTTAGTTAAAGTGACCTGTGTGAATTGTCAGTGTTAAATGCAACAATCATTAAACATTTGTTTATTGTAATAATGCAATATTTGTTTAAAAAAAAGGGGATGTAAAGATTCTGCATTTCTCAAACAAATTTTGTATTATACTGATTTGGATAATAAATGTGTTTCTTAAACATTTAATCTGTAAATTTGACTTCAAATATAATTGTTATCAACAATAATATTCTTTCCCTAACCGGCCTAGACATGTAAGTTAAGGATAAGTTTTCTACATAAACAGTGTGTCCAGTCTTCGAAACAGTAAGGCAAAATGTATGAGGGATGTTCTATAAGCTATCATTATAGTAATTACAATTATTACATAATTTTTATATAGGCTGTATGGTAGCTCATTGCAAGGCGCTCTTCAGGTTTAAAGCAGCAATAAGTAGTTATTTTCCAAAACTAGCAAGCTAACTACTTAAAAGGCAAAAACATTTCAAATACCACCAACAGCCCAGTTGGTACTGATAGACGCTTGCCAAAACTGGTGTCTTTTCACAGTATAGCTGGCAATTTCATGTTGTGAAAGCTTTTCTTCCATTTTTCCAGCCCGGAACACAGAACTATAAAGTGCATATCCTGGATGGCTAGTGGGAAAGACACACTATCTAACAGAGGATGGAGGAGGTAGCTATGCTTTCACACACTGTTCTTCAAAGTAAGTCATCAAATGAAACTGTTGTTATTTAATATGTGCAGCCCAGCTCAGAGGTTTTAGTCCAGAATTGCCTTAGACTAGAAGACATCTGATGTCTGTTAGAGAACCTGCTGGTTTGAGGCACTGTTTTTTGCTTCATTTGGGATATATAACTTGGACAGCAAAGTGACAGAATTGTGGATAAAAAAACATTGCTGCCTGCTTATGTGGATGCTCTTATCCAGTACTTATTATAACTCATCACATAAACTTCATGTGTAGTGCAGATAGGCCTATTCCATATCTATCAGCAACATACTGTAATGCGCAAGGGATATTGGAGCTTCGATGTACGTAATGAAAGTGACTGTTCCAATCATGCTACACACTAGAATGGTGTGGATAACTGTATTTTGAGTTCTAATTACAGTGCATGAAATGCCCTGTATTGTTATTTTGTCTGAACTGCCCTCCTTTTGTGTCCGGTGTAACGTAACTGTTATTATTTCATTTGTGTGCATGTGGCTATGCTGCCTGTGTGTGTTAGCCTTAAGTTACCTGTGCACTGCCAGTGTCTTTGTTATGCAGAGAAAAGACCTGTCTGCCATTCCTGCCTTTCTAGATTAGTGATTTTTGCTGAATGTGCTTAAAAATAATAAGGCTCAAGGCCAACCAAACTACCCAGAAGCCAGCTCAGGTGCTACATTGGTGTCATATGTAATCAAAGACAACTACACTACGAAGAATTGAAGAGTTCACCTTCTAGCTACAACAGGGCAGGGAATGGCTGAAAGCTTATATTCTAAAGCCCGGTCATGTCTGCGCACCAGGGACAGCAGGAAGGAGCAGTCATCCGAGCTAGTGCCCCCCAACTAGGGACGGCAAGGAAACTGCAGGACACCAACTGCGTCACCCTACCCGGACCCAGGGCGGCTGCTGCTGCCTCGCTCGGACCTGTGGTCGACGCTGCAGACCACCTGGGCATGGGTGCACCAGTGTGCCTGGAGATGATGGGGATTGAAGCTGTGCTGGGAGCTTCAGGACCAGCCACCAATATCACCATGGCTCAACCTGGATCCCATGCAGCAAGCCGGCAGCAAGACAGGACTTTACTCCGGGCGCATAGGTATTATTCTGAGCGTAAAAAGAGGGTTTCGCCTAATCTCACAACCGAATGGGTCTGTCCATGTCCTGTTATAGAAAGACCGTCAGACATTGCGTAAAGGGTGCGGCTGGTCAAACGGAACAGGGTGGCGGTGGAGGTTTTGTCTAACGCCAGCAAGTTAACTAACTTACTGGCGACTGGCTTGCCTTGTGAGTACCAACAGCAGCACAGCTGGCATAAATAAAAGCTAGCTAACTTGCTAACTGATGATCTTGGTATTACGCTGTGGGGTTTCCAATCTAGAGCAATAAACTACATAGTGAATAGCCTGAACAGAACATCAGTTGTGTTTAGGGTTGCCAGCTGTGTCTGACAAAAAATCTGGACATATTGATGACACGACATACCACGGCCCACCTGCTTGAACAAAAATGTCCCTTAGACATCCAACCGACGCAACAGAATTGTCTTTTGTTCAGATTGTATGCACTGGATATTTTAAACATAAAGTAATCTCATGAGAGGAAACAGTTTACCTAATTCCTTAGATACTGGTGTGTGCATTGCTTGTGCTTGCCTTCTCTACCTCTCGGCTAAACACATGAGTAGAGGGATGACATTAGAGTTGCCTTTAACATACTTTGGCATCACATAGCCTCTTACGCTTAATGCATCTGTCAGATAGGCCTTCTGGATGTAATACTTGTTTTACCTGGTCTTCCATTTATATTTTCTGTTTCCCTTTGCTGCAGCTATCAGTGACACTTGACAGGGAGCTGTGACCATGTGGTGTGCCATGATAAGTAGGCTAGCTGTCATTTGGGCGACAGTAACTTTGTCTACTGAACTTTTTGTGATCATGAATGATGAAATTGCCTTTGAATGTCTGGTTACTTGAACACGATTGTGATGTTTTGTTTTTGTTTAACCGTGTTCATCCAAAGCAGATATCCCTTCATGCTTCACGAGAATCTTAGCTGAGCATAGGGAACATGTAGCAGAAAGTGGATCGCCTGGTGTGGGTATTAGCCATTTGGAGTAATTTTCGTTTTTCATCCAGTCATTATTTAAACAACTTTTAAGTTTCATTTACTTTTTAACTGGCCTGTCGGTCCTAGTAGTGCTATCCTCGTCCTCAGTCTTGTCAACGTTGTTTCTAATCAGAACAACCTAGTAACGTGCAGCAAGCGATTCAACCTCCTCTTTCATACGCCCTCCAAAACCAAGCAGTTGAATTGGTGCGCCAGCTATGCTATGTCACACCGCAAGTGACCGTGCAGTCTGCGCACGAGAGAGAGAGAGATAAAGCACAATGAGATACATAGCATATTTTGAGTGTATGGACCCGCAGGAAAAAATATTTTATGATCAGGAATGTTCATGTTGACAAAGCCCATGAAAAAACGGGACATTCTGTGTCCCGGGAGAATTTAGAAATTTTCAAGGACAGGCTACAAAAAAGAAGGACAATCCTGGTAAAAACCTAGCCTGACGATGTCATACTCATAATTCTAGTCAGAATATGAGTCTGAGTCTGCTCCATTGAGCTGTGATTTATAGGGCGTGTTTCAACGAAGCAGGAAAGAAAATGCCTCTTCGCTCAATTGGATACCTAGAACTAATCAGAGCAACGTAGTAGCCTATGACCATCTGATACATTAAACTTTTACCGGATCCCGTAGGAAGGACGGTAAAAACATCTTTTCGATCGACAAATGCCTTAATCGCGTTTCTTTGTTCCTCTTTCGAAATGAATGCGCCGTCAATATATGTGAGATGTGCTTGATCACGTTATACTACACGTTTAGCAGCAAGGCTAGCTAGCTACTATTTGTTTCAATGGATTTTTGGTGTAAGCGTTAGCAATAACCTAAAAATAATGGTCTAGAGAGCTTTAGTTAAGACCAACAATATTCTGCAACATTCGTGTTGCACATACACAACTAACCGAGTCAATTTAGAAATTTAAAAAGTCGTGTAGATAGCTTAATTCACATAAAATATTTCCCACTAACAGGCTCACGAGATGCCGCCATCTTTTTTGGATTTCGAATCTACCGCTTGATCATCTGTCCATCATCGTATAAAGCCCGCCCTGGCACTTTGATTGGCTGTACTGTTTTCTACCAGGAAACATTTCTCCCCAACGGTCTAAGAGCCAGACCGAACTTCCCGACCAAATTTTTTTGTGGGCGGGGATCAGGCTGGTATCCAGGCTAGTAAAAACCGGGACAGGTGGCAACACAAGTTTTGTTTACGTTTCTCTCCTCCACATGAACGTGTATCATCAAAGTGAAACTGAAAATGTTATATCCTAGCTAGCTTTCTACCTTCAAAAAACATTATTTATTTATTTTTAATTTTTTTTTTACATATTTTTTCAATCTTTCAACACTTTCCCTGGACTGTATAGGCCTACTGACTGAGCTAATGTGCAGAAGAACACAACTGATGTAGCTAATCAAAAGCTCCACAACGGCACAGACTTTGAAGGTTTTCATCGCAAGGGGACCTGGTGGCTAAAAATCCTGAGATTGACTCCGCTAACTATTACATCAAAATCCTAACTGGAAGAACTAGCACAATAGCACAAAGTTCATTAATTTGATACTAAGGGAGAACAAATTCTGATACATCAAATAAAAAAATGTTTTTGCATTTAGCAGACAGCTTTTGATTAAATGTGCTTAACGACTAAATGTAGATGTAGCTAAATCACAATCTCTTCCACTCTGATTTACTTTTAACCACTAACACTGTATTCTGTTAAGAGTCAAAATGATTTCAATACTACCTCCATGATCATATATTTGTGCCCAATGCGATGACCTAGTCCTAGAGTGACAAAGTAAAAAAAATGGTTTATGGGCTCATGGTTGGACTGTTCCTTAATAAGGTATAAGTGCATATGCATAGATGGCTTAATAAGGTATAAGTGCATATGCATAGATGGAGAATATACCCAGGTGACACCTCCTCCTGTAATTCTTGAAAAAGTAGCTAGTCTACTCACGAAAACACACACTCTCTGCCAGACTTGATGATAATCACGTGATGATAATCATGTGAAACACCTCTAAATAAAGCTCATGAAGTACGTAAAACAATTACAATTATTATGGCAATTCTTTCTTCTTCCTCCTCTCCACTAGCAGTTTTTATGTTTTTTTTTTAATTATATATTTAACATTATATAATTATAATAATTTTATGTCTTCTTCTTTTAAATTCTTCTCTTTGATTAATTATAGTATGTGTTTTGTTTTTTACAGCATACTAAGTAGCTCTGCGACTGCCTGCATATAGCTATAGCAAAATAAAGCAGAGCAGAGCGCCTGGTGGGAGTTGATTGGTTCCCTTTCGCGTAAGCCCCCGCGCTCCCCCCTAGCCATCCCCCCTGCTCTCCCGAGCCGTGTAAACACAGCTCCAGTGGAATGTTGGACTCTGTGACCTCACAGCAAACACTCTGCCACAGTTCACTCGGTTCAGCCTGGCCTCCCAGTGCTCTGAGCAGTCCCGCGCAGCGCAGAGGCGCTGCCACATTACTTCCCGCCTCTTGCCCGCCCGGCCTCCATTGTGTGTCTGTGAAACAGTAGCCCCCTGCTGCAGCTTCCTTGCTATGTTAGCACTGCCCTATTTACCAACAGCTATATTTCTGCATGCAGTGCCTGCACCTAGTTGTCCCTTTCCAATCCCATTTTCCATCCTTATTTTTGTTGTAGTGGCCATCTCTTGACAAATTTGAGTAAAAAAAAGGAAAAATGCATAATGTAACAGAATATAGCAAATATGGCCCCCCCTTCCCCCCTCTGCCCTCCTCGCTGGTATGTACATGGCAGCTGGCAGGGCTGCTCGGAGGGCTTTTAAGGAACGTAACTGAAAGCTTTAAGATGCTTTCTGGAGCAGCGCCAGCAGACAGAAATGGATTGGTTAAAGATAGATCAAAGCAGATAGCATTGGCATCATGTTGTATGCATGGTAAGTGAGAACTCAATACTATGGGCCACTAGTGTTGAACTCGTGCCACTGACCAATGGATTTCTACTGCAAATGCCACCATCTGTGAATACATATATGCGCTTTTGTTCACTAATTTAAAGGGGATAATTCATGTGCATTATTGTCATGGAAATTCACAAAGTCCCTTTATCACTGTCAAAAGTGTCTTAAGTAGACGCATAAAGATTTGTGTAAAACAGTTACAAAAGCTGAATAACGTGCTGGATGATGGTACAGTATTGATATGTAACTAGTTATATGGAATTCAAATATTTGAAACATTAAATAGATAATGTTTTCTTGACACAAACTAAAATACATTTTCTATTTATGGACAAACTATCTATATTGTGGCTTGTAGGAATATTTTTTTGTTATTTGGTCTTGCTTAAATAGGATAAAATATAAAGAGATACAAAAAAAAACGGAAATAAAATAGAATGCGCCACGTCAGGCTCTCCCGAAGACGTAAAAGGTTTTTAGAAGATGTTTATTCTCCCCATGTAAAGTTACCAATACCAGGTTAAAAATGAAAGTGGGGACAAGATAAAGAGTCTTAACTTGGCTATCTACCCCTGAGAAAAGAGAGAATAACTCTACAGGAGTCTGAATGGCTTCACACACACCAACTGGTCCCAGTCGTCAGTAGTCATGGTGATCAGGGTCAGAGAGGAGGAGGTGTGGTTGCTGAGCGCTGGTGTCTGGATTGGGTTTTGTAATGAAGTCCAGAATCCGGCACTGGAGGACAGAGGGGCCCAGCTTATGAGGCTTCGGAGTGAGTTTGTTAGAGACTACTGTAAAGAAAGCAGAGCTGTGCTGGGTGAACTACATTCGGGCTTCTGTGCTTGTGCCTCCCAGGTTAATGTAAGTGGTGTCACGCACCACACTTCATCCTGTGATTTGTGTGGAACACAAACTGTTGTTTGTCGGGAGTGGCAGAGACATGAATTTTAATACCACCCCTTGACCAATGTTGCAGAGAAGTTCATCATTGTGTTGCTACAAAGATCCAGAAGCACAGTTAGACCACGATGTCTGCGTATAACCTAGATAGAACAAACCTTTCACGAGCAATGTGACCACCTTGTTGTCCAAAAAGTAGGGCAGCCTCAATAAGAGGCTCCACATTGTTCCCATTACAAAAGCAAAGATGCCTAGTCGATGTGAGGCAGCCCTGGCAGGTGGCCCAGGAAAAAGAATCTGAAAAAGATTAATTTCAATGAGAGTGGCGCTGTCCTCTGAAGCAGAGACTAAAACTGTGAGTACTGATGTAGTGTAATGCTGGAGGAGGATGAGTTATTCATTCTTTAGCTCATCACCTCAAAGGTGTTTGTGAGGAATGTGAGTCTAGCAATTAAGAGGCTTGCTTGGTGAGAAAGGGTATTGCTGCCACCTCCTGGTAAAAGAAACATGTGGGGTAGAGATATGAACAATTGGGTGCAATGCTCTCTCCCCTTTCCTCTCTATTGCTCTCTCTCTCTCTCTCTCTTTCTCATTCTGTGTATTTATACACCCCTCCTAACGAAGGTTATGTGGAGTAATTAAAAAAAAATCATAAACATCTGCCAAAGCAAAGCAAACCAAAGGTAATTATGACCCAAGCTGTGAAGAAGAATTTTACTTGAAGACACGGCTAGACCCTCTGGGAAACGTGTGTGTTGTCAGATGAACCAATGATCTTTGTTAACCAGTAATATCATAAGCACAATCAGCTTTATTGATCAAGTATCACCTAGTGTTGACACATTCATAGAAATTCGGCCTTGGTCGTGGGTGACTCTCAAAGCAAGAAAATAAACATATTATATACAGGGGAAAAAATGCAATATAGATACAGATATATATGAAGATAAGCAATATATATAAACTTACGCTGCCAAAGTACGAGCATAGACTGAACCCAATAAGAGATGGAGGAGATCTGGTATGTATGCTAATGTCAACACCTCGATTCTCTGACATACGTAACAATGACTGATGGGACCCATCAAGACTATTACAAACTGGAGAAAGTGACTCATTATGATATCATTCATGAAGCAGAATGGATGAGTCAGGAGTTCAGAAGGGACACAGGTGTTCTAATATTATTGCCTGATGTCCCAAACTGGCATGCATTCTAAACTAAGTTTTACTTGAGGATCAGTTTATTTGAATTTTATTACATAATTTTAAAGTAGACAATGCTATTATATGTAGCGATCACTTCAAGTAAGAAAAGATGATCATATGAGAAAAATAGTTTTTATAATGGGAGGTTTTTTATGAAATATTTTGCATCTCTTTGATAACCAGGTACTCAGTATTGTTTGTATTGCATTACTCAGTATTGTTCACATTATTAACTGCTTGGTTCTATATATGAAACCTGGACTGGCAGAGTTAAATGATTTGTACTCAGACAGTGTGGAAAAGTAGATAGATGCATGAAAGACACAACAGTGAGACAGAAAACCCTGCAAGTGAGTGTTGCAGTCAGACTACCAAAAACATGACTCAGCAATCAGCTTTATAATAGCAGAAACCTCAGTCAGTGATATTTATGAAGACAAGGGTGTGGATGTCGTTCTGGAGAAAACTGGAGAGATTCTTGACCCTGTAGCAATGCGGCACCAAGCTTTGTTCTTCCTAAGTTGGAAAAATAATCAAAAGCAAAACAACTACAATCCCTTGGCAACACATTAAGCGGTGGAGGGGAGCCTCGACAGCTTTCACAACGTTTGCCACATTTGCCTCATTTGCCATCTAAGGACATGACAGCACTTGATCCGCTGACAGGTATCCATGAGAAGCAGCTCAGGAATTTACCCAAACCCACGGATGGGGATTATCGTTTCCTGGTTGCCGTCACCCTGGCAGCCGAAAAAGCAAGAGTGCAAAGTGAGAGAAATTTTCCTGTGATCACCTTCATAAATAATTACCTGGGGACTGTGATGGCACAAGGCTGCCTTAGTGGGTTTGCTGTCATTAGAAAAACCTACGTATGTGGCTGCTTGATAGACATCCTTTGATGACTTAGGATCTTGGGTGGGGAGGGCAGGGGCAGGTCTGAGAATAGTAGGATAAGGTGTGTGATGCAGTGATGGCGTCACGTGTTTCTCTTGCCCTTGCAATTTAATTTGAATTAATTTAAATTTGTGTGTAGTAGTTGTCTTGTTCTCTCATGACAGGAAGAGACTAGCAAAACATAAAGAGGATCAGTCATGCTAATATCAACCTGCAAAGTATTATTTTCTGCTTCCTCAAGTTCTGATTTTTTTTGTATTGTGTCCATTATGTCCAGATTAATGCACACAAGACACAGCAGTTTACATAGCCTTCACTGATATCTTGTACAGGGTTGTGACAAAATGGTGATTAATGTCTTAAAATGGGTCTCAGGGAGGTCATTAAGAGGTTTGGGGATTTTTTCTTTGAAAAGGTATAGAAACTCTCTTCAAATCTTCAAATCCCTTCATCTAACTAGTCACGGAAGAACTGAGGGACTTCATGAAAGAATACATGTTTTTAGTTCAACGTTAACCAACATAATTTAAGCACATTGTACTTTAATTTCACATCATGAAGAATAAATGTAACCATAATCATGTTTCAGCTTGTGCTTCAATGAAAACGTTCACATCACATTATTGCTATTAATAAAACTGAGCATGTTGTTACAGGTCATTTTGGAACCTATCTGTATTTAACTGTTGGCACAGGGACTGCTGATTAAGTTCCCTAATCTCGCTCTGTCCATCTATATATTAACTCATTGGAGCCTCTGTGTTTTCAGATTAGATAGACCTATCATCCTAACAGAAAATCTCAGACTTGTTATTCCTGTCAGGATGTCAGGCTCCATTGACATATAGGACAGCTACGTATTGAATGCTATATTTGCAACTTCTAAACAAGCCTTCTTTAAACAAAACATACTATCACAGCAACCATGCCAGGGCATCATACCAAACAATTCAAAACTGTATGTCAACATTAAAATTAATCTTGGGGAATAGGGAATATTACTAGCAGCCAGTTAGCATTTCCATGATCCGGAGGTACACAAGTAAGTGTAAGTGTACATATTTTCAAATGGAAAGATTGTATCCTTTGTTTTTAGCCATTTTGTAATTTCATTCAAGCGTCCTATGCATTGTTCTGGTCAGGTAAATCGAACAAATTGATTCATGTAACCTCTGGTAAATGTAGTCACATTTGCTCATAATTTCCTTTGTGTCTTTTTACCTGGTTCCAACATGTTAGCCCTATTTCATCATCACCAACACCACTCTCCCTGACCAATCAGTTGTCATTTGAGGGTTTCCAGATTGATGCACAGTGCTTGCAGAGTTTGTTCGACAGACTGGCAGCGCCAGTGTGGATGGGAGTTTAAGGGTATCTAATACATTTTCCACAACAGGAACATGCAGTGGGACAAGGGTCAGAAGACTGGCTGGACATCAGCCTTTCCACCAGGCAGTAAATGTTATTCATGAGAACCATGTCTGGATCAACACATAATCAGAAAGCACAAACATCTTACATCAATACAACCACATATAATCTATGATACCCCTGGCAGATTCTTTGACATTATTGTTGGAGAACTATGATCTATGCATGATTTTCAGATCATTGTGATTGTCTTCAGTCTGCTATGTTGTTCTGGTGGGCTGAGCGAGATGGTATTATTGCCTGGGTTATGGCACACTACTAGTCCCTCAAAGTGCAAATCACATCACCTTTCATAGGACCCGCAAAAGTGCTGATGCAGAGGTCATCTAATCTTCCTGCCAAGATTCAGATTGTTTGGCTGGTCTACAGTATGCAAAAGATGTTAGAATTCATCATCTCATCGTCTCGAACTGGTACCACATGTTTCACAATTGGCAGCTCAGCAAAACTGAATACATGACTGGAACCATCAGTGTTTTGAACATGTACACAGATGATAAAAATGTAAGGAATAGCACCAGACCTTTCACCCTGCAATTAATACGAGTAATGTCAGTAATGAAATGGTATTATACTGATCGCTAATTAAGGGACTACATCAACAATTACAGTATAACATTAATTATCAGTCCAAGACCTTTCATAGTTCATATTTACAAAACCCTAGACCTTAATGTGAATGTCCAGGGAGTAGGTACTCATGATAAATTAGTGATACCGCCAAACAAACCTCTGTGAGGTTGGCTTCTTTAAAAAAAAACATCATCTCAGTGTGCTAATGATCCTTTATTTTTAAGTATAGGTATTCAATAAGCCTTTTAGACCACAATGTAATTGCTCTTCAGGGTGGCTGTCTATTACCATTGTATTTCCTCAACATGAAATAATCTTTATGATCCAGTGAAATCTTGTCCGTACATGATACCACTGTGGGTCACTAAGTAACTAGTGGTTATGATTTTTGTTTACAGTGGTATGCAAAAGTCTAGGCACCCCTGGTCAAAATGAGTAAAAGATTATCTGATTTCCAAAACGCATTTACATAAAGATGACGCATTTCTTATATAATTTAAGGAAGTTTATTTTTCTTATTTTCATCTTCTTATTTCATCCAGTTTCAAACTAAAAACAGAGAAAGAGCCTAAAGCTTAAGTTTGGGCATGATCAGTACTAAGTAACACTCTCTTTGGCAAGTATCACAGCTTGTAAATGCTTTCTGTAGCCAGCTAACAGTCTTTCAATCCTTGTTTTCGCCCATTCTTCCTCACAAAAGGCTTAGTTCTGTGAGATTCTTAGGCTGTCTTGCATGCACTGATCTATTGAGGTCTATCCACAGATTGTTGATGATGTTTAGGTCGGGGGACTGCAAGGTCTATGACAAAACCTTTAGCTTGTGCCCCTCAAGGTAGTCCATTGTGGATTTTGAGATGCGTTGAGGATCATTGTCCTGCTGTAGAAGCCATCTTCCTCCTTTTCATCTTCAGCTTTTTTTTTACAGACGGTGTTATGTTCGATTCGAGAGCTTTCTAGTATTTAATTGAATCCATTCTTCAGATGTTCCATGTGCCACTGGCTGCAGCACAAGGCTAAAGCATGATCGATCCACCCCTGTGTTTAACAGGTGGAGAGGTTTTCTTTTCATGAAGATACAAGTAAGCTTTTCTTCTGATGACTCTTCCATGAAGGTCATTTTTGTGCAGGTGTTGCTGCACAGTAGACCAGTGCACCACCCCTTCAGAGTGTGCTAAATCTTCCTGAAGGTCTTAAGCAGTCAAACAGGGGTTTTGATTTGCCTTAATAACAATCCTACGAGCAGTGCTCTCGGAAAGTTTTGTTGGTCTTCCAGACCTCAAGTTTGAACTCCACCATTCCTGTTAACTGCTTTTTCTTAATTACATTGTGAACTGAGAAAATTGTTACCTGAAAACACGTTGGCACCTTCTTGTGGCCCTAATTAATTACTTTAGTTTTCAAAATGCTTGGCAGCTGCTTATAGGAGCCCATGGCTGCTGATTGTCAGGACAAGGTTTGAGGAGTCATCAGAGTATTTACAGTATAAAGTGCAGACATTTGCATCACTTGGCCTTTCCTAATGATGGATGATTGGAGATTGGAGATCAGGGGCCGTATTCACAAAGAATCTTAGGGCTAAAAGTAGCTCATAAGTGGCGAATTTAGGAGAAACTCCTAAAAATAATGGGCGTGTCAGTCTTAAATGTAGGACTCCTAATTTTTTTTACTAAGAGCAATTCACAAAATATTTTATCCCTAAAAGTAGCACCTAAGTCTAGGACAGCTTAAAACTCCTCATGAGGACTCCTAAATCACTAAGACCTATTCACAAAAAATCGTAAGATGGCTGCAGCCGACTTGGAATTGATAAAAGACATTGCTTAAACCGTGAAGGTATTAATATTGTCGTAGAATTAGCGCGGGATGCGATGACGCCTTTAAACAACGATGTGTCCCGAAGTAAAATGTTTGGAAACATAAAGATAGCCTATTTGGCTTTGCTGAAAACGCAAATGACGACACTGGAAATCATCAGTCAGCCGTTTAATTCATCAAACTATCAACGCACTGTAGACCCCACATCATCCAACAGTTTATCCAGTTGCTTTTGGACAATCGCCAAATTACACAATATCAAAGTAAATTCCATGGCGATCGCAGGAATGTCCAGTGACAGGACACACATTACAGTAATTCGTCCACCGTGGCCTGGATGTACCGATGACTCGTGCATTTCAACGGAGAGCGGTCGCAGGTTTTTGAGAATTTACCAGCTGGATGCCGCTGGGGTGACAGTGGCTATTGGTCCTGTGACCAGTAGGCTTTCGCCTAGGCTACGGTTCACGCTCGTTTCGCTTTGATCAATTAAGATTGGAGGGCTTGAAGGGCTGTATGTGCTGATATTTGAAGTGGTCAAGGGCTGGAAATATAATAGCCTAGCAGTTTGCTGGGTGCTTTAATTATTACTGCCTTGATTACATGCAATTGCCATATTATATATTGATCGCTTTCTATGTATCTTATCGTGCAAAGTGTCATTCCCGTTGGATGCACAAACTTGTCATCATGGGTGTGCATTCTGCTAACTGCACTGTCCATAACTATTTAATATGACTTAATTTGAAGCCTAGGTTATTCTCTTATTTTCAGTTGATATAGTGGGATTGTTAGAGGGACGTCACGAATGAGTTTTTAATGAGAGAGCCTGTCAACAACCAATCACCGTCCTCACCCCTTCTAAACTCGTGCATGAGAATCGTCGTCATCCATAGCAACAGAGTTTTTATCTTGAGCTTAGGAGTTGGTATTATCCTAAGTATGAGTAGGTCTCAGAGCCGTTGTGAATCAATTTTAAGAAATTACTCCTACGTAAAAGGTTTTAGCGCGAGTTAGGAGCACTCCTAGTGGTAAGATAAAAGGCTTTGTGAATACGGCCCCAGTTAATCTTCTTCTTACTAAACTGTTCACAGTAACAGAAATGTTGACAAGGAGTGCCCAAACTTCTGCATGGCACTGTAAATCATTTGTATCTTAATTTAAGATGTACTCATTTTATCTTCATCAGGGGCCGTATTCACAAAGAATCTTAGGGCTAAAAGTAGCTCATAAGTGGCGAATTTAGGAGAAACTCCTAAAAATAATGGGCGTGTCAGTCTTAAATTTAGGACTCCTATTTTTTTTTTACTAAGAGCAATTCACAAAATATTTTATCCCTAAAAGTAGCACCTAAGTCTAAGAAAGCTTAAAACTCCTCATGAGGACTCCTAAGTCACTAAGACTTATTCACAAAAAATCGTAAGATGGCTGCAGCCGACTTGGAATTGATAAAATACATTGCTTAAACCGTGAAGGTATTAATATTGTCGTAGAATTAGCGGGGGATGCAATGACGCCTTTAAACAATGATGTGTCCCGAAGTGAAATGTTTGGAAACATAAAGATAGCCTATTTGGCTTCGCAGAAAACGCAAATGACGACACTGGGAATCATCAGTCAGCCGTTTAATTCATCAAACTATCAACGCACTGTAGACCCCACATCATCCAACAGTTTATCCAGTTGCCTTTGGACAATCGCTTACACAAGATCAAAGTAAATTCCATGGCGATCGCAGGAATGTCCAGTGACGGGACACACATTACAATAATTGCTCCATCAAAAGATGAGGACGATTTCGTCTACCATGGCCTGGATGTACCGATGACTTGTGCATTTCAACGGAGAGCGGTCTGCAGCAGGTTTTTGAGAACTTACCAGCTGGATGCCGCTGGGGTGACAGTGGCTATTATTGGTCCTGGGACCAGTAGGCTTTCGCTTAGGCTACGTTTCACGTTCGTTTCGCTTTGATCAATTAAGATTGGAGGGCTTGAAGGGCCGTATGTGCTGATATTTGAAGTCATCAAGGGCTGGAAATATAATAGCCTAACAGTTTGCTGGGTGCTTTAATTATTACTGCCTTGATTACATGCAATTGCCATATTTTATATTGATCGCTTAACGTGCAAAGTGTCATTCCCGTTGGATGCACAAACTTGTCATCATGCGTGTGCATTCTAACTGCACTGTCCATAACTATTTAATATGACTTCATTTGAAGCCTAGGTTATTCTCTTATTTTCAGTTGATATAGTGGGATTGTTAGAGGGACGTCACGAATTAGTTTTTAATGAGAGAGCCTGTCAACAACCAATCACCGTCCTCACCCCTTCTAAACTCGTGCATGAGAATCGACGTCATCCATAGCAACGGTGCTTTTATCTTAAGCTTAGGAGTTTGTATTATCCTTAGTATGAGTAGGTCTCAGAGGCGTTGTGAATCACTTTTAAGAAATTACTCCTACGTAAAATGTTTTAGCGCGAGTAAGGAGCACTCCTAGTGGTAAGATAAAAGGCTTTGTGAATACGGCCCCTGATATTTATCTTTTGACATTGAAAAACTGTAGTTACACAGTATGTAATTCAAACACAGTTTAAGATCAGGACTGTCAGAAAATCCCATTTAGCCTTTCAATCTTAGACAGTTTAATTACCATCTCTGACACAATAAGGTGTGGCAGCTTCTGCCCTATGACAGTAAGTCCGTTTTAGAGAATTCACCATGGCAGGCCATTCTCCTCCGTATCTCTCCTCCTCTTAGTCTAGAAAACCCATCTAGACCAGAGGCTCATCTGGCATCTTGCCCAAGGTTTCCCCTCCTTCAGCCCCCTGTCCTCTGGGAAGTGGTTTTAGGAGAGTCTGATTTGAGACCAAACAGTTTAAAAGGATGAATCCTGTAGTTCAGTTTGACTTTGTGAATGAAAACATGTATCTGGCTTGAAACACAAAACTGACATTTCTGTTTCTCTGCAAATGGGGAATTGGAGAAGCCAGAATATTTCCTCAAAGTGAGACTTCCAGGGTGGCAGAGTTGGCTGCGATTTTATTATGCTGTACGTTTTTACTGTGATTTTGTAACATTATAACTTGTCTAGGTGCCTCCACCGCCGCCCTCATGACACATTTTCCTAATCTGCTTCCAAGGCTTCACTTCAGCTATTGCCGTCTTGGCAATGCAAATATGCTGTTTAAATCTAGCACTAATCCAAACCAGAAGAGAGGAGGGAACAGCATACAGAAAAATGTAGAAAAAACACAACACAAAACATATTTAGATTGTGCTTCAAATTTCTCTGCATTCACAGGCTGTTTTCAATCTTCATGCATTGATTGAATGATTCACCAACATCCAAAAACTGAAGTTGTTAAAGTTATACTGTTATATTTCCCCTTTCTAAAGCTCATGATTGTACATACAGTACTGGACTTCTTACAATTGAGCCCTTGTTTATACAATACAGCAGAAGGTGATTTAAATTCATATCATTCCAGTCATATTGACCTTAAAAACACAAGCCTGCCAGTGCAAAGAAAAGAACCTATACAGAAATGAGTTATTTGACGAAGCCTTTTATCTTCTGCATTGCTTTTCGGATACCAGAGTGGCTGAAATACTGATAATACTCTTGCTAAAGGGCTTGGAATAATAAACCACAGGACCAACAGAGTCCTACATGCAGAACAGTCATCTCACCCTGTAATTTCTTAGCGTTTCATTTTGTCTCAATCAGCACACAAACACGTCAAGAAACAAATCATAAGCACTATCAATTGTTTTCACACAACACATTGGGTTTTAGAGGGCACATAATGTCACGTCCTGCTGCTGCTGCCTGAGGATGAGCTGCATAGGGGAGCTTGAGTCTGCATGTTGCATGTTGCATGTTGCATGTTGCATGCTTGCAGCAGCTGCAGCGGCAGCAGCAGAGGCAGAGGCAGGCAGCACTGTCAAAGGCAGTCTAATATTAGCGCCCGCTGAAGGCTGGCTGTATCTGGACAAAAGGAGGGTGACAAATGAGGATAGTACTGGCAAGGGGGTACAGTGGGGTGGGGGTGGGGGTGGGGGTGGGGGAATGTTTAAGGGGATGGCACAGTAAAAGCTAGAGGAATTAAAAAAAAAAAGGGATAGTGTCCATGTCTGGTTATGCATAGCAAAGCTCTCTCTCTCTTTCTTTCACTCTCTCTCTCTCTCTCTCTCTCTCTCTTTCACTCTCTCCCCGTATTTTCTCCCTGTCTCTCTGTCTTTATCCCTCAGTCTGTGTGTGTAAGCATGCAAGTGTTTTGGGGGGGAAAGTGATGCTAAATGCTGCGGGTAATACTCATCACAATAAACCCACTGAATGTCTGCGATGAACACAATTTCTTTCCTAGAAGATTTATCAGGGGCTGGTTCAGCTGATAATAGTGTAGTGTGGAGAAACACTATCATTTTACAGTGTGTGTGTGTGTGTGTGGCAGCAGACAAAGAGGATTTGCAAGCTTAGATGAAAGCAGACAGAGAGAGGGAGAGAGAGTGAGAGCATGAGAGAAAGAGAGAGAGTGAAAGCGCGCACATGAGAGAGAGAGAGAGAGAGAGAGAGAGAGAGAGAGAGAGAGCATGAGGGGAAAAAGGAAGAGGACAGTGTTGTCTTGGGAAGTATTTTTTTCTCCCCTTCAGCCGCCAGTCGCTGATTTGAGCCCACTTCATGTTGTACGTCGCCAGCCTCCCTTCTGCTTGTGTCTGTCCCTCCCCCTATCGCACCCCCCACCGTCCCTCCCCACCCCCCCGTCACCGACTCCCCCCCCCCCCCCTCTCAGCACCAGCCCGGGGGAGCGGCTGGAGATTAAATGTAGCCTCTGTAAGCCAGGCACATCATGGTTCTGTTTCCAGACCCTACTCTCATTCCATATCCCTTCCTTTTTCTCCCTCATTCTTCTCCTCCTTCTTCTGCTTTTTTCCCCTTTTTTTTGGAAAAAGGATATTGTTCCTGATATGCCTTAGCTGGGCTAAAGAGAGCGGAGCAAGCCAGGCAATAGAGAGGGAAGAACGAGAGACAGCGTGACAAAATAAGAGGAATACATGCAAGAAGAGCGAGAAAAGAGGAACAGAGGGGCTTGTTGACAGGAAATGGACCCTAAATGCGAAATGAAAAACCACTGCGAAAAGGGTGCAAAGCAAGATGAGGCCGATTCTCTTTCTACCATGCGTGCCGCTTCTGTGCTCTCCTCTCACTCTCTCTGTCTTTCTCTCTCTCCCTCTCTCTCCCTCTCTCTCCCTCTCTCTCTCTCCCTCTCTCTCTTTCTCTCTCTTTCTCTCTCTCTCTCTCTCCCCCTGTCTGTCTGGCTCTCTCGCTGAGACTGCAGAGGAGGGGGGCCTCTGGCTTTAAATGATTACAGCTGTGCGACTAAATTAATGGATATTTTTTCTCTTCTCTCTCCCTCCTTTTGACTGTTTTCTTATGCTGTTGGACATGGAATTACGAAAGGAGACAGGGGAGTTGGGGATGTTACTGCTCCGTGCACATTCCCCATCACCGCCCCCCCCCCCCCCCCCCCCCCCAACCCCACCAACCCCATCCATACTCCACCTCTACCCCCTTCTCTCTCTCTCTCTCTCTCTCCATGCTGCATGTATTTTAGTATACTCAACCCTGAGAGAGGCAGACGAGAGAAAAGTTGTTGGAGGAATAAGACAGAGAGCTGGACCCATGGGTGAAAGAACATCTAAAACAAATAGCAGACGTGAGAGACAGAGGGAGACAGAGAGAAATAGAGAGAGAGAGAGAGAGAGAGGGAGATAGAGAGAGAGAAAAAAGGGGGTGTGGAGACATGGACACCATTCACCATTCATTCGGTTTGTAGTTTTCCTTTTTCATGGATTATTCTTTTGCTCTCAACCTGTTCAATCGCGCCGATTCCTCACTACGAATGGAGATTATGCCCAGACGTCCAGACGAAGGAACATGACACAGGTTAACGGCAGAGGAAGAGAAGGTGAACTGACTGAACTGACTCGGGTGGGGGGTGGGGGGGTGGGTAGGTGGTGCATGCATTTATGCATGTATGTATATGTCTGTGTGCATGAGTGTGTGTGTGTGTGTGTGTGTGTGTCCAGTACTTGAGCTCAGCTACTAAGCTTCACTGTAATGGTAGACCCTCGCTACTTTTTTTGTTGCATGCTGCTGGTGGGTTTAATCACGTCGTCTCCCCCGCCCCTCGTGCTTCTTCTCCAGCTTCTCAAACGAAGCTCTGCTTCAGACGTACAGAGCTGTCTGCTTCTGCCTGCCTGCCTGCCTGCCACTGCTGCGTGTGGCACAGAACGTGAGTCTGCCGTGAGTCACCACGCTAAGCTGCATTCAGCTCCCAACTTGCGTCCTCTCACCTCATTTTTCATCTCCTCCTTTCATCCCACTGTCAGTTTCATTTCCACCACCACCACCACACTCCCTCCATCCCCCCTTTCTCTTCGCTAATACCTCACTTAAAGCCTGCAGATTTCCTTCTTTTTTATGTCAGCGCTCTGTCAACAAAAAGTTGAAATCGGAGATTTCGAGACTCTCTGTCCTGCTCTCTTTCGGTCTCGCTCTCTCTTTGTTGAACGGGGCTGTAAGTGAACATGTGGCTGCATCAATTCTGAAAAGACAAACTCTACCAGCAATTCTCCTCATCTTTTTCTTCCTGAGCCAACAGCTGTCGGCTGTCTTTATTGCCTCTGCATGGAACTGGTTGTGGTAGGTTTCATCTTGCTGTTCAGGCAGGTAGACCCTAGGCGAAGCTGGAACAATCTTTCAAAAGAAAGGGATACTCTTTTCACTTCGAATGAATGCGGCAGTTGCTCTCTTTTTGTGTCATTTGACATTTATTTATTTATATCTTTTTTTTCTAAAATGCTTTTAATGGCAGTTCCAGATGCATATCCGGGTCTTGTTAATGCGTGCATAACAAGCAGCCTTTATGTGTTAAAAAGCGCCACCTGAGGCGTAAAGGCTTGTGCTGGTTTACCTGGAGCTCGGGCATTTTTCCAAAGGCTGTATTGTTAAGTCTGTGAGCTGGGGTGTGAGAGGGTGAGCAGGAGGGTGGGAGAGAGGGATAGAGAGAGAGAGAGAGAGAGAGAGAGAGAGAGTGTATGGAGGGGGATGGGACCAGTGTTGTGGCTGGCTGCACTTGTTGTGTGTGACAACCAGGGAGCCTGAATCCGGGGATGTGAGCATGGCTGTGAATAGGAGAAAGAGGACAGCCTGTAACCGTTAACGGATGTAGCCGACTTCTCCCCGCTTTCCGTTTTACTGTGAGGGCACAAAAGGTTTTTTTTTTATTCTTCTTTTCGTCTGGTTCAGATGAGCACACTCCACAGAAGAGATTAATGATACTGTGTGTGTGTGTGTGTGAATGGTCTCGTTTCGACAGCGGCACCAGTGGTTTTCCAGTGGTCTGCCCCAAAGTGTGATCGGAAGGTAGTCAATTCAACAAATGTGCCTTTCACAATCCCTGAGACCCTAACTTGTGACGTTATGATATGTCCACAGGTTAGGCTCTTGGGAGCTGGGAGGGGCGCTTGTTCGGCTGCTTATTGTCATAAATGTTGGAGTGTGGTGGTGGTTCAGGTGGGGTGTGGGGTTGCGTGTGCGTGTGTGTGTGTGGGGAGGGGTTGTAAGTCATGTGAGATACTAGTAGGTAGAATCGGCCGAAATTTCTTAGCAGATGTAGATTTTTTTGAGGTCACTGCTGAAGTGCAGCAGAATTTAAACATCAGTGAATCCCTCGTTCACCGCAGCCTCTCTCTCTCTCTCTCTCTCTTTCTCTCTCCATTGTCTTCTCCGACTAGAGACCCAGTCTCGACGTTTAAACGATGTCACCGAGAGCTGCACAAAGTACTGCGGAGAGCGTAATTTGGACAGCTCAGTACACTTGTGTTTGACCTCACCGAAATGCTCAACAAATAGCATCCTGTCCTCCGTATTGGATTGCCTCTCGGTGGTTTGTTTTTGTGGCTGGTGTGCATTTGGGTGGGCATGTTGCTGTGCGTGGTTATTCCTGTGTCGACCTTAAGCTGTGTTGTATGGACTTGCACGCAAGGCCTGCGGAAGGCTAAAATGGGTCCTGTTGAGGCTCTGGTTGGGACAGAGCAGTTTCAGGTGACCTTCCCAAGCAGTGATGTCCCAAAAAAAAGAGCATCCAACAAGGGCACTGAGGTTCCCTTGTGAAGTAAATAGCTTACTTACGGATTCATGTATATATGCTAATGTCACATATATGTATGTTATATATATACTACTGCCAAATTCATAAAAATGTGAGTGTTTTTTTTGTCAAACCTTTCCATCTCCGAAGTTGGCTCTGTTTCGCAAACTCTTAATGCCATCTGTAGATTGCGCTTCTAATCTTCAGAAGTGGCTATTGACATGTAGCTGGTTGCTGCATTTCTGTGTCAACCTGACTTTATAATGTGCTGTAACATCTTCTCCCAGGGGCACATCGCAATAGTGTTTGGCTTCTCGTAGGCCGAAATCTCTCTAAGCTCAAATTATATTATTATGTCGGAGACAAATAAAAATACAATAGAGGTGAGGTATGTTCAAATCAGCTTTCACAGTGTTTTTGTTTTAGGTCTATTTTTTAGTAAGCAAACAAAGGTTATGGATAAGGATACATAGATTCTAATAATTTTTTCATCCATGTCCAAAAACATCAAATATATGCTAATTTACAAAAACAAACTGCAGTTGGAGTCCTGAATCCTGCATTCAGATGACAAACCGTTTTGTGCCTTTAGTGTTGTAGAATTATGATGTTGCAGAACTAAATGTGACACCTAATGGCAACAGTACACTGTGTGTGTGAGTGTGTGTGCGTGTGTGTTCAGGTGCGTGCCATTGTCTCCAAGAAACAGCTGCAGTGCCGCATCAGAGCAGAGAGATGCATGTGGTACCTAACGGAATCACACACCCACAACTAAGCATGTCTCTCTCACACTCTGTGAAAACGGGCTTCAGTTGATACCTGCAGTAAAATGGTGATATTTGGCATAAAGAATTGTGCCTGTGTCTGCTGAGGTGAGGCACAAAGGGAATAGTACACAGTGTATGAAGGAGGCTGGATTTGGGGGAACTATCTGCAGGATCCAAGGGGTGTCGTCCAGTGCATGGTCTTGCCCTATCATAAGTGGACATTCTTAGTGGTGGACAGTTGGAGACGGTCAGAGCACACAATGTATTTTTGTAGCAGAGAGGCAGTGGCGACAGACTGAAACACGTTTAGATGAACTGGTGCAATTGGACAGGAGTCGGAGTGATGTGGCTGTTCAGGTGGATTTGATTAACTTGGGGCCCGTCCGTGTTGTCAGGGGTTGAAGGGTAGTGTGTGTGTGTGTGTGTGTGTGTGTGTGTGTGTGTGTTGGGGTAAAGCTCATGAATGGACAGTGTTCTGTGTGCTGTATTCTCAACACTCATCGTTAAGGTTTATCTTTCTGACGATTTTACCAAGAGCCTAGTGCTGTCGTTCTGGGTGGCCGAGCAGTAGAAGCCAGTCTGCAGTTTTCTGCCACACCCCACTGTAACCTACAGGGCTTACTGTAAAGGCACATTTTCTTGATAAAAGGGGGTTTCGACGAAGAAGCAAGCAGACCTTAATTCTAGAAGCACGACAGACAAAAGACACTGAAGGTGATGAGTGCATGACAGCCAAACAGGCTAATGAGAGGTCTTTGTGTTGTACATGCATGTGTGTGTGTGTGTGTGTGTGTGTGTGTGTGTGTGTGTGTGTGTGTGTGTGTGTGTGTGTGTGTGTGTGTGTGTGTTGTGTGTGCACACTACCTAGTGCCTCGATAGATTTTTCATTCAACAATTACAAGCGATTACATAAGTTCGTTAAAGAAAGAGTTGTTATGAAATGCAAAATGTAAAGGTATTTGTGAACAATAAACGACAACATTATAAACTTGATATTGTTTTCACTCAGTCATTCCTCTTTGTTACTGATTTAAAAAAAATGAAAGTGTTACAGTGTTACTTTATATTAGTTTGTGACCATGACAACGCAGCACATGTGTTTGTCCTAATTGAACTGGTAGTGTAAGGCCGTGCAAGGCTTGACAGTCAGGGAGTGCAGACACTGATGTAATGATCACCTGTAGGTAAACTGCCGCAGATTTACACATCCGCTAAATAATTAAATGCATGTAAAATGTTTATGTGCAACTGTCAATCCCGTCTCTCGCAGAGCAGCCAATGCTGCTCCATCTCCGTGATGATGATCATTGTGTCTTTAAAAAAAAGTTAAAGCAAAGGCTGAGCAATTGTAATGCATGCAAACAAAGGTAATATCTAATTAACAGAGGTGATCATTTGTCAGTGTGTGTCATCAGTCAAGTCTCTACCTGTCCAGTGACTATTTGCTGAGGGGAGTGAGATTCTATTCTATTTCTGACTGTCTCTCAGAATGACACCCACAAAGACGTATGTGCGAAACCTAGAAATGCCTAGAAATGTACATTTACAAATGTAGGTATTATAAGCTGCAAGGTGTCAGTGGATTGATCATATAACCAGACGTTTAGTAAATACTTAATTTGTCACTTGAAAAGGGAAGATTTATTTTCAGAGGCACGTTTTGACAATTTGCCAAATAAACCTAGAGTGAGCTATATTCTTCAGGGTAAACAAGTCATTTTCTTTGCATTATTAAATGTTTAAAATATTTTGTGTTCATGTATATAAGTTTATTTATCTGTAGTAAATCCATATTGTTTTATACTTTGAACTAAATACTACCTTTGACTTAAATGCTTAATGCTGTATTTCATAGCAAATTCTACAATTTAATAAAATGTTTAAATTTACTTAATTTAATTTTGGCTAAATTAGATAAAGGTCTTAATTGTAAATTGTATTTTTGTTGTTGTTTGTTTGATATCGGACAGGATTTTTCTAGTAGTCAAGGATCTAGTTCAAGTAGATTCATCCAAAGACAATGTTACTGTTTGCTCTTCTAGAATAAAGAATAAATGTTTTTTTCTTCTGCAGTCTAGGAAATATCTCAGAAAATATAATGTGGTCAATCATAAAAGAACACAACTATAAGGGCTGTGACTTTCAGATATTTAATCTTGTGCCACTTCAAATTAATATCCAGATATTAGCACAGGATTTCAACCATATGGATTTTCCAGCAAAGAAAAATATATCACCCTCTAAGACAACATTAATCCAAAACAGTATCGCTTTAATCAGTTAGTTATCGTCGGCACCTATCCAGTTGAATCCTAATGCTTGGTTTTCGTATTTTTACTGAGGCCAAGGACATTTATATAAGAGCAAATAGCTTGATCTTTGATCATCTCTTTAAGAGCCATTTTATATCAAAGATCTCCTTCACCATCTGTAACTACCTTCATTCCTCAACACCCTCTTCTTATAAAATATGTGATGTGAAACATGTCTGAACACATGTCTAAATTTGAGATCATATTTTGGACCAAATTATTCTTACGATGAACCTCTCCAGAAATGTGTAATCTTCTCATCACTTTTCATCTTTTTTTCTAAATTGACAATTAATCATGCAATGTTGATGATAAACAGTGTTGGTGATTATGCAATAATGTGCAATATGCAGATAGATACATTGTTTTGGCAGGTCTAGAAATTCCATTTTGACAATCAAAACTACATATTGTGCATTTAAAGATCTCATGTATTCGATGACACCGACCCATAGTGTTTATGGGTTTCTAAGATGTCATACGCTCATCTCTCATCTCAGTTTGGGAATACAATCCTACACTAAGCCCGATTGTTGAATGCATCACTTAGAACATCAAGAAAAGGGAGCTAAACTTTTTCTTTGTGACGAGACCGACGAGAACTTGAGGTGTGTTTCATGTTTATAAAGATGGTTATTTGTTTATTGTCGGATAAAAGAAGTCAAAAGTCTCTCATTTTATCTTTTAACAATCGTTTGGTGCCCAGTGTTTCCAGACGATGTACCCTGTGCTCACCCTTTATTAGTCCTAATTAGCACACAGTGGGAAACTTCAAATTCAGTTGATCATATCTTTGCAAATGGATTAATGGATCACTGATTAATACGATGTCATTCACTGATTTTTATGTTACACATTTTGGAGAGCAATTATACTTTCAGCTCTCACAATTATACATAGTAGTTTTCTCAATGTCAGGACCATATTGGTAAAGTTGTATGAGTTTTGCTGATAACTAAACATATATTTTATATAATGGATTACAGTCAGTATAGAGAAGCAACACTATACCTGGTGCTTCTGATTGATGGATGTCTAACTTTAACAATTTGTCGTTTATGTGACCTTCTCTGCAAATGAATCAACAAGTGTTGATTGTTTGCATGGAATGAAAAACACATAAATACTTTGTTTTTATGTCGTTTATGCCATAACTTCGATTCTCCACTGAACCGTTTGTATGCTTTATAATTATCTAAGATGCTTAATTTAAATTATTGTTGCTTTCTCAAACAGAATTAATTAAAGACTTGACCACTGAAATCTGCTCTCGTGGTTAAGGAGTAGAACAGCAGAATCAGTGGTGGAATATTAAGATCACTCTACCCACACGTTTGCTGCTCATTTGAGTCACTCTCGAAATGAAATAAGTCAAATCTATCTGTCTTCAGACGAGGCAATGCTTTTCTGTTTCTTACTCATTTAGACAATCGACTGTGCCTTTGTCTTATTTTCCACACATAATGACATGTTTTTGTTTAACGACTTTCTCTCCAAAGATCATCCGATTTCAGCGTCCTGCTAAGATCTCTTGTTCTCACTGTGATGTGTGACAGTTTACTTTCCAGACATGTCAGCTTCAAATAGTGCTGTTAGACATGCTGGGAAAAAAGTGCAATATATAAATAGACTCACCTTTTTAAAGCTGGGATATTCACTGCACAAGGAATTTGTTTTGAGCATATTGAGATGAGGCAGTCAGAGGGGGCTATGGCAAGACAACTACAGTCTCCCAAAAGATATTAACCACATCAGTAAAAATACCAAAAGCTGAACTTTGTCAGAGGAAGAATACTGGTTTGGTTGGCAACTATGAATCAATATTTTGTGTGGACCTTTTCCCCCCAATTTCTAAGCCTTCTGGGTAAGATTAACAGATTATGGACATATGAAAAATAAAGATATTGTGGGATTGCATTTTCTTACATACACATTCCATGTTGAAAGTCTGATGTCAAATGTAACATGGTTACGAACCCTGGACTCCTTGAAACCATAGCTATGCATTTTTGGGAGATGTTTAACTGGAATGTGAAGGTATATGATAAACAAAGGATTGGTGTCAGGTGGCTGCGCATTACTGTTCATAACTAAATAAGTGATATATACACAGTGATCCTAAACTATAAAACAAATGTTTTTCCTCCATGGTTCTTGCATTATCCAGGTTTTGTTCATTAATGATAGTTCCTGAGACGTATTCCTTTCAGTTAGCACTTAAATTACCTTGCAGTGAAGTAGCACGGGAAACCCCCTCTATTGTTACATGAGAAAGTCACAGGAAACAGAAAAGCATACACTACATTAACCGTAGGCAGGGCTCCCTGAAATGAGAGACGTACTTTTTCATAATAGCAGTAATAGTTTCTAACATGTGGCTATAGAACCACATCTTATGTTTTTCTCCTCCTGAGATCTCCTGCAAGCAGTGCAGCTGACATTAAGGAGAGCCCAGTGGCACTGCCACCTCCACATTGTGGAACTGCCACCTCCACACTGTACATCCCGTCCTCCTCCACCTCCACCTCTTCATGAGGACTTGTGAGAGAGCCTGGCATGGATGAAGATGTCATATCAGTCATATTTCAAATACTATAAACTCCAAGCGGGTGAATGACATCTAAGCCTATGACATTAGTTGCAAGAATGCCATGCAATGTGTACGCCAGCAGTAACCTGTTAAAAGACACACATAACCAGGATGACGGATAGATAAAGACAAAAGACAAAGTAAAACAATTAGGAGAGTATCCTTTCCCTCCATGCCATCTTTTCTCTTCCCTTGATGCCATCTCTGTCTTTGTCTCTCTCATGCTTTTTTTCCAGTCTGCTTTTCAGGACCTTTCTTATGGGCTTCATTTGCATTCTCAGTGGTTCTCCTCAGCAGAAGAAGATAATGGGCTACAATGATGGAAGCCAAACTCATGTCCTGAACCCACAGCAAACCCAATCTGGCACCTGGCAAACCATTCTACAATCGGGTGCCATTTAATTATTACAGGCCAAGTACCAACCTTGCATAGGCAGATGTTTGTGATATCATGCTGTCTAGATTTCAAGCTATGGGGTTCCATGGTAACCCATATTACATTTTTGTGAAATATAGGACGTGACCAGGACAATCTTCTCACCAAATGTGTCTATTCCTCAGGCCCTAGTGCCACCAACAGGCGAGTTTTATGCAAGAGGATGTTGTAAAAGATGTTATCATTTTATAACTGACTTCCACCACACTTTGTTTTCAAGATTTTTTAGATAACATACTACTGAATTTGGCTTACACCCATGTTTGATGATGATGTTTTTATTAGTTAATATCATTATTGAATATAATATATATTATATAAAATGCGTTAATTTAGGCATCTCCTTATAAAATTATACAACAAAGCAAGCCATTTAATAATTTTCCTCCTGAAATAAATTGCAATGCGATGCAACTTATTCTCAAATTTGACTAATGCAGAGTTTATAATGTTATAATTCCCCTGTAACAATAAATGGCATAAACTGAAGGATTCTTGGTAAACTAGCTAATTTATCACTTCTTGTTGTCATATTTTTTTAAATGATAGTTAACCAGTGTCGGGGCAGATACATGTTGAACTTTTTTATATTTAGTTTTTAGAATTGCCACAAGTTTAAGTGAATATTATATGGCTTAAACAGCAGAGCCACATGTGTTCTTCTTTTATAGGCCATGTGTTAACATTAATTGTTGGTTTTCATTTTAAATTAGAAATTTAGCTCATGTTTTCAGCTTTTCCTCTTTCTAATTGTCAAGTTGAAAAGATCATACCTGCATATAACTCACATTATTTTGTGGACTCAAACCTTTTTTATGTTTGACAGTCTTTCTGTCTCCTGTCAGTCAACATTCCCACTGCACAATCTATGGAGAGCAAGATATTGCCTGGAGAAACGCATTATGCTTTAATTGATTTCATTACTTTCTTTTTTACATGAAATACCCTAAGCAAAGTTCTGCTGCATGAGAATTCTTGAAGTAAGGTTATCACAGACTGTGTCTCATACTCGTTTGGTTAGAGCAGTATACACTCTTGTGATTGGTTACATTCTTAATTAGATACACGTCTGGTCCTTGCTACTGTGAGGTTTCACATACGGAACTTTGTCTGGTTTTTGTTTGTTTGTTGCATAGATCACCAGTGTCTCTTTATTTTTAAATTAAATCTTGTTAATAGAGAGATGTATTAAGGTAATTTTGAAGACATTACAGGATGTTAGTGGTTTCAATGAAAACACATAATTGTACCTAGACCAGATGTGCAGTCTGTGGTTGCATTTGCCAAGAATCTTGGTAGATATATTGTAAAATATTTAATTTAAACCTGAGGGTTCACTACTGTAAAAATTCTATATCTTATATTCATCTCATCGAGCTGTCAGATGTTCTTCTGCCTTTAAAGCACAGACTGGCTGACAATTACAAACGAGTTTAAAATGGATTTTAGAGCATCGTGGTTTTAAGGGTATCATTTTAAATCGGACTGGGGACATTGCTAGGACACCAATCTTGGGGAGATATTCCAAATAAACTGTACTTTCTAGTAACATATAATGTTTGGTCACTGTTAATGTCTGGTCATTGTCCAGACATTAGGCCATATCAGACCATGGATGTGTTTTTGTTGAACATTATGCCACACGTCATATACATATGGATTTTATAACAAAGGGAACGTTTGTACAAAAGGAATTTTACCAGCATCAGTGTAGAGATCAAATTGTCCCCTTCACAGATGATAGACATATATTTTTTATACACAGAAAATTATCAAAAGTAATAATATAAAACTCCCATTTCTCTATTTTTCCCATTTCTCATTTTTGCCTGTGTAAAGGTTTCATGTGCCACTTTCAAGTACTTACTTTCTCCCTGTCTCATTCACTGCTTTCTCTTAAAGAGTCTTTATCTGGAGATTGTGTCAAATTGGGTGGGGGGTGGGCCAGTCCTGGAAGCCTCCTTTGTTTATTGATTTAAGGAGCAGGGTTCCCACACACAGAGAACAATACCCTGGCCAAGTTGCTTCGCCATTTGAGAAGTTAGGTCAGTTTCATACGTTTTTTTAACACAACTTAAACCCAATTTTGAAGGTTATTGTATCTTAGAAGTTTGATAATGTCCATGCCTATGGTTGATATAGCTGCAGTCATAATTGCATATTTGCATTGTATTTGTGTTCATTTCTTTCTGCTGAATGAAATAAAATCAGAGAATAAGTGGCCCATAGTAATGATGATAAGAAAGCTGTGCACCACGGCTTGAAGACAGAAGACAAATTCTAATAACACTCCTTTAACGCAGACAGTGTAGGAGAAAGAAAAAGAGAGTGAGAGAGAGAGAGGAAATTGCAGATGCTATCAGTTAAGTTCATGTACACGTTTTCCTTCTTCCCCTTTTGCCTTTCCTGTGATTCTTTAGCTCCCAGACTTCGACCGAACGGGCTATCTCCCAGGTATTTGACTCTCCGACTGTCCATTCATTACGAGCGGCAGGGGGTCTTGTGGGGTGCGGTGTCCCCCCGAGCCCTGAGCCGAAGAGACAGGCGTGCGAGGAGCACGTTGAAGTTGAAAGGGCTTGGCCACTGCCCCCCCTCCAAGCCTGTCTACGCGCACCGGGAGCTTTAGCTTTAACTCCTGTCGCTCGCCTGCTGCATCAGGTTTTTTTTATTTTATCACAAAGGCCATCTTTACATGGAGAGAGGGCGCTGCGTTCTTATGTCTCCAAGGCTTTTGTTTGGACTCACAGTGAGAAACAGCCGAGGAGATTGGCAAAGGGAATCCAGTTAGCGTAGGCTTGATGCTGGGCCATCCAGATGAGGACATCAAGCTTGTGGTAGGTTAGTGAGGGTAATTTCCCACCCCACCAAGATTTCAATTCTGTGTCATGATGTATAAATACACAACTTTTCAGTGAACAACATGGAGGGAATACGTAATATTTTAATGTGTCAGACGCCACAAAGTATATGACTCAATAAAGCCTGAAAATAAACACATTTCTCAGACAATTTAACTTGTATGTGACACCAACTTTTTTTCTTCAGACTGCTCCCTGGCTGTCAGTCCAGACGCCTTACCGGATGTAATTGTCTGCATGTTTTTGCACTGTAAATATTTATATTTATTTATAACACACAATCCTGCTTTGAATGTTACATGGTGTATTGTCAGTAGGTCACTAGAACTATGGCTCTTCCACTCTGAGACGTGTCTGTTACATTTGTGATAAATTGTATATCAATATATCTGACTTATATTCTGACAGTTATTCCTCAGAGTAGGATTGAAGCCCTTTAACACTTGCAATGCCGTCACTTAACCCTGTAGACACTTCTGACACTTCTGATTCTGACATACTCTGAGATTTTTTTAAATGCGACCAAATTAAAAGAGTGGTTCAAAGTCAGTTTCTGTTTGTATTCACATCATGTCCAGGTAGATAAATGTAAGAATATGATCCTCACTTCTTCATTCAGGGCCAAATTGACTAGTCAAAGAGTATTAGGCTAACGAGCGCAACAGGTCTGTCGCCATGGTCCACGGCTTACAGTTTTCCAACACTGGGTCTATAGCCGCCCACAACCATTGGCCCTCTGTGGCCACTACACCGTCCCAGGCCGGCCCTGTTTGCCCACCGGTGGCACATTTCTTCCTCTTGGCTTGGCTCCCATTTCATTTCCAAGGAGCAGTCTTTTTCCCAGGTTTCTCTTGGCCTTCAACCGAAGGCTTTTGGCCGAGGTCCACGCTGCACAAAAGGAGCCGGGCATTCCAGCTGTCTGTGTTTAATCCCCCGGTGTCAGCTCGTGTTAATGTTGCAGCGTGAAATCTGAGGGCGCAGAGCAGCGTGGAATATTAAAAAACCATCGTTAGAATTCCTCTGGAAAAGGGCCGCCGCTGGTCTGCTGGTGGCGCTAGCCCCGAGTCGACTGGTGAACGGATGCTATCGCTAAGGGATCAGGCCCGTTGGGCTTGAATGAGTTATCAGGGATGAGATGCGGGGTTGCCAAGGAGGTTTCCACGGAGCTGGGGGGGGGGGGGGGTTGGCAGGTTGGGAGTGGGTGGAGGATCGATGAATGGCACCACAAAGACCCCACAAAGACACAAACACACACACACACACACACACACACAAACACACACACAATCACACACACACACAAACAAAAGCAGAGACAGCAATCTTGCATTTCTGTCTGTTTTTCAATTCCCTTGGAGCATTGGGGGAAGACAACCAGGCCTGGAAAGGTTGTGATATGGCCCATGTGAACAGTATTGCCTCTGAAAGGTTGTTTCATGGCCCACTTGTCCACCTGGTTCCTGTTGTTGTCCTGTCGGTTTTGCTTTCATAACGGTGAAACAGCACACATCATCATCAACAACAGGGGAGAAGTCTGAGCTCACACAATTATAATGAGAGGGGAACAGAAGGCAAGGCCAAAAAATGAATCTGGCTTGGCACAAGGCATGACACTGCTTAGAGAAGACCCCTTGTCCAAGCCTCGGTTTTTAATGACTTGTCAGTTTCCGAGCTGCAAGCTATTTGTCTGTGTCACTAGTCTGGATCCCCACTGACAAAGCAATGTCATGGCTTTCTATTTGCAGCAGTGACAAGGAAGCTTTAACCCTTTTGCTTGAGATGCAGGATGGCCTTTATAACTAAAGCCCTATCCCAAATCACTTCAAAATGTCACACAATTTAAGTTTCTCACACTGTGCAGGTGCACAGGATGATCAATGTCTCATCAGTTACGTGGAAATTCTTTCTCGGCTTCAGAAAGGTTACTGGCGCTCCGTCCAAATAATGAATTTAAAAAAAGACTACAGGTTCATGAACTGTGGTCCACACATTTTAAATCCAGTGAAAATAATCCAAAATAGTTTGTAAAATGATTCAGCTCAGTCAGTAAAATTACCATTAAATTATTATTATTAAATATGTGATATATATTGTTTATATTGGTGAAGGGATATGAATTTATTTGGAGAGTAACTGATTAGATTTGCGCATGTTTGTATGTCGTGAGTGCTGTGGTTTTTAGCAGGTGCACCAAGTTCACAAAAAGTTGATTAATGGAGAAAATAAAGTGTGTTTTATCTTCGTCTGTTCTTACTGATCTTTATCTATTCTTTCTCTGCTTGCTTCATTCTCTTTCCATTCCCAGAGTGTGTAAATCCCCTGGTCGCTCTAACCCCTGAGAAAACATGATCAAGCTAAGTCTCTAGTTCCTGAGCCAGACTCAAGATGGCCATCTCTGTGTACAGCTGACTGCTTCAGCAGAAAGGATCCAGTATCCGGTGTGTGTGTGTGTGTGTGTGTGTGTGTGTGTGTGTGGACAAGGTTTGATGAATGGCCCAAAAATCAAAACACTCACAGGGGATCAGAAAAATGTGACCACTCAAGTGGAAGAGGAGAGAGGTCTTTTTTTGTAGCCACCTACAGCATGATCTCGACTGCTGGTGTCGACCCTGCGCTGCTTCCTAAGAGCCACTCAAAAGACTGCAAAGAGCGGTTGCAGCCGTCGCAAAGGCTTGGCCTTCGAATAAAAGACAAAGGCAGCATTGAGAGACCCTGGAGGCCCTGGAGCAGAGGGATAACTTTACAGTGTGTGTGCCAATCACCACTCCCCGGTTTGTCCTCACGTACCCGCCATCCTTTTGTGTGTGAGTGTGTGTTTGGCACAGGTTACAGTTTAGCTTGCATCCACGATGGAGATAAAGGTGCCTGAAAAGGCTTTCACAAGAACAGGTAGGCTTTCGAGGTGATCTTCCCCATGTGTGACACAAAGGCTTGAAAAACAGTTAAAGCTGTGTAGCATCTTTGACAAGGGTGGTGATTGTTGAAAATCCTTTCAGCACTCTAGTGGTCATTGTGTTTCCTGCTTTGCTTGTTTCTGCTCCCACCCTGAATGTTGATACCCATGTTGTACTAACAGTCCACAGAGCTCAGCTAAACTTGGCAGGATTAGCATGAGGTTTCCATGAGGACAAAATGTGGCGCTTGATTTAGAACATGATCCTAATAAAATCTTCATGACATGCTTCTGTGATTTGTATGACTCAGTCAATACATATTTGCACCTCAAAAGTCAGTTATCAAAAACGTATCCCATTCTGGGGGATTGGCATTCATTTCTAACATATACATGAAGAACATCCCGATTCATTTCATTTCACTTCTATTTTACTAGTTTTAAGAAAAAAGTTATTTATTTTTTAAAGGGACACCTGGGATGCTAAAGGATTGTAAAGGTCAGTACCAGGCTGTGATGCAGACAATGTTCAAACTCTTCAGTCACAGTCCCACCAGCAACGCCTCACATTCATAGATATGGAAAGGGGATTTCAACGCAACACATCCCACTGATCAGAGACAACAAGCCTTTTATTCACCTGGAGAATTTGTGACTGAATGTAGGGCAGGTATGAGACCACTGGTGGGTGGGAGGACAGGATAACAATGGCTCGACCGTTGAAAAAATATTTCAAACCGCATCTGATGTCCCACAGGCTGCCACTAGGGGGTAACAAGGAGCATATGTTTTCCTTTGTCTATTTCCCTGGAAATTTCCTGTCGGCACACAAGCTGTTCGTCTTTTCTTACTTTGTCCTTTTCCTCGTACAGAGCAAGGCAGGTGTGCAACATAAGGAGAATGGTGAAGTGTCATATTAAAAGATCATTTCCAGCATCAGAATGCAGCACAAAAACACGGCTATACACTGACCTACAAAAGGGCTGGTGTCATGTGATTTCTTACATATACTCTCACACATAAGCGCACACACAAAACTGGGAGGGGGAAAAGCTGGTTACATATGCTGCTGCTTTACTTGGCACCAAAAAAGGACATACCCAATATCTAATAATCAGCTTGTTCAATAATGCTCTGAAAGGTGTCGTCATCTAAAGCAGTGTAACCTGCTTCCATGTAACTCACATTGTCTCACATTGTAGGCTACTGTTTTATAGAAGCAGGCTTCTCTGCCAGATTAAGTTCACCATCTTTAAGGCAATAATGCCCTCAATAACTGCTGGATATACTAAAGATCGCTCTTGCTGCAGCGACTGCACGTCAGGTGTTTTTTTTCTTTTTCTAAAAGACAGAAGTGGGACACACAGATAAATGGTTCTGAAAAGAAAAGTTTTTTTTTTTTTTTTTTAAATCAACACATACAGCAACCGTTTTCAATATGTTTATTTCAGCTTAAGTGGTTCAAAAACATTTCTCACACGTCTCTCTTCTGATGCATCTCTCCTTTTTGAAAAAGCCAAAGGAGAACACGGTGAAGTCCTCGTGCCATTACTGTGCAAAGAAGTATACGCATTCTATTTGACAGATTAAAATATGTGACTCGTGAAGCAACATATACATATATAAGTAAATGACTGGATAGGCTTTAAACAGACAAAAAAAGACAAGAGGAGGGGGGAAAAACAAACAGTCATGATGGCTCAGATAGTAGACAGGTGTCACAGCGAACCCAGAGAACTCTTCTGTTCGATAATTTCACTGATTCCATTTTCTTTTCTCAGAGCTTCCAGTTTTACGAGTTCAGTGTATATGTGTATGTGTATGTGCGTGCATGTGTTGACATTTATATCTGAAAAAAAGATACATACTTACGTACATACATACATACATACCTCTTGCTTAATATGTTTTTGTAAGGCATAAGTGGCAAATCAAAGACGAAAACAAAACAAAAATCCAAACAGAAACAAAAATGTCCACCAAGAATCTATCACCCATGTTCTCAATTCTGCTGTTTTAAGGCCACAACCAACTGATTATAAAAACAAAAACTACAACCCCAGCCTCAAACGGCAACTGACACTGCAACACATCTGGCCATAGTCTGGCCCAGGGCAACCGCTGGATGAACTGCTGACTGGACACGGCCGCTGACAGAGGTGATGCACAAATGCACTGTCTGCATGGAGACATATGAGACAGGGACAGGGACGGGCCAATCTGACTACAACACTACTGGGCATTTAGCTGGTAAAACAAGTTCCTGATGAACAGCTCAGAAATAATAACCAACATATCCTTCACCCCAAACAGGGGAAAAACATCACTGTTTGAATACATAACAAAGGAAGACGTAACAGACACATCCAGTTGATCGGGCACAGAGGGTTCTGGAAGTGGTGGTGGTGGAAGTGGGTTCTATTGTGAGGACATGTGCATGGGATGTGTGCTCCATAGGGAGAGAGGGGAGTACAGACTAGGTGTGCAGATCCTTCCAGCAACTCTAAGTATCTTTCTATTCAGTCGCCATATACTACCAGAAGCCTTGAGTTTGTTTTTTTTACTGCATTGCATCTTTCTGTGTTGATGTTGTCAAATCTCAATGCATTTGTTTTACTGCCATTTTGTAGATGTAAGCTGTTTTAGCTGTTTAGCTGCTGAGGCAGAGCTCTGATTTCAGCCTCTGATTTGCCTTAGACTCACTGATCCTGATCACTGGTGCCCTGAGAACATCACTATGGCAAATCCTAAAACCACTGGACTGCACACATCACATCAGTACTGGGTAGTACCAGCTAGGCCTATGCCCCACAAAAATAAATACATTTTGTTTTCTCTAAACTTGAGGGAACTTGCATGGTACCATGGAATGATCCCCTAAATGCAAACCTAAGCAAGCCATTCCAAGCAAAGAGCTTAAGATACGCACAGCATTTGATAAGTAAACAAATATTTCTTCGAAGCCAGCAGAGTCTAAGTTTCTTTCTGTTAAGTACCTTAAGGTTCCTGTCAACTGTTTTCGGAAGCATTGGGAATCGTCTGACATACCAAAATGATCATATACCAATCTGATATCTCTCCTTCCCTGGCCAGTCATCAATAAATCGACCAGACATGAGAGTCTGCATGACACTGGAGATTAAGTCACTGGCTCACCCCTCTCTCTCACACACAACAAAACAAACAAACAAACAAACAAAAAAGTAACAGTTAAACACACCTGCATTATGTAAGTCATGTCATATTGGAGACAAACACATCTTAAAAACACAAATTCTTACAAGGTACCGTAGGTAAATGTTATCTCTACATTACGGACACACAGTGATACAAATTAAGAACTTATAAAACAATTAAATCTGTGCAAGTACTGAGTGCCAACGAGACGTACCCATTTCCCTTTCACAAAGTATTCATGTCTGTTTTTTTTTCAGCTGTACATTCATAAATGAATTTTTTGGGTTTGTTGTTTTGCTCACTACTCTACTTCTCATGAGGAGTTAGTTCTTCCTTTAGCTATTTACTAAGTTTGGCTTTAGGCCAATGCACGGTTCGTGAGACAGAATCACTTTATAGTACAACAGGGGTAACTTTTCCCATCCCTGACTAACTCAAATTTCCTTCACAGTTTGCTTTTTTTAACCCCCAGAAAGTCCATTACCCATATAAAAAAATAATTTATTGCGCATCCAAAAAAAGTGCATCTTACATATTTTCTTTAAAAATATCTTTCTTTCGCTCTTTCTCCCTTTACTCCTGAAACTGGAAACGGCTTCCATCAGGTGTTTGGTTGGGTGATTGAGGTGTGTGTTTTGCAGCTCCACTCTGTACACTTGGCACATGCACCCAGTGTCTGGAGGTGCAGGATGTGTGTATGTGTGTGTGTCAGACTCTGTGTTTGTGTGTGTGTGTGTGTGTGTGTGTGTGTGTGTGTGTGTGTGTGTGTGTGTGTGTGTGTCATGGGGGGGGAGAGAAGGAGGAGGTGAAGTGAGGAGCGAGAATGATGATGTTGATTTTGAGATGGAGGAGGAGGAGGAGGAAGAGGACCCTGCTACGCTATCACCATGGGAACATCATCTGAGAAGCCACTGATCATGGGTGCATCTTCATCATCATCACCTGAGGGATGAAGAGAAGTGGTGTCAGTCACCCGCAAAGAATAATGCTACTTGTATTTCTTTCATACTAAAAAAAAAAATTTCTGCATACTAAAAAATGTATGTTTATAAATGATATCCTGCTGTTTTGAATGAACCACAGAGAGATTTTTTGTAAAGCAACTTCTAAACTCCATTTCATTGTATCAGCAAACACTAGCAGTCTGCTAAAGGTCATTTTATGCAAAACAAAACAAAACAGCAATGGACCTCAATTCACCCAGCACAGCAAGAAAGCATGTGCCCTCACAAACACAGACACAGAACCTAGTTAAGGTATTACCTTATCCTGGAATAACACTACTCCTCATGCCCTGCATGGCATGCACACCACACACACGCACGCACGCACGCACGCACGCACACAGAGAGAGACAGACAGACAGACAAACAGAGAGAGACAGAGAGAGAGAGAGAGAGAGAGAGAGAGAGAGAGAGAGAGAGAGAGAGAGAAAGAAAGCACTCCTCTGCCGACTTACCCAGTTCATCCCCTGACGAGAAAATGGCCGAGCCTAGGCGGGAGTTGTAGTGGCTGTTGGCGAAGGTGGTGAAGTTGTGCTGGAGGCGGCGGTGTCGCAGGTAGAGGACCAGCAGGCCGCCACACAGCCCCAGCAGCAGCAGGAACAGCACGGGCACCACCACCGCCGCCATGTCTCCAGAGCGGCCAGACTGAGCGCCTTTATCGGTAGGACCTGACAGGAAAATCAAAAATGGTGCTGTAGTTATCTCATTTCTAAAAGACTGGGGAAGGTTACTTCACGCCCTTAATATAAAGAGAGAGTCTAGCAGCCTTTGTTGCAGTACAAGGGGCCTTTTGTCATACTGCACAGATTCCTTTTGTGGAAGGTTTTAGATTCACAAAGCCTTGCAGCTTCAATTTCACTTTTGATTGAAACTGTTTTACAACACAGAAGGATGCAATTTACCATCTGAAGAAGAAGAAAAAATACAGTTTTTACAAGTTTTGTTTTATAAAAAAGCCAAGATTACAAAATGGACCTTAACACTTTCCAACACAGCTTTCTGTGAGATGAGTCTGACTGGTCAGAATGAAGCCGGTGTATTTGTGGAGCTAGTCAGGCCATCCTTCAAATTGGGCCTAAACATATTTTTTTAAATTGTTGTTCGAACTGCTGACTTGCCGGACTATAACTTTCTGTTGAGACCGAGTAGGGCAGGAATTTCACAGACAGCACGATGTCTAAACTAGCAAAGATGACCTATTAGAAGACTTTAAGACTAAAACTTACGTCTTTTTGGGTGGCCCAACTACCCATTTTTTGTTTTGAAAGTTAGAAATTTCAGCAAACCAATACATTTTTAAGGATGCCCTCAATGCCTTTTTGTTTTCTCACAACAAAAAGGAATAAAAGACTACGGGACCGCCATCTACTTTGAACCTTTACACTATCAAGAGACTATTGGTGAGGGAAAAAAAAAATTGACGGCTGATATCCCAGTTGACCAGATGCTTTATTAGCGCTGTATAGAGACACGTGTGTGTATATCACAGCTCCAGATTAAGCTGGTGGTACGGTATGGTACGGTGCGCTACGGTACGGTGCGGTGTGGTGTGGTACCTTCGTCATTTCCCGGGTCGTTGTAGAGCAGCAGGGCAGGCTCCCCGCAGAGCTGCCCGTTAAGAAGGCAGCGGGCGCGCACAGAGAAGGTGTAGTTGTGCTGGGCCAGCAGGTTGTTGATCCGCAGGAAGGTCTCCGTTGTGTTGCCCAGGCAGGTGGTGGCGTTGGTGACGCTGTCGTACACATGCACCTCGTAGCCCTACGGGTGGAGGGACACATTTCAATGAGGGATTAGAAAACTGAGAGAAGACAAAAAGACGACACACTTGATTGAGACTGAAGGGTAACAGGCCACAAATCATCGGACATACAGTCCCGCTCAGCAGTATTGGCACCCCTAGTGAATATGAGCAAACAGGGTATGAAAAAATATGTCTGTACTGTTTATCCTCTTGGTGTTTCACTCAAAATATTCACAAAAATCCTACCTTTACATTGAAGTTAAATTATTGTAAGAGAAAACAACGGTTGAGATTAAATAAATATTTTTTACAAAAACATGTGTACCACTATTATTGGCACCCCTAGAAAAATCTTATAATTGAAATCTAACTGTAAGTCTAAGTATATTTCCAGTCATGTTTTACATTTTTAAGTTCACCTGTTTAATTATGAACTCTTAAGAGGTTAACCATGACTTCCTGTTCCACTGATGTACAAATATGAGATGACACAGGCCAAATTCCATTAGTCATTCATCACAATGGAAAAGACCCAAGAACACAGTGACGATGTGCAATAAAAAGTTGTTGAGCTGCACAAATCAAGAAATCGACACAAGAAAATCTCGTACCAGTTGAAAATACCCATTTCCACTATCATGGAAATAATAAAGAAGTTTAAAGCGTCAGGTGATGTTAAGAATCAGCCTAAAAGACAACGTGTGTGTACATTGACCCCACGCACCGTGAGGAGGATGGTTCAACTGGCAAAATAATCTCCAAGGATCACAGCTGGAGAATTGCAGTCTTTAGTTGAGTCTTGGGGTTAGAAAGTCTCCAAAACTACCATCAGACGCCACCTACATCACCACAGGTTGTTTTGAAGGGTTGCCAGAAAAAAGCCTCTGCTGCCCATCAACAACAAACTAGAGTGCCTACAGTTTGCCAAATGGAAGTCAGACTTTCAATGGGACTGAGTTAAATGGTCAGATGAGACCAAAATAAAGCTTTTTGGCAAAAACAACAAAGGTGGGTTTGGCGTAGACAGAAAGATAGCCATACAGAAAAGCACCCCATACCTACTGTGAAGTATGGTGGCCGATCTTTGATGTTGTGGGGCTGTTTTTCTTCCAAAGGCCCTGGACATCTTGTTAAGATACATGGTATCATGGACTCGATCAAATACCAGCAGATATTAAATGAAAACCTAACAGCCCCCTCTAGTAAGCTTAAAATGGGCCATGGTTGGACCTTCCAGCAGGACAATGATCAGAAGCATACCTCAAAATCAACACAAAAATGGTTCACTGGCCGCAGAATAAAGGTTTTGCCATGGCCATCACAGTCCCCCGACCTAAACCCCAAAGAAAATCTGTGGGATGAGCTGAAGCCGAGTCTACAAGCGTTGACCTCAGAATCTGAAGGATCTGGAGAGATACTGTATGTAAGAATGGTGTCAGATCCTGTGCCATGTGTTCGCCAACCTTATCAGGCATTATAGGAGAAGACTCAGAGCTGTTATCTTGGCAAAGGGAGGCTGCACAAAACATTTAATTAAGGGGTGCCAATACCTGTGCACACATGTTTTGAAGAATAATATTTATTTAATGTATAAAAAAAACCTTTTTCTCTCAATTATTTTACCTCAATGAAAAGGAAAGATTTTTATGAATATTTTGAGTGGGTGACCAAGAGGATAAACAGCAAAGACATATTTTTTCATAGACTGTTTGCTCATATTCACTAGGGGTGCCAATACTGCTGAGCGGGACTGTATCTTGTGGTCAAAATATAATCAAACCAAATTTTAAATGAGGTATGCAAGTATGCACTGGAGCCACTGGGCCACTCACCCGACTCTCATTAAAAGTCTTCTCCTTCACAGCCAGGCTCTTCCAGAGGAGGATGATGTGGTCGGGCTCATTCAGGATCTTCAGGGCTTCGGGAGCGGCCAAGGGGACTGACAGGGACAAAAAGACAACAGCTCAGCGATTGGAGACTGAGGACCGAGAAATGACACAGGAACTTGCTGAGAATGTTTTAAAGTGCCTGTTTTGTGTTTGGTTGTGTTGCCTACATCTGCAGATACCTGCAAAACCATCTGTACACTGGGACCGAGTAGTACTCATTTGCCAGACAATTTGAGGTCATGCCTGTCCACAATACATAGCTGTTGTTCCAAAATGGATGGTCTAGTCTGGTGCCCAGTGCCTGTGTTTAAGGTAACCCTGGGTGTTGGCATGTGACCTCTACGAGTGGGTCTCCTGTACCTGTGTTGAGGGTGTAGCTGGCCTCCTTGCTCATGTTGCGAAGCCTCACGGTGATGACGTAGTGGCCGCCGGGCTCCAGGTCCTTCAGGCTGTACTCCACCGTGTTGTTCAGGGTGGTCAGCTTGTAGCTGCGCTCCGTCTTGCGCAGCGTGTCCCGCAGGTGCACTGCATAGGTCTTTACAGACGGACACATTCAAATCGCATTAGTAAATCTCATAAATAATCAATAAATCCACATAAATAACTAATGTGAAACCGTTATTAGTCATCAGTGAAGACTGATAACTAATCTTAAAAGATACTGATGGCAAAACAATCACAGGTGGTTTTTTGAACGCACCACGCCTGCTCTGTTGCAGAAAATGAGTTTTTGGCTGTTTGTTTTTCCTTAAATCAAATTTGAAATGAAATGCACATTTTACATATCATACACTGACTGTACTCCTGCGTGTACATCTAGCGTGCGTATGGCCATACCAGAGGGGAGCCGGGGGAGTCGTAGGGGGGCTGCCACTTGAGCGTCGCCTGGGTCTGGTCCACGCGCACCTTGTGCAGGTTGCGGGGTGGAAGCCTCTCACTCGGGATCATCTTCACCACGGCATAGTCTGAGGGGGGTCCCAGGTAGGGAGAGATCACCCGCACCTACGAACAAACACACGAACGCACACACACACACTGTTCATGAAGTATGTAAAGTCAACACACACTGGAAACTCAAGACTGCTCTGAAGTTTTATCTTTATCATCAGCAAGCACTGGAATTAAACAGTGAACAAATGATCTACTTAGAAAGGAGCAGATACAACCCAATGTTTACCTCAGCAACTAGAAGAAGGAATCTATATAGCTCTATAGCTCGTAACTTCACAAGGCTCACCAGGAATAGGTACTGCTCATCGGCGTCAACAGTGACCGTCACATTGCTGCTGTTGCTGGTCTCACTGTGAGGGCCGTGGTACATATCCAGGAAGGACGTGGCAAAAAAGACACCATACGTCTGTGCAAGGGCGCACACACACACACACACACACACACACACACACACACACACACACACACACACACACACACACACACACACACACACACACACACACACACACACACACACACACACACACACACACACACACACACACACACACACACACACACACAGTACAGAAATATATAAACACACACAAAAATACACGAAAACACATGGACAAATCTCTGTTAACAAAGAAAAATGGATAGGAAAAACATTTACAGTGCCCTCCACAATTATTGGCACCCTCAGTGAATGTGACCAAAACAGGCTATAAAAAAATATGTCTTTGCTGTTTATCCTCTTGGTCTTTCACTAAAAATATTCACAAAAATCTTACCTTTTCATTGAAGTAAAATTATTGAAAGAAAAAGAAAATGTTGACATTAAATAAATATTATTCTCCAAAACAGGTGTGCCACAATTATTGGCACCCCTTAATTAAATGTTTTGAACAGCCTCCCTTTGCCAAGATAACAACTCTGAGTCTTCTCCTGTAATGCGTGATGAGGTTGGTGAACTCATGGCACTGGATCTGAGACCATTTTACTCGACTCGGCTTCAGCTCTTTCCACAGATTTTCTATGGGGTGGAGGTCGGGGGACTGTGATGGCCATGGCAAAACCTTTATTCTGCGGTCGGTGAACAATTTTTGTGTTGATTTTGAGGTGTGCTTCGGATCATTGTCCTGCTGGAAGGTCCAACCACGGCCCATTTGAAGCTTCCTAGAGGTTTTCATTTAATATCAGCTGGTATTTGATGAAGTCCGTGATAACATGTATCCTTACAAGATGTGTGGCTGGTTTTGTTCCAAAGGCCCTGGACAACATCAAAGATCCGCCACCATACTTCACATTGGGTATGAGGTGCTTTTCTGTACCGCTATCTTTCTGTTTACGCCAAACCCACCTTTGAGGTTTGTTGCCAAAAAGCTTTATTTTGGTCACATCTGACCAAATAACTCGGTCCATTGAAAGTCTGACTTACATTTGGCAAACTGTCTGCAATTCTCCAGCTGTGATCCTTGGAGATTATTTTGCCAGTCAAACCATCCTCCTCATGATGCGTCGGGTCAATTTACAGGCTGATTCCTTACATCTCCTGTCACTCTGAACTTCTTAACTATTGCCCTGATTGTGGATATGAGTATTTCCAACTGTTTAGATATTTTCTTATATCCTTTACCGGATTTCTGCAGCTCAACAACTATTTGTTGCACCTCAACACTGTGTTCTTTGTCTTTCCCATCTTGATTAATGACTAAGGTTTGTCTGTGTCACCTCATATTTATACCAGAGAGAGACAGGAAGTCATGGTTGACCACTTTAGAGTTCCTAATCAAACAGGTGAACTTAAAAATGTAAAACATGACTGGTAATATATTTCAGTAAGATTTTAATTATAAGATTTTCTAGGGGTGCCAATAATTGTGGCACCCATGTTTTGGAGAAAAATATTTTATTTAATGTCAAAAAAAGTACATTTTTTCCATAATTTTACTTCAATGAAAAGGTAAGAATTTTGAGAATATTTTGAGTGTAAGACCAACAGGATAAACAGCAAAGACACATTTTTTCATAGCCTGTTTTGCCCGTATTCACTGAGGGTGCCAATAATTGTGGAGGGCACTATATGGTCTCTATATGTTGTATGTTTCACAAAGGCCCATTCCACACTCCACCACAGCCATTCCACATAATGTCCGTTCCATGAGACATATTGTTTCTCAAACGTTATCAAGGAACAGGTTAATTACAGTAAAACTACAGTGGGTTTATTTGTGACATGAAACCATGCCACATGATGTACCATAGCTTCAGCCCATACTCAGGAACCTCCCATTACACAAATGCAGCACACAGAGCTCTTAGAACAAAAACATCGTACACAGACTGCACAGATATAGATATCAATACACGCTGCCAGTCTTTCGCTAGACCTGTCTGCTTCAGATTATTTTTCTGTGATTTAAAATCAATCTCTACCAATTAAAATGAATTCCATTGGGATAGATGGACCCCTGGTTGGAACCCCCTGCCCCTGAGCCCTGCCCAGCCTTACCATTCCAGGGGAGGAGTTCCAGCTGCAGTCCACTGCACTCTGGTTGAGCGCGCGGGCCTTGAGGAGTGGGGCGTACGGCTGGGCGCCGGCCGTCTGCTGGCGGAATAGAGCGATGGGGCTGTCTCCATCACGGGTGTGGGCCCACACCACCACCTCATACACCGTACCGGCAGTCAGGTTCGACGCTACACACACACAGGCACGCACACACACACACACGCACACACACACACGCGCGCACACACGCACGCGCACACACGCACACACCACACACACACAGACAGACACACACACAAACAAAACAAAAAATCAAACATGTTCAGGTATTACATATAATAACAAAACAAGCTCCATTTAAACTGAACTGTGTACTTTCTGAATATATTACATAATAAAAAATGTATTCTTTTACAATTCCTAGATCAAAGCTTGGAAGAGACATTTTCATGAGCATGACAGCAAAATACCTTTCAGACTCTTGCCATGGATTGTATAGTTTTTGCTTTCCTTCACATGGTCATCAAACACCCAGGACAACACCACTATGAACTGCTTCACCTACGGACAGTCAGACCAAAGATATCCCAGTTACCAAGTTTTTCGCAGATATTTCATGGAAAAACATTTACACCCACACACACAGACCCAGAAAAAAAATGGATATCTATCCACTCATACTGACCTCATACTGCACCTCGTAGTTGAAGGCCAGGCTCAGGGTGTTTTCTGTGACCGTGCCAAGTTCCACAGTAGGAGCCGGCAGAGCTGTAGGAGAAGAGAAGAATACGAATGAGTACTGTGAGGGTTATTAACTACAGGAAAAACTATCCACTGGTCCTTAAAAAAAAAACTCTGGCTATCCCTCAACTCACAGAAAGGGACAATTAATGTAGGTGGGAATTAAGCACAGCGTGTTAAAGGATAAACTTTATAATAAGAATACAAAATTAAAAAACATTTTTAAATAAGGTTCACCTTACCTTTCTGAGGGACAATGGATTTTAGGGCAGTCCAATTTCCAACACCCCTGCCAGTCACTGCTGCCGCCTGTGTAGGCAAATTCAATTCAGTTCAATTCAATTCAATTCAATCACAATGGTGGCGCCGGATTCACAGCTACCGAAGATGGATCAAATCATTCCCTACTCAGACTGACATTGTAAAGAGAGACAAGGCTCTTTCTTCGTCCTGCTATAGCATACCAAGCCAAGGTCTTCTACTAATATGCACGAAATGTGTGGGTATTTGGTCCTTTAAATATATTTTCCCAGAGGGAAATTCTCTCAACTATTTTCAGGTTGTGTGAGTGCGTTATGATGAGTGAGTGTTATGTAGAGAACTTCTGTATTATAGAAGTATGCCTCAGAACGCCATGAAGTGCTATAAAGATGAGTGGGTATGTGAAGGGCTGTATGGTAGGAGCGTTGCCATTACAGCAAAGAGCGTAGCCGCTATGGCAGGATTGTGGTTGGGCTGGTGAGGGGGGGGAAGATGCAATACCTACCCTAAACCTGTAGAGGGCACTAGGCTCCAGGCTCTTCACCTCAGCGCTGTTGCCATTGCTGCGCTGGGAAAACCACTCAGCACTGCCCTTCTTGCTGTACTCAACCTGTAAACACACACGCACACGCACACAATGATATACACATTGGTAGCCACTGATCCCATTGACTATAAACTAATACATACACACCGGATGTCTTTAAACAATGTAATTTACATACAAGGTTCCCTCAACATCTACCGCTGAAGTGCCCTTGAGCACCTAAGCCCCAACTGCTCCCCGAGCCCTGCACTGCTGCTGCCCACTGCTCCCGTTCCTAGTGTGTGTGTGTGTGTGTGTGTGTCTGTGTGTGCGCTCACTGCTCCTCAGTATAGGTTAGATCAAATGCAGAGGTTGAATTTTACTGCTCACTATTCATAGTGTGTGTCTGACAAATAAAGAATTTAACTTAACCCAGAGTCAGATTAATTCATATTCAGTAAAAAAACTACATTCACCCATTATACATGTACACACATACTTGTATACACATTTGTATATCTTATTTGCAAATATTTATATACAGACAAATAAAATGTGGCTGATTGGGCTTATTAGATTATGAAGGCCTCCACATCCTTCCATGTACTATGCTCCCTGAGTGCCCCAGGTAGCCTCAGAGTCTAGAGCTCTCCATCACTTACAATGTACTCTCGGATGAGGCCATGGGACTCTGCGGGTGGCGTCCAGGACACCCGCACGTTTCCGTCCTCGCCCTTGTTACAAGCCAGCTGCAGGTTCTCTGGAGGGTCCGGAACTGCAACACAAACCCAGAAGATCACGCATTGTGAACACAATGAACCTAGTGTGTGTGTGGACAACTTCATCCCAGTTACACTTGATGAAAAGAGGCTAAAAGATTTGTTTTATGTAATGTAAAATCCTTGTAAGATCATGAGGTGAAAGGAGAGGCTCAGTGTGTGTGTGTGTGTGTGTGTGTGTGTGGTCATATAGACACACTTACAGCCCTCTGGTGTGCGTATGGTGATGAGCTCATTGGTCTTGTGCTGCCTACTGAGGCACTGGGTCTGCACCTTCACCTGGTAGGTGGTGTCTGGCTTCAGCACGGTGAGCGTGTAGATGCTCTTACTGCTATGGGTGTCCATCAGGCTCCACTGCTGAGCCCCGACCAACCTGCACACAGGAGCCACTCACTCAGTTTACTATGTCTGTTTACTCACATACATAATGCACTCTAATTACTATGGCAACATCAAAATCCTCTATATACTATGGTGTGTGCTCATCTGGGCTTTATATTTCAATGATGAAGATGACAGTGAAATGCCTTGTTCTACATCTTCATTTTTGATTCTTTTGAAAGGACAAGGGTAGGGAACACCAAAATCACTCCACAGAACTCTACAGGTTCTACAGCAGGAGGCTTCTGTGGAAATGGAATGTGTTCCTTCTGTGAGGGAACTGGCGACTTACCTGTAGTAGACCTGGAAGTAGCAGGAGGCCAGGGGCATGTTTTTGGGCCGAGACCATGAGAGGGTGATGGCACCAGATAGATTAGGGCTCCACTGCAGATTCTGGACCTTATAGGCCAGGGAGTCTGCTTCATGGTGAGAAAGAGAGGTAAAGTGGGTGGGGGGGTATTATGAATGGAGAGGGAGAGAAAAAAAGAAAAAGAAGGTGTGAGCATATACGTGGCAGCCATTTTATAAAAACCAGGTCACGTCTTAAATGCTTAAATGAGAGGGTAACTTACATGTAAATTCAAAATGTACTGTTAAAAACGCACACATATACAGTGGGGAAATGTAGTATTTGAACCTCTGGCGATTTCAGAAGTTTGGCAAAGAAATGTGTGATCTATAATTGTAGTGGTAGG